>NW_005842133.1:1618421-1687376 GCF_000455745.1 Alligator sinensis | reverse complement strand
GCACTGGTCAGGCCACAGTTGGAGTACTGTGTCCAGTTTTGGGCGCCGCACTTCAAGAGGGATGCAGAGAATGTGGAGAGGGTCCAGAGGAGGACCACTTGCATAATAAGTGGCCTTTGTGATAGACCCTACGGCGGGAGGTTGAGAGAGCTGAATCTCTTCAGCCTTCACAAGAGACGGCTGAGGGGAGATCTATAAATTTATTAGGGGAGGTCAACGGGGAAAAGGGGAAACGCTGTTTACTAAGGCGCCCCAGGGAGTGACTAGGAATAACAGGTGTAAACTAGTTGAGAGTGGATTTAGGTTAGATATTAGGAAGAAATTTTTCACAGTAAGGGTGGCCAGGATCTGGAATGGGCTTCCAAGAGAGGTGGTGTTATCACCTAGCTTGGAGGTCTTCAAGAGAAGGCTAGGTAGTCACCTGGCTGGGGTCATCTGACCTCGGTCCTCTTTCCTGCCAGGGGCTGGGGGTCGGACACGATGATCCATTGCGGTCCCTTCTGACTCTACAATCTATGAATCTATGAATCAAAGGCCTTTTCTGAATTAAATCCTATCAGACTCCTGAGAGGTCAAACTCAAGGCCACAATGCAAATCCATTAAAGAGCAGAGATTATTAATCTGGTTCTTTGCTGGGATTTGATCATTTCCCTTTTTATTCCAGTTTTGCTCTTTTTCACAATGACAATTATGGGATTACTTTCCTTTTGTCTCTATAATTAAATGCTACCATCTTTTCCAGCTAAATCTATATACAGTCATCTACTTCTTCAAATGAACAGATGAACCATTATTTCTCAGTGTCAGTGTTTTTCCTTAAAAATGAAAGGTTCTCATTCAAGCTAACAAGATTATCAGAATGTTCTTATTTGAAGTTTTAAGATACATGAGCTGTAGATTCACTCTTTTCTTTACAATGACTGTTTTTTTAAACTATCTATTTCTTTATAATTATGGTCTCTGGCATACTGCTCTATCTATACTGTCAAACTTTAAATGTACAATACAATCTAATTATAATCCTGAACAGAATATTAGAGGAGAATATATGCAAACTGATTTTTCCAAAATTATAATATTTTTTCTCATTTTTTCCCTTCATGTTTCTTATACAAAAAATAACCCCACAAACACTAGTCCCACTGCTCCTATTTATAATATAAACTATAGATTTGACCTTAAACAAATGACATGGAGATGAAATAAAATGGAAGTTTCATTGCTGTAAGCTGTTTAGGTATTTCCCATAATATTTTACTTTTATTAGCTGCTACCAGCTCTGAATATGTTGTATCTATATTTAAAAAACTCTGCCTGTAAGTATTTCATACAAGAAGAAAGAACCATGAAAATTTGGACACAATACCTGACTCCTGTAGAAGAACGGTACCAAATAGCAGCAACAGAGTGAATATCTTCTGTGAGTCCATTTTCAACTGGTCCTTCTTCTGATGTAAAAAAACAGTGTTTCAGCGTTTATATAAGTGCCAGTCTGCATCAATAGATATGCAGTCTGCCAGAGGGCATATTGTGCAATTTGATTTTTCTTCTGGGACTTCCAAGTGAAGGATAAGGAAGTGATTTATAAGATATTTTCATTAGAAAGGGTACATCCAAGAATCCAGATATCAACTCATCTTCCTTGTTCTAAAGACACCACAGGATTCATGTCAAATACTCACCAAAATCCTTTATGGCCATGTGCAACGTCATACTCTGATGTGATTGTTCCAGGAAGTGGTGGCTTTCAGAGGTTATGATGTTTCTTCAAAAAAATCATAATTCCAGTTAATCACTTTTCCAAACACCACAGTGCCACACTGAAGGAAAAGTGACCCTTGTGGGAATTGCATCATAAGTATGGCAGTACATTAAGTTCATGGAAAGGCCTCAGTAAGTCAGAGATCCACCCTACTGTGGTGACAGAAAACTTCAACACACCACAATTCTTAAATTTTTCCAAACTTCCTTGCTTCCAGTTTAGCCTGGATGGAGGGAATCATTTTAAATGAATCTTTTGATCTGATATAGCAGTGAAACAGTGCTCCTAAAAGCTGATGGCAAGCTTGGTCCTGTACCCTGATTGTGTGGATCTGAGGGCTGTTTCTACAGTGCCTTCCATGTAGATTAGAGCAATCTGGGTTGTTTTGATTTATACTGACCCCTTATTGTCCGCAAGAGGCTATTTGTTATTTGTCTATTGCTGGAGCACAGCAGGGGAGATCCAACTGCTTGCAGCTTTCTTTAAGCCACGGAACTATTAATCAATCAAATAGTAGGTGTTTATTGCCATTTTGATTCACTGTATTTAAGAAGAATGACATGAAATCGCTCACAGGGTGTGTCTACACATGCACATTTACTACACGGTAACATTACTGCGCAGTACAGGTGCACATCTACACATGCATGTCTATATTGTGCAGTAAAAATGGCGACTTACACTGACTTGAGCATAAATTTGATACTTGCATCCTGCAGGTAGCAAATTTACATCCAATTAGTTACTGTGCAATAACGCATGTGTAGAAGCATTCCTGGACATTATAAGCACATTAACACTGTGTGGGGGGACTGATTTGGGATTAATTTTAGTCCTAAATCAGTCCACACACAGAGTTAATGTGCTTTAATGCCTGCATGTGTAGATGTTCCCTATTCCTGCTTACTGTGCAGTAAATTAGTGTGCAGTAAATTTAAGCCAGTGTAAATGCATGTGTAGACATGCCTACTGTGTTTTGTCACAGTCTCACAACATAGTTTCCTGCAGCATGTTTACATCCCTTTCAGGATCTGGGCCTAAGTGATTTAGGAGAATATTCAAAATTAAAACTTCAAAAGATGCTATAGTAATTACCACTAGAGGGCAGCTGTGTACTATGCTCAGAGAATGAAGGGATAAAAGTAGCTGGAAGCAAACAGTTTTGCATGGGTCACTGATAATACCTCAGCTTTAATGGAGTGTTTTATAAAGTATGCTAAGAACACAGCAGACAGACACAGAGGAAGGAATCCATATCAAGACTGGCATTTCCCCACCCCCTGACAGAATTAATTCTGACAGGTTAGCAAATATTTCTGTACTCATGCAATGTCCACTAAAGTCACTGGGAGTCTAGCAACTATGGCTGGATCCAGATATGCTGGCACATGCATTTTTCCCGGGGATAAACAGCAGAGACGCAATATGTGCCGCTGCTACTTGTTCCCAGGGAACACTATTGCACATGCACTCTGATGCATGGCAAATTGCCTTGGGTGGGGTAGGGGAGGCCGGGGCCAGCACCTGGGCTGGCCCCAGCAGCCTTAGCTGGAGTCCTGGAGGCCTCTTGGGGCTCCAGTGGCAACGATCCAGCAGCAGGGAGCCTAGCCAGCATCTGGAGCATGGCTCTGACTGGCCACACACTGGTTTTGGACTATAATCTGACTGCTGCCTTCAATTGGATTAATTTAAACCTACACAAGGGATTTGAAATGTAAAATGAGATGAGCAAGTGCTCAGGTTTTTCTCTGCCTTTAACAGGAAAGGATATAGGTATGGGGGGAAATATACAAGACATTACAGTGGAGTAGATCTGGAGTTTGGGATTTAGAGTTAGGAGACCAAGAAGTACGGATTCATTGGCAACATTTCAAACAAAGCAACAAGGTACTGTGCAGCCTAAAACATGTAGGCTAGGAATGGGTGAAGATCAGAATGCAGACAGCAGTTTCCCCCATGCCTTTGGGAATGAAATACTGTATGTAAATTACCAGCTACCAAGAGAAAGCCATTGCTCTTTATCTAAGACTTCCATCTTTCCCACTGATGTTTGTCTTAAGTGATATGTTTAAGTTAAAAGCATTCTCTTTGCAAGGAGATTTGGAGAATGACAAGGAGATTGAATATGTTCCTTGTCAAAAAGGTGTCTGTATGACCCTGGAAACATAAATAACCACCTAGAGATAAGGGTTGGATCATGTCCTTCTCTGTGATGGCATTTTATGAATAAGTGATTGATATACTTGGGAACAAGATGAACTGGTTTGATAAACTCCATAGTATATCTTTTGAGTTAAATAAATAATACCACAGATGTAGAGATTAGGAGGAGCTGAATAAATAGCTTTGCTTGACACTGGGTTCTGGTTCCATTACTTCTTTTCTTAGGCCAGGTACAAACATTACCTTAGCAGGGAGGGAGAGACTGCAGAAAGACCTGGATAGGTTGCAGGGGTGGGCTAACAAAAACAGGATGCGTTTCAATACTGACAAGTGCAGGGTGCTGCACTGGGTAGTAGTAACCAGCAGCACACTTATAAGATGGGAAACTCCCTTCTTGAGAGCACAGAGGCAGAAAGGGATCTTGGAGTCATTATTGACTCCAAGATGAACATGGGCTGACAATGCGAGGTCACAGTTGGCAGGGCTAACGGGACCTTATCATGCATCTACAGGTGCATCTCAAGTAGGTCCAAGGAGGTGATCCTCCCCCTGTACGCGACACTGGTCAGGCCGCAGCTGGAGTACTATGTCCAGTAGGGATGTGGACAACATTGAGAGGGTCCAGAGGAGGGCCACCCGCATGATCCAGGGACAGCAGGGCAGACCCTACAACGAGAGGCTACGGGACCTGAACCTGTTCAGCCT
The DNA here is from genome assembly GCF_000455745.1 of Alligator sinensis. NCBI lineage: Eukaryota > Metazoa > Chordata > Crocodylia > Alligatoridae > Alligator > Alligator sinensis. The sequence continues at coordinate 1,682,745 of NW_005842133.1, read as the reverse complement.
TCACAAGAGAAGGCTGAGGGGGGACCTTGTGACCATCTATAAACTCACTAGGGGGGACCAGAAGGGTTTGGGGGAGACCTTGTTTCCCCCAGCACCCCCCAGGATAACAAGGAATAACGGCCACAAGTTGTTGGAGAGTAGGTTCAGATTAGACATCCTTAAGAACTACTTCACAGTTAGGGCTGCTAGGATCTGGAACCAACTTCCAAGGGAAGTGGTGCTGGCTCCTACCCTGGGGGTCTTTAAGAAGTGGCTTGATGCCTACCTGGCTGGGGTCATTTGAGCCCAGTTTTCTTCCTGCCCAGGCAGGGGGTCAGACCTGAAGATCTACAAGGTCCCTTCTGACCCAACTTCTATGATTCTATGATTACACTTTTGTCAATATACGTGATCAGAAACTGGCCTATATTCATAACAGAACAGAAGTTTGGCACACTTGGATTGGTTAAAAAAACAGCAGAACCTGGTATAAGATTTGCCACCCTACAACAAAGGGGGAATGTGTGTTCTTTTCACTATTGATTTAAACTATGCTGCTTACAGAAAACTGTGTAACTTAGATCATTTCTGCCTTGGGCTTTTTGAATGTTGGTACCTCACCTTATTTTTCCTTTTTTTCCCCTGTCTTGGTTTGGATAAGCTGGCATATCAAAGTCTGAAGAAGGTAGGCCTTTAACCTATCTAGGCAGGTGCTCCTGTATCTGTCACTTAGTCTAGGGACAGAAATTACACATAAACCAGTATAAGTGATTGGAAACTGGTTCAAAACTGTAACACAACAGAAATTCAGTGCTAATAAACCACTTTCAAAATGGCCAAAACAGGTTTAAGGTAAACTGGATGGATGTAGTATCAGACTTAACTGATTTAGGTTAAATTGGTTTATTAAACTTCTGGCCTGGGTTACTGCAGGCATGTGGCTGCATTTCTGGAATGAAAAATGAATGTCTGTTCACTTGCTTATCAGTTCAATCTACACAGCTTAGACTAGCCTGTGAAGACTGACCTGATTCAGCTTCAGCTTTTTGACTGTGCACTTGGCCTTACTGCCACACTTGTAGTCAATAGAGACTACAGAAAGCCATCAGAGAGGGAACAGGTAGCAAGATGTTCTCCCTTAAGACTCTGGATTTTTGACACTCCCTAAATCTATTACAGACCAAGTTTGCCTAATTGCACTGCAAGGTTCAGTTTTTCCCCTTGTTTGTGAGAAGCTGAAGGTTACCCAAGTAGTGTAAAATTGCACCTGGGATCAGGACCAGGTACATCCAAGTTAATTAATATATTTTCTTGTTATATTAGAATGTTTGGTACACAGGACTGGAAAAGGCCTCCTGAATTAATAAATCCAGTCCCCTTCTATGGCAGGCACCACCTCATATAATGACCTTCATACATGTATTGAGCTTCATTTTAAAAGTAGTTCTTTTGACATTATTGCTCTGATTGGAATGCTGATCTGGAACCTCGTGGCTCTAATAATTAAGAATCTTATTTTAATTTGCAGCCTTATTGACCTCTAGATTAGGTCAATTTTGTTTTTGGGGCAACAATGTCTTTTAGTCTAAATAGTTCCTGCATTTCCATTTATAGAGGGCAATCATATCCGAGGTCAACCAGTCATTTCATGAGTCTAAACAAGGCACGTTCTTTCAATCTCCTCTTATAAGGATAGGATTTTTAATTCCTCTGATTATCCTAACAGCTCTTTCTCCCCACCTATTCCACTCTGAGCTCATCTGGGTTACCAGAACTGTACAGAGTATTCTGGATGGAGCCTCAACTAGTTCTCTGCACAGTGGTACTGTGAAGTGGACAAGCGAAACAAGAAAGGACTCATGGCCGGCGGCATGGATGCAGCAAGGGGAGAGATGGCCAGAGCAAGCGACCGGGGAGTGCTTGGGAAGCTGCGGTTTCAGAGCAGCTGCTCTGTGCAGCTAGAGCTGCCCCATGGGGGAAGAGTGGAGTTGAGTCCTGGGACACAAGATGTTAGGCAGGACAATCCCAACCCCGAAGAGCCAACAAAGGGTCAGCAATAGAGCTCCGGGAGCTCAGCATGGCTGGAAAACCCCAGCAGGGAGAAGGCCACAGGATAAAAGCAGTGCAGGAGGTAGGGCAGAGAGCTTCTTTGGAAACAGAGTGGCCCCAAGATGAGTGGCTGGTCCCAGCTTGAAAGTTAAGTTACAAGTTAGTTTTTTTCTTTATTTTATTGTCAGCCCAAAGACGGAAAAATGGGGAAGTGGGTCAATGGGAGAGAGGCCCTTCCCTACCAGAAAAAAAACAAAAGAAAGAAAAGGGTGAGGCTGGTCATGGACCCTGTAAAGGAAGGGGGAATAGCTCAAATGGAGGTTTTTTTGTTTTGTTTTTTCATGAACATGAGGGTTCCCCAGGAGGGGTGTGTGACCATCATCTAAGGGGGAAAGAAGACCAGGACATACCCAAACTCACGTGAGACTTACCTGACACTGAAAGAAAGTCTGGTAGTCTGTGTCATTCTTTTCCATCAAAGCAGGTAGTGTTGACAGTCACAAACCTAGAAGAGAAAAGAAAAATGTAAAACAACATGCCAGGGAAAACCAACTAGTATACATGGTGATGCATAACATCTTGGTGGCACTAGGATGGGCTGTAGGAGAGGTTGGAGCCCCAGAAGGACCCCAGCAGGGTCACTGTTAGCCAGCTGCAGTATTAAAAGAACACCTCCCCATCAATAACATCATGGCAGATGATAGTCAGGACTCACTGCAGTGGAAACCAGGCAAGTGAATGTGCAAGACCCTCAGGCTGGACAGGGAAAGTATGGGATAGCTAGATGCATAATCCCAATTGGGCCAAGCCCGGACAGGCACTAATAATTCTCTCTCTGTGGAGGGACCTCTCCTATTACATCACAAAGTATTTGCCTCTTGCACAGCTGTAGCACATTGGCAGCTCCTAGACACTTCTTCATCAACTAGCCCACAAGGATCCTTCTCCTTAATCATTTTCAACTGATGAGCTTCATGCTTATTAATTTTTGTTACTGCATCTCAAGGGTATGACCTTGCAATTTGTACTATTGAATCCATCCTGTTACTACTACCCTAGATCTCAAGATCTTCCTTTTTTTTTCCACATGATTGCCTGATCCCCTTGTGTTTTGACAGTGCCTCCTAACTTGATGTCATCAGCATGTTTCATCAGCTTCACGAAACCTGTGACTTTATAAGCCAGGTTTTATTTTGGCAATCTGGGATAGAAAATTCTACTTGAGTGCATTAAGCTCTTTGCTTTTGCTTCTGCCTTGATTTTTATATCTTCATTCCCAACTGATCTGTGTTCAACATCATACTACTATTAAAAACTAAGATGAAGTGTTAATTTAGTTTATGGTCCATACTTTAATTGTCCTGAATCTGTACACCATCCACACTACATGATGACTCCATTTCATTCCTGGATCTCTTTATTTTATACAGCTGAAGTGTTGACTTGACACATGCCAGATCAACACTCAGGCTCTCAATATCACACTTTTAGGCAGGAGGGTGTGACACAATTATACACACACACACACACACACACAAACTGCACATACAACATTATGGGTCCACACACATATACATATACACACATGCAAACATGCACTTCAGTGGCTGTGTGTTAACACTAGGGGCCACTTGGTGCCCTGGGCAGAGGCAAAGAAAAATCCAGGAGACAGAGGAGGTGAAGGAGTGAAGTCAGGGGATCAAGCTGGGGTGGCAGAGAGAGGCAAGCCAGTCAAAGAAGCCAAGAGGCAGAGAAGTAGAGGTGCAGAGCTGGGATAAGAAAGCTAGAAGCAGGGAAAAGTGGCAGAGAGGTGGTGGAGGAAGCTGGGAGGAGCAGCAGAGAGGTGAGGTGAGGGGCAGTGGAGGAGAAAGCCAGGAGGCGGAGGGAGCCGGGAGGAGTGATGGAGCAAAAGCTGGGGAAGGAAAGCCAGGTGGTGGCTGGAGAGCTGGGCTGGGGAGCTGGGAAGAGCTGGGGGACAGCAGGTAGAGAGGAAGCAGGAGAACCAGGCCAGGGATCCAGGAGGACCAGGGGTGAAGCAGAGGCCTGGAGCCGGGAGCACTGGGGGTGAGGCAGCAAAGCCAGGAGGAGCAGAGGTGAGGGGTGGTGGAGAAAGCCAGGGGAACGAGCAGGGAGCAGGGGAGAAAGGTGGGAGAAGTGGCGGAGAAGAGCTGGCTGGAGAAGTTGGGGGATCAGAGGTGAGGGGTGGTGGAGCAAAAGCTGGGGGAGGAAAGCTAGGTGGCAGCTGGAGAGCCAGCAAAGCTGGGGCTGGGAAAGAGGGCTGGAGCCGGGAGGACTCAGGGTGGGGCAGCAGAGCTGGGGCTGGGAGCAGAGGTGAGGGGTGGTGGAAGAAGCTGGGGGAAAAGCAAGGAATGGAGCGAAAGCTGGGAGGAGCAGTGGAGCAGAGCTGGCTGGAGGAGCTGGGAGGAGCAGAGGTGAGGGGTGGCGGAGCAAAAGCCAGGGGAGGAAAGCAGAGCCAGGGTTAAAGAGCAGAGCTGGGGATTAAAGAGTAGAGCTGGGATGGAGAGCAGAGTCAGCAGTGAGCTGGGAGGAACAGAGTTGGGGGTTAAGTCAGGGGTTGAAGCCAGGACAGAGCCGGGGGTTGGAGGAGAGCAGAGCTGGGACGGAGAGCAGAGAGATGGTGGAGCCAGCAGGCAGAGATAGCCGTGGGGCAAGGAAAACCAGGAGGTCAAGAGATACAGCCGGGGCAGGGATTAGGGGCAGTAAAGCAGTTGGGGCCAGAGGTGGGGTGGGGAGAGGGAGGGAGAGAGAGAGAGGATGAAGGTAAGAAGGGCAGGAGTTGGAAGATCAGAAAGATAAAACACAATTGGGGTTCCAAAATAACAGTTTTATTAGATGGGTAATGCAATACACAGACCATGAAGTTATTGGTTCCTACACACACTCCCAAACTCCCACACGCACTCACACAATGGTAGCAGGAGAGAAAAGGCTTAGCAGAGGGATTGAAGTCAAGGTATGAAGAAACAGAACTCAGGTTCCTTGCTTGGAGGGAAGATGTGAATAATATTTACCTATCCCAGGCTGAGAGTTGATCCTCGATGGCCAGTGGGGTCTTCTCCAGCAAGGTGTTGTCCAAAGGGAGTTGCCAGCAAGGCCTCTGGGTGGATTGGTGGTGTGGCGTAGTGCTAGTCCAGATGGAGAGGGCATCCCAAGGAGGTCACACTCTACCACCCCTTTTATAGGGGTGGGCTACCTGTGCCTCCAGTGGGGAGGACATGCCCAGGCAAGGGCCAGTCCTGCTCAGATGAAGATGTGCAGTTTCAGGTGCCCTCACTGTCCGGTGGGATACAATGGTGGAGTTGCTAGTTTCTATTCTGTTCTTTGTTTCCATGTTGCTGGTTTCTTGGATGTTCTTTATCTTTCAAATACCGGGTTTTGTCTCTGGTCCTGGGAGTAGGTCTGTGGTTTCAGGGAGAGTCAATGCAAGGCGGTGGTAGGGTTGTTAAGTTGATGGTCTAGTCATTCAGTAGGAGCTATTTTTAGGCCTGCTACCATTATGTCTCAAGCACTCTCATTCACTCAGGAACCAGTTTACATGGGAGGGGTAGGTATGTGTCACAGTTGCAACACAATTATAATAGGGTATGCCCAGGCAGGGGATACAAAATGGAGACTTGACAAGGCAAGACGGAGACTTGACTTTACTTTGGCTAACTTACAGAAAAAGGCCTAAATCATACAATATCAATATAAAACAGTAAATACAATACAAACATAATGGGCATACAATATAAATCAGTAAAAATCAATACCAAAAAACAGAACACTATTTACAATGATATATGGACACTATAAAAGAGGCTTGTTACAGTAGTGGCATACAAAAGCTTACCCTATGTTTTAATTTAACTATGGCTTATCATAACTACTTATAAGGGATAGAGAGGGCAGAGAGAAAGTCAGAAATGGTTGGGGAAGGGGAAGGAGTGTATTTTTAAGTAAAAAACAAAAATAAAAACCTGGGGGGGGATTCTACAGAAGAGCCTTTTGCTATTTGTCTCAAAAACCCTTGCAAGATCTAATTCTATGTGACTTGCCCTAATAGCTGTTGCCAAAGAAACCAACGTAAATAAACGTTTCTCTTTACTTACCTATTGAGCTTTTAAAATATTTACAAGGGCACCCAGGGCATTGGGTGCAAGCTCCTGATAATTGTCTGTAACTACGTAAGTATAAAAGACTTGGTGACATAGGAATTGCAGATCTCTAACTGAAGGATTTTTTTTCCTAAAGAATTTGGCAGCTAGGAACTTGTCATTGTTCTAGAGATTTTAGGTTAGTTTGGCTACCAGGAAGGCAACTTTGAATTCTTCACTGTGTTTGGGTCATCTAGATTGGGCTATGGGGAGATGCTCTGATGTTATGATAATAAACCTGATAGAAGAAACTATCCAGGCTGAAGTACACTAGAATATAACAGACTTCCACATAGGTCTTTATTCTCTTAATTTTTCCATAGTTTTGGGGGGAAGTCATTGTCACTGGCATGAAATACAATCTTCAAGTTTTCCAGGAGCTTTCTAGCTTAAGTAGGATTTTTGTAGGGCAGTCCCAGTGGTCTCTCCTGGGAGGACCTTGGTAGAAAACCCAAAGCTAAGAGTACAAACACAACTGAATTAGTTAGTAGTGGGAAAGTGATTTTCAGATGAGCTTGGAGGCAGAACTGCATAGTCCAGGTATAGGGCAAAAACTGGAAGGAACAATGGAGTCCATTCTTGAGAGAGGCAACATGGAGTTGGCTCCATACTTGAGTTTATTGCCACTTCCCAAAAGCTCCATAGTGACACCAGGTCCTGCATTATTTCATAACTGTGACTGTCTGCATCCGTGTATGTATGTGTGACATGTGTACACACACACATACACAATGCTTTTGTCTCTATCTGCATTGCACCACTCAATTTCTTTTAGAGTTATATATCCACCAGAGCACTCCTCAGGCTTCAGACTTCCTGGGTGCTGGCTTAAAAATGGGATTTAAAGGTCTATTTTTTGGGAATTGGCTTATATTAGATATATGTATTATATGTATTATATTAGATATATGTATTATAAGGGTTCAAGATGGGCAGCAGGCGTTAATTGATTTTTTAGAAGCCTGGGTCTCACACACACAAAGTTTCTCATCGCCCTGAGGGCAGACAGGCTGTCTAGCACAACAAGGCCAACGGATGGACACAGCCTGAGAATTGAGGGGGACATCCCATAACACGAGACCACAGCCTTCAAGGCAGACAGGTTGTCTAATACAACAAGGACAGAAAACAGCCTGGGAACCAAGGAAGTAGGTACCATACTGCTCATAACACAAAGTAAGTGACACCAGCTACAAGTCCAAGAGCAGAGGAGAGGGGCCTAAGTCTTGGTTTTGGGGGAACGGACCAAGTTAGGAGAAGGCCCAGAAGGCTACGTGGACATGTGATCACAGAGAGACAACCAACCAGAGATAGCCATGGATGAGGAGTCATCAAGGGGAAAGGAAAATACAAAAGCCGAGACTTGAGAGTCCATCCCTGCCCCACCCGGGTTCCTCCTCCTTCTCTTCCCTGAGGGGTCCCCATCCCCATCCCCCAGGAAGGGTCCCCAATGCCACCATGGGCAGAGGGTATACCAGCAGCCCATCTTATGCACCCCACTGGAGGGGGGCTGTGGGCCTTGGCATCCCACCTTCAGACTGCTGATACCTAAGGAAAGAGCCTCAGAGTGGAGACTGAATCCTGACCAGATGTATTTTGACTCTGACGATAGCCCTAGGATCGGTAGATATACAGAATTGCTTGATTGTTTGTATTGCTTCTTTTCTGTTACCACTGCATATCAATACATTTACTTATTATCAAATGGAAAGGCTGTGGTCAGTCTGAGGTTGGGTCTCCCCCACCACATTCTGGAACAGCCCCCCCAGAACAAGGTCTCTGGGTCCTAAATCCAGAGCCAACAATTGGCACCTAACGTGGGGCTCTCAGGACTCTGACTCAGAAATTGGGACCAGGTCCAGTACCAGCAATTGCTGACTGGAGCCCTGGAACTGAAACTTGAGGGCAGTAACCTAATTGATCAGGAGATTTGTTGATACAGAGTGACCCTTTCTAAAGGGGTCAGCTGAGATTTGTAGTAAGGTAGAACTGTATGGTAACTGTAACTAGGATTTTAAGCTTTTGTGCAGGAGAGATTGTTTGTTACTGCTCACCACAAGACATTGTTGTCTAGGTCAGGCAGAGTAGTGGACACGGGTATGAGCTGTGGTCCACTTAGGATTAAGTAAAAACCTCCTGTTGTGTTTGCAATAGGAAGTTAGGAGGGAGCAATGAAAGTCATCTCTCTGCTGGAGAGACGGTGTGAATGGTTAAGAGAGCAGTTGTGTGTTTGCTGTGAAGTCTGTAAGGTGAAGGTTACAGGTGCAGGGTATGGCAAGGCAGAGTGTTATCCTGGCAGTGCAGCTTCAGAGGGATCAGAAACAGCTACTTTGGGATCCTGTGTGCCCCAGAGAATAGAGGCAGGGAGAGGGGGCACAGAAAGAGACAGGGTATGTTACTGGACATCTGCTCAGGCAGTGGCAGAGAATTTGTGATTGGAAGTGAGGGGGAAACCTTGTTCTCCCCCTCACAGCTTGTTTTGGGAAACACCAGTGTACAGCTGTGTAAACAGAGATCAGTGCCCAGAAGTTACTGTGGGCAGAAGAAGAGAAGTGAGCTTATCAGAGGCATGGTTTGTTTTTTTCTCTGCAGCATGGTTTGGGGGTTCCCCTTGGAGGTAGGGGGAGCTTTCCCAAAAGGATTTTGTGTGGTGTGTAATCCATCACCCGTGATCTTTCGGGGGCAGCTTTCTTGGTCCTGGAATGGAGTTGGCTGGATTTGTGTGTGTTGTAAGAACTGACCAGCTGTGAGGGAGAAAGGGACAGAGACTGTCTTTTGTTTGTAGAAAGCAAGGCCAGCACAGAGTGTGTAGCTGTCAGAGAGAGACCAAGCTTTTCTGGATGGACTGGTTTGCAAAGAGCAAGGCAAGAGGGGATCACTGATGAGAACAGATTGTGAAGCCTGTAGCCCAGAAAGGATATAGTTAAGATCTGTTAAGGTACAGGAAAGCTGAAAGTTAGGTAAGACCTAGAGGGAAGCATGGGAATTCCAGAGAGCTGCTAGCAAGAAAGATCTGCTGGAGAAAGCATTGCCACCAGAGCTAAGAGAGACTCCAGAGACCTGCTTGAGAGAGAGCTCTTTGAAGGGTTTGAAAACAGACTCACAAAGCACAGAGAGGACTTGAGAGTGGGCACTGAAGAGCAGAGCTCAGCCAGGGTTTGAGAGAGCATGGGAAGCAAGGGACTCAGTCTGAAAGGTGTGTGAGGAAGAGTTAGTGACTTGGAGTCCAGGAGGGGTCAGGAGAGTGGAACTGGATGGGTTTACAGGCTCTGAGGGGAGTCAAGAAAGAGAGAGGAAAAGATTTGATGTGGTGTCTGCAGGACCGCAGAAGACCAAGTGGTCTGGCAGTCCAGAGAAGGGGCACAGGGAGAAGACCAGTGTTAAAGCTGCCAGAGTCAGGAGCCTGCAATCTCAGCTTGCCCAAGGAGGGGCCAGGGAGCCCAGAAGTGAGAGACTGTGCCCATGAGGAGTGAAGAAGACCAGAGCAGGAGAGTGAACAGTTTGGTCCTGGGTATGGCCTGAAACTCCCGGGTGTGGTTTATGTGGTGGAGCTACCCATAGTGGGGTAGACTCTGCAAAATGCAGCATAATAACCACCCTGGGGAATGGGCAGTGGGGAGTATAAGGTGCCGTAAAACCCTAGTTCCTACCGCCTTGTGGGTTACCCTTCAATGGGAAAAGGCTAGGGGGAGCATACCCTGACGGAATAAAGCCTTGGTGAAGACCAAGGAAAATGGATGTGTGGCAAGATACAACAGGGACCTGCCACCTTCAGAAGACAGCACTGCTGAAAAGCAGCCTGTGCAAGGAGGGGAAACTTTTGGAGGAGTGCCAACATGGTTACAGGCCAAGCAAAGCCAGCCGCAGTGCACCAGCTGAGAGGGGCGAGCGCCTCCCTTTTTGTCTTTGTGTTTTGCAGGATGGAACCACAGCTGGAGTATCATGAAGTTTGCTGGGTACGGAAAGGAATCAAGCTTGACTGCATTATGTGTAGCGATTATTATGTTTTGCTGTATTTGTAAAATGCTATTGCTATAAGTGATTGTGATTGTCAACTGTGCTAGACTATGAAGTGTAAAGCAAAGCTTCTTGATAGGCTATGAAATACCTGCAGAGTGGCTACACGAAATGGTGCATCATGCAGAGCATCACCTCTAAGTCCTCACAGAGTTCAGCCATGCCAAAGATCGAGAAGGCTGAATTGATCATTTGTTTTGTTGTTATTTTTTCCCTTTGTTTCTTTTTTTCTTGTCTTGCTTTGTTTCTGCTAAATGTGTATTTTCAACTTGTATTGTAGAAATAGTAATGTAATGTAGTTTTATTGATTCTCAGAACTTGTGGAGAGATTGGGAACACAGAGTAAAATGATGGGATCCCCAGGAAGACCAGGGCCTTCCTGTGCAGACAGCACACCTGGTTTCCATGGCCAGTTGGAAAGTCCTGACCCTTGCCATTTCTCCAGACTTTTCCAGGATGAAGGGGCACTGGTAGTGCTACAATGGCACCAAGTGTCCAGTTGAGACAACAAACAAGCATTTCCCAGGATACAGGAGGTAAAGTTGCCAAGAACATGTCTGGTCCCCAGAGATTCTGCCCGTAAAATGTTTTTCTGATCCAAACAGCCATCTTGACAATCAGATAAGACGCTGACAACGGAGCGACATGCTACCTGAAATGCTGAGTGAAAGGTTTGGTAGGCATCCCGGGCCATACGTTTCTAGGCCTGTGCAAAGCAGCTTGTATTCACTTCAGATACAGATTTGGCCGATTCGGGGGAAGTGATTCAATTCGGTGATATAAATCACTGTCCCAAATCAGATTCAGCCAAATCGACTTGGAGATTTGGCTGCTGTTGAATCTCTGAATCACCCAAGCCAGGCCCATCCCCCGCCTGTTCTCCCAGCCTGGCAATGGCTGTCCCGCCCATCCCAGCTCTCAGCACTTTGAAAAAAAATGCCCTGACTCAGTGGGTGCTCCCAGGTGGGAGGGGGGGGCAATCCCTACTGCCTCCCACTGTCCCACACTGCACAGGGGGTTCTACATGAGCCCCCAACCCCCCCTCAATCCCTCAGTCCCTCCAGTGGCTGCCCTGCCCACCCCAGCTCCGGCCTATTAAGAAAAATAAAACCGAGAAAACCCCTGTACTCACTGTTTCTGCCCAGCAGGGGTGATCCCTGCTGCCCCCCACTGTCCCATGCCATGTGGGGGGCTCTTTACTAGCCCCCCAAAGCCCTGAGGCTGCTGAAAGAGCAACAATCAGCTGCAGGGGGACCCTGGGTGCCCCCCCAGACCCAGGAAGCACCAGTTGCCATGCAAGGGAGGCATGGGGGGGGATCCCCCTGCATGCTCCCCAGCGAACCCAGAAGTAAACCAGAAATACTTCTGGTCCACTTCCAGGACTGCTGCCGAGCACACTGGGGAGATCCCTGTGCTCCTGTGGGACACTCCAGGTGCCCCAGCATCATAGCATTCATGAGCCCCTGCTACCTAGAGGTATGTAGAAAAAACATTTAAAACTGTGTCTATGTCCGAATTGCCGAATCTTTCCAAATCAATTTGGAGGGTTCTGATTCAATTTGGAGAGATAAAAGGGTTCTCTGATTTGATTTGGATTTGGAGATTTGGCCACCAAATCAGGCCGAATCTCCGCTGAATTGAATCAGGGACTGAAGCTTCGCACAGCCCTACCAATTTGTTTAGTAGTGCTATTTTCTATAAATCAGAGTCCAAATTGAATCCAAGGGTCAGAATCTGAACATTCCAACATGCGAGTCACTTTATTTCATTTTGGCCAGGATAGATTAGGTTGGGGCATGGCTTCTTTGGCCCACCTTTTCCAGGACCTCCCTCAAGAGAGGCAAGCAGGACACCCCTAAATAGGGCTGCTTGGATGCCTTGGTAGCTGCCTCACATTCCTTATGCTCCTTATGGAGTCCTACAATCATCACACCAAGACCTTCAACGTGTACACCTTGGCAAGGTTATGGAGGAGTGGAGGATGCCCCAGATCTACTATCTCCACTTAGATGATTAAGAGTCCAAAGGCCAGACCAAGTCCAGATGTTTAGTGCCTCATTTGTTATAGCTTCTACCAGAGAGCAACAGATTAGAGCTGCTGCTGCCTGCCTAATGCCTCAGTGTGCAAGTTTCTGTCAGGGTGATGTCCCTTAGCCTTACTCCAACCAAGAAATACCCACGCCACAATGGAGTCAAGGGTTTTGAGGTGCCATATACTCAACTTATTTTGGGGGTTGCACAATTGTTGCATTTTATAGGAGCAACTCCACCATGAGTAGCCCCACCACATTGACACCAGGCCCTCCAGTCGGTCATACCCAGGACTCAGGGTATATGCCACAGTGACATGGAAGTGTAATTGTGTCATGAGGCAGCATACATGCAGCTAGCATAGGTAATGATAGCAGTAAAGATACAGCATTGCAGGATTTAGCAAATGCTAGAAACCAAAGTATTGGCTTTTCAGGGACCCCAACTATGTAGTAGGATTATTAAAATGTTCTCATACCTATGTTGACAAGAGTCTTTGGGGAGATGTGATATCTTTTGTTAGACCAACTAAATAGTTTGAAAAATTATTCTTTGCAAGCTTTTGGGCACAAACACCCTTCTTCAGGCACAGGGATGGTCTGCTGGTGTTTTGTATGCTCTCCTAGGTGGAATAGAAGCCAAAATGCAAAATACAGGCTTCTGAAAATGCAAATACATGGCAGTAAGAATCAGAGGGAATGGGAGACAATAGGTGTGAGACAGGCAGGTGAGGGGGGAATGTTGAACTGGTGATAGAATGTAGCTGGTAAAATACAGACAGGTTACCTGGGGTTATCAGATGTTAGGCAGGTTATAATGTGCCATAAATTCAATGTCTATATTTAGTCCATTATTTTTTGTATTCAGTAGATTTATGAAGTGAAGTTCATAGGCTCATCTACAACAAACAAACCTCATACCTATATTTTCACTCTGATTATTATATGTACTAGCTATACTAAGCTAGTATAGGTATACTAGCACAGGTTATAATCACCAAATGAAGAGATAGCTGTGTAGATACAATCTTACTCGTCCTCAGTATCAGAGTTCAAACTCCATCCATCCAAGCAATTACCTCTAATATAAAATTCATTTTATTCAGTAGCTCACATCTAGTAATACAGTCTCTGGCAGCCCTCGCTTGCCTCCCCCCACCGCCACCACCCACCTCTCCTCATACCTGGGAAAACTTTTTCTTTTAATACACAGACATTAGGTATATCAAAGTAGATTGATACCATTAATCTTGGCTCAGAGCATAGTACTAAAAATAATTCATCTGGTTACCAAACAAACCTGATGAAGTAAGATTTTCTATCAATATAGCTTGCTTATATTGGCATGAGGTAAGTTCCTGCTCTTTTTCTCCTCTAATATTTACCTGAACAATGATGTACTTTTAATAAAGAGGCTTTTCCTGCATTCAATGAATCCTTGTGATCTCAGTATATAGTCTTAGGTGAGTTACATAAAATCTTATTTCCTAAATTGTGTTGAACACTTTAAGAGTTACCATTCAAACAAGACCAAGACCATGTAGACCAATACATCTACAACCAAAAACCCAGCATTCGAACAAGAGGCAGTATACCAGGCCTTATACCATAACCAGTAAATGCAAGTGGTGTAGGAGAGTGAGCTTCAGCATATATTACACCATTTAAGCATCCTTTATTTCTTTCTGACATTGGAATAATCAATGTGGTAGGACTACAGATTATTATATCTTAATATGAACCTAGATATAATCTTTACCAAAAGAAAACTATGAGAGCTTTGTTTAGATGTAGAGGCCAGGTGTGAAACCTTGATTTGGATTAAAATCTTAAATTCCTGAAAGTTTTGTACTGGCATGGGAGGGTGGAGAGATTTATTACCTAGTCATTTGTTCTGTAGGAGTGATCAATGTTTTATCAAAAAAAATCAGGTTTTAAAGATAAGCCATTTAGCAGTAGAAGTAGCACATAAATGAGCAAAGAACAAATTAGTAATCAGTACCTCAAATCCCAGGGGTCCTTGAAAAGGAGACATGAATTCCCTAGCCCTGATTTGTGATTGATTTCAGTGGTGTCATTCCTAATCTATACTAGGTCAATGAGTGAAGATTAAGGCCCTATAATTCAGATCTAAAAACAAACACTGCCCTTTCTAAAGTAAAACAAGGAAGAAGGGAAAACCACATAAGCTTCTGCATAAAACTTGAAGTCTTTACTCAGGTACAAGTCCCCCTGGGAATGAAGAATTTAGGATTTACTCTGTAATAATGAAACTCTGAATAATATTCACTTAATAATCAATTACGCAAGTCATGTAGCATCAGTGATCCTTCGGTGATCTTCAAAATCTAGAGAGCAAAAACACCTGCAATTACCAGACGTTTCCTTTGCAAAAGAAGTCAGAAAGTAAGAGGACAGATGACAGTAGTGTCTTCCTCATGCTTACAATCATGGCACAACCATCCCTTGTGTGCACACTGCCATGGGCCAGATTCATCCCCTCTGCACTGCACCTCATCCAGGAGAATATTTTCTGATCCCTTACTGAAGCAGAAACTGGTATAAGGACAAACAGAGCCAGAAGCCCTGGGACAGCCTCCCTTTTCTTAAACTGATAATTACACTGAGGTGTGGCAGGAAAGTAGAAGGGGAGATTGCCCAAAGAAAGCAAAGTTTCACAAGGGCTGAGGGGGCTCCAGGGGCATCAAAGCCACCCATGGAGCAGGACCCCACTGCAACATATTAGTCTGAAATCAGGCAGAAGGCAGCGTAGAGATGGTCATTATAAACTAACCAAATCAGAGATGCAGAAGATTAACGAGCCCAAGCTCAGAAAGCTTATGCATTTCTGACTAAGTTGGTTGATAAGGTACATCTCTAAATGTCTTCTGTTCCTGGGAGTTGTGCTTCCGAGGAATAGGTGGTGATAAGGGACCTAATGCAGTGAGTGAAGATCTACTAGAATGAGACCCAATTTGTATTCTCACTCTCTTACCTTCAGCAAAATTCATGTTATCAATCAAGTTAATGATGTTACTCTGGATTATAATGACCAGTTCCAGTAGATTCTGTGAAGAGAAAAGAAGAGTAAAATTTTAATATTTTGCAACTCAGTTGGATTTAGAAATCATAGTCAGGCAAATCCTCCTTAGATTTTTGACAGTATTGTACAGACAATTAACAGATACAATGACCATTACTAAAGTTCTTTCATCAGCAGCATACACTTAACTAATCTTCAACACTCAATTTTTCACTTGGGCTTTGTGTGTAGAGGGGGAAGATGAATGCAGAAGAGTCAGGCATGATGCCTCCACTCTTGTGGACTGTGGAAAATGTTCCCTTCCCATAAGACAATAGTGGGCAAAATGCGGCCCGGGGGCCAGATGCAGCCTGCTAGGCCATTCTATCTGGCCCGTGGGGCCCCTAAAAAAATTGGAAAATTAATATTTATCTGCCCCTGGCAGCCTGTCATGTGGCCCTTGATGGCTTGCCAAAACTCAGTAAGTGGCCCTTTGCCTGAAATAATTGCCTGCCCTTGCCAAAGGCCCTGTGCATAGAGTAATTCAGAGAAGTGATGATGAACTAGGCCAACAGCTGGAGAGTGGGAATGAGATCCACATATGACATAACAAAATAAGCTTCCTCTGTGGAAATTTTGGCCAGAGGTTTATAATTGTCCATCCCATTCAAATAGTGCTTTAAATTTTCTTGTGTGTTTCTATTAGTGAACATCTGAACATACCAGAAAACCATATTATGCCACAAAGAGAAGAAACTTACCAGGTGTTTCAGTTCCTTCATGAATTGTGAATAAAAAAAGAACATGAAAAGTTCTCATACTAATCCATTTAAGGATATTTACAAAAAAAAAAAATAAAGGAAAATATCTCTTTTTAGAGACAGAGCTGTTACTAAATACTCCCATATTTTATGGACATTTAAGTATTAAGGAAATATTATGAAAGTATTATGGAAACAGTGGATGTTGATGTGTCTTTCTATATAGAGCTCAAACTCTGTCAGTTAATATTCCCCAACTTTAAGTGTGACTAATGACACAATTCATGGCTGAATGCATCTCTAGGTATATTAAATGAAAGATATAATTTTAACTGGCACTGAAAAAAGGTGAAAGGACTCATTTCTTAAGAAAACCAGGTTTTAATAGAGGAGCACCCCTCACCCATAGTTAAGCTGGATGTCCTTGTCTATTTAAAGATTAACTCTTCTAAATGTCCTCTAATTCACATGTGTTCTTGAATTATCCCAAAATTAGGTGTGCCTTATGTGAATGTTGGATAGAGATAATGGAGAGAGAGAAAGCACCCAGGGAGTTTCAGCAGCCTAAGAGAGTGCAGAGACAAAGGCACGGGAAGGACAGACAAAAAGCTGGGAACCCTGAAGCTCAGTTTAGTGAGTGGGCTAGAGCTAGAGGGCTCAGCAATAGAAAAAAGGCCAGAGGCCGAGAAGGTCAAAACCCAACACAGGAACAATGGCAAGCTTGCTCTAGGTTCCTCAGTGTCATGGCGCGGGGTCCAGTAGGATGGCCGTGATCTTCCTAAGACCCCCTTTACCGTGCCAAGTTGACCCAATGGGCACCCTCGACTCTCGCCCGCCACGTCTTTGCTGATAAAATACATATTTGGAAGGCTGCCTTTTATGCCCTCTTGGTCATGTTTTGCTGTACACTCAGACCCCGTGGATTCCCAGAACCCTGGTAGGTCCCACTCCAAGACAGATGGTATAACGGGTGTTTCGGGGCACCCTAGCCTTATGGGCTATGCGTGGCTCCAACCACCCCTTTACCACACCCCAAGCCTCACAGATGGAACTGATGTTGTTCAGTCTGGGCCTTGTTATAATTTGGCCCCCTTGTCCTCCCTGGGCCCTCTGTGGCCCTGTCTCACTCTGCGCCCTCTCTGGCGTTTGTCAATGCTGCCTCCTCTCTGGGGCTTCTGAAAGGCTTCCCCCCCCGGGGCTTCTGAAAAACTTCCCCCCGCCCCGGGGCTTCTCAAAGGCTGCCCCCCACTCTGGGGCTGGGGTCGGTGCACCCCGAATGCTGCGCCCTCACTGGTGCTGGGTTCCCCACACTGCTGTGGGTCCCCTATGAGGCCTCCTCCTTCCCCTAATAGCCTTCCCCAAACCACCGGTCTTTAAACAGCAACAAAGCACAAGTCCCTGGGCTGTAACATAAATTCAAGCCGCCCAGCTAAAACATCATTCAAGCCTACTGGGGAATACTTTGTCCCTCAGCGCTGTCAGAAGCTGCTCCTGCAGTCAGGCCTCTCATCTCTTCTCTGGGAGAGCTCCTTCCCCCTTGGTTGCTGGCAGGGAAATGCCCCCCTTGCTTCAGCCATGGGGTTTATATGTGCCAGGCCCAGCCCCCCTTCGGTCAGTTGACCGCTGGCAGGTGTGGGTCACTAACTGCTCTAGTTGCCCTGGTAACCAGCAGCTGGGCTTTCACTGCTAGGGCTTTTTCTCTAGCAGTTTCCCCTCTTTAGGAGCAGGGCACCTTAGTGCTCTGCAACACGCAGGCAGCCTCCTTCCTTTCTAAATAATAACATCAAAGGCATGGCAGGCAAGTAAAAGAGGTGAGGGCTCCTAACATTAGAGCTGGGGCAGGAATTGTGTGGCCATCAGAGGGCATCGTGGCTGCCCGGGACCCAAACCTGTAAGAGGTTTTCAACCTTTTTAGATTCAAGTCCCCCGCTTAGTAGACTCAAGGCTCCCCTCCATAACTTCTGTGACTTGATTAGTACCCCGTTTCAAAAACTGTTTGTTTTTTTTTATTACAGTGCTTACCTCCTTATAGAAGGGCCAGGCACTGGGGTTGGAAGAGTGGGCAGGCAGAGACATCCTGAGCTTGGCCTTATCTGCTTCTTACCTCAAACCTCACACAGGGTGTTCCAGGGGTTTAGGTTGTAGCCATGTTGGTCTAAGGATATAGGCAGCCAAGGTTCCTTGGGTGAATTTGATATCTTTTATTAGACCAACCCAAATGGTTGGAGAATAGTTATTAAGCAAGCTTTCGGGTTCAAAAACCCTTCGTCAGGCTCAGGAAGCTGCAGCAGTCGGTGTGTGCTCTTCCTGGATGGAATGAACAGTAAAGAAGCCAGGGGCTGGGCTGGGCGGGGGAGTCAGTTGCCAGGCAGATTGTAATGTATCAAAAATCCAATGTCTATGTTTAGTCCCTGATCTCTAGTATCCAGCAGGTTGATGAAATGGAGCTCATAGGCTCGTCTCTGGGATGTGTTGTGTAAATTTCCCTTGAGGATCCAGCACTCTGTTTGATAATCTCTGCAGTAGCTTAACATTTTCACCAAAATTGATTATATGGTATATGCATGGTTATGCACCCAAAAGTATTTCTAGTTGGCCAGATTTCACAAGAACAGGATAGTTCCAGGGGAACATTCAATAACACTTCAAACCCAACCACTGTAATTTGAATTTAAACCTTGTTTTGTGTCATATCATGGCTGACTGTACAGTTTTACCATGAGGTTAGAAAATGGATTTGTATAGGATGGTTTGGACAGGAAAATTTCTGCCTCAGGCAGGAGGTTGAACTAGATGACCTCTGGAGGTCTCTTCCAGCCCTATTTCTCTATGATGCAATATCTTCAGCCTTAATAATATTTCTATGAGAGGTAAAATAAAAGCTTACTTTGCATTGTTCTTTTATGCTTTCTTATTTTCTAACTGAATCTAGTTTTCTTTGTCTAGGAGTGAATAAGTGAATTCCATTTCTAGACTAGTGCTTTTATGTGGTATGGCTCCCTCTTTCTGAATTGCATATTTTGTACTTACAGGGCACATCTACACACAAATTAAAGTGCTTTAGTTAATGGGCATTAAATCTAGTACCTCTGGCCACTTTTACATGTGCTCTGGGGGTGGGGAGGGCAGCACTTTAATTAGAGTGGCTCCGAGAGCCACTTTACTTAAAGTTTCACTCTGCCTCCCATATTAAAGTCCTCACACTTAAAAATGAGCTTTAGTTCAAGCGTCCCCACCGCCATTTTTAAGCATGGGGATGCTGCTACACGAAATGCAGGAGGCTGCTAGAGCACAGGAATTGCCACCCTTCAACAGACTCAATGGTGCACATGTAAAAACACCACCACTTTCAGAGCACATGTAGAAACGCCCATTGTTTTTAAGTGACACTTAATGCGCATTAGCCGATTTTAATGCGTATTAACTAAATAGCCTGTTTTTAGTGACGCTTTAATGCACATTAAAATAAGCTAACATGCATTAAAACACATGTGTAGACGTACCAACAGTGTAGCATAACTAAGAAAAAGAGAAATTAAATTCACATATGAATGATATGTGTGAACAACTGCATCATCTTGATATACTACATTCTTTATTGGATCACAAAATGATGCAAGATTTGCAGAGGTGTAACACCATGGCATCATGCCTGCTGCGTCTGCCACACAAAGTCAGCAGTGACTTCTGGTTGTGATGGTGTGGCTGCAGTGGCAGCTGTTTTTCTCCACCCCATAACTCAGCACCTGGGGAGGCCCCGGTCACCCTATACCACTGATGCCACTGGAGATTTGTAGGCAACCTCAGATTTTTCCTTTAAATGCCATCATGGATAAATACTCTATGGTGAGGGAAAAGGTGGTTAAGGCATGGGAGAATGGGGGAACAGGATCACTGGAGTTGGAGAAATGATGATGGAAGTGGTAGTAAGGGAAAAGATTTCAGGTGAGAGGAGTGTCCAGTGTTTGATGAAGTGCAACAGGAATAGAGGAGAGGAGGAACATGAGAGGCGTGAGTGACAGGGTTAGTGTGGGGCCTCTCTTCTCCTGTGTGCCAAGAACATGGTATCATATTGATACAGAACAGCAATCTGGTCCTCATAGTTTTTAAATAATGATGCATCAGCTGTAACTGATACTGCAATTCCGGTGCTGTACCCTGGGAATATAAAGCAGAAAGTACCTGAACAGATGACGCTGGCATCTTCCCAGTGGAAACAGTTATGGGTGCCTCGTCCCAGGTGAAAGCACTGCATCAGGTAGGATTCATTCCCATTGCACTGTACATAATCCAGAAGAATATTTCCTGAGCCTTGACCATAGTGGGCACTTCCTGGGGCTGAAATGGCCGGGCCACATCCAAGCTGCCTGCACACCACCTGAGCATTGTTCATATCCCACGAGTCATCACAGACTGTTCCCCACTGTCCCTGGTAATAAATTTCAACACGGCCTTCACATCTATTGCTTCCGTTCTCAAGTCTCAGTGAGATTTCTGTGCAAGACAAGAGACAATTATTTATTATTGCAAACTGGCTAGTGATACACTGTAGGACACTACACTGATAGTGTAGTGATAGTGCCCTACACTACACTATCAGTGATAGTACACTGATAGTGTAGTGTCCTACACATGTAGGACAGTGTAGTGTCCTACATGTAGTGATGTCCTACACTACATCAGTGTAGGACAAGGATTTCCAGCTGGCACCCTGAAGTCTGCCTGCAGGAAGATTAACAAGGGGTTAATTTGCATCTTCTGGGCTCCCATCCACCAACGCAGGCCTTGCTGCTCTCTCTACAACTCTGCAACAGCAGCCAGGGGCTCTGGGGTTGCCTTCCTACTTCCATTTCCTGCATCTGTCCCAGGGGGTGATGTGCATGCAGGAGCCATCACTGCAGTGCACAGGTGCAGGGGGGAAGTCCAAGGCTGGTGAGTTTGAGGAGAGCTGTCTGTAAATGTGCACAGTGGAGTGGCTGCCCTGGCACTGTGGAGCAGTGTGGCAGGCCTCCAGCATGTACCATGCAATTGGGGGAGGTGTGTAGGGGTGAGGCCTTTCCTTGTCCTATTGTGGCCTGCACAGTATGTGATCCCCAGCCACTGAGCAGTTGGATAGCCCTGGTATAGCAAATCCACAACCCGTATTTGACTCAGGAACTTTGTACCTGCCAAGTGATATAAACCAAGAGATATCAAATCGAAATTTAAGTGAGATTAAGGTTTGCAAACACTTTAAGTGTCTTGATTCTATCCATTACTTATGGTAACACAAAATTTAGCAAGATTACTTGGGGACCCAGTGTTTCCTTTAGGTGGCATTTGAGTAATGCTAATATTTTGTCACTGTTATATCAGACACCAAGATTTTCTAGGCTCAAGTCTCTGGGCAATAGGACTCAACTTGATCCCACACTGCCTTGCTGTTTCCTACAACTTGTGCTCTGACTACCCTCTGCCTGATCCCCTGGATTCCTGACTCTGCCTGTTCTTAGACACTGTTCTCAGATTGACCGCTGGCTTTCTGAATGAGCTTGTTGCTGGAAGCTGCTCATTCATTAGTTCTGTCTCCAGTCTGCATCTCAACCCCTGCATGGCCCCAGACCTGGCTGTGCATCACCTGGTGTGATAAGCAAGAGACCCACATACTAATTGGCTCTAGCAGCTTTAACATGCTACCCAAATGGCTCAGAAAGGGAAATCTGCTCTATATGGTAATTTCTTAATGATCTATCATCTGTAACTGATACTGTAATTCCTTCAAAGCATTTGTATAAAGGAAATAGAGCCAAAAATACCTGAGCAGATGACACTGGCATCTTCCTGGTGATTACAATTATGGGTACCCCACCCTCTATGAGAGCACTGCTCCAAAGAGGATTCATTCCCATTGCACTGCACATCATCCAGGAGAATATTTCCAGAGCCCTGGCCATAGTGGGCCTTTCCTGGTGCTGAAATGGCCTAGCCACATCCAAGTTGGCTGCAAACAACCTGAGCCTCACTCATATCCCAGGAATCATCGCAGACTGTGCCCCACTGCCCTTCATAATATATTTCAAAGCGGCCTTCACACCTACTGCTTCCATTCTCCAGCCTCAGTGATATTTCTATGTAAAACAAAGAATATATTTTGCCTTTATGTGTTTTTATGTTTTTATATTAGCTAGTAAGAGCTGTTTAAGAAAGTAGCAACTATTCATTTTAATATAGAACCTATGAATATAAAGATGTTGGATCTCAATTACTTCATATCTGTAGTGTATGTATGTAGTGTAGAACACTTATGCAGTAGGTGCATGAGCAACGGGAGAAATTTTCTGCAGTAGTATGCCATCTATGTAGCAAAGGTACAATTCATAGCAGGCATATACCTGATCTAGCTCAGGATATTTTGTTCTTAACATTTTACCAAAGTAAAACTGAAGTCCATGTAAGAATGACACGTGAGCACATTTGCACTGTTTGGGTTCTATGCATACTTTTAAAGCAGTACAAAACTTTTCAAGGTGCTTGAGAAGCTAATGATGCCTTAAGTGGCTTTCAAGAGTGATACTGAAATTTTTTTGTTGTTCCCACAAAGAGGCCTTGGTTTTCAACTTATGACTAATTTTGGAATGTTTAAATATTCAGATTTTCAAGAAAATGCAGAGTTTCCATATTTGAAATTCAAGCCTTTTGAAGGGTTCTGTCAAGGGGAACACCCAAGGATTGAGACCTGGAAGTTATGAGACCAGGGGTGGGCAAAATATGGCAGGCATGCTGGATCTGGCCCACCAACTGATTGAATCCAGCCTGTGGGGGCCCCCCGCCACTTGACTCAATGTGGCCCATGGCTGCCTCCATGCAATTCTGCATGGGGTTGAGGCCCACCTGGGATAGCCTGTGCCACACTCCAGCCTGCTTCTGCCAGCCTGGCCCTGATCAGCAGCACACAGCTCTCAGCGGGGTACTCCCAGTGCCTCTGCAGCCGCCTGGGTGCTGCTCTGCTCCCCTTAATTCCAGTGGTGGCTCCTCCTCCCACTCTTCCTGTGCCAGTCCTGGCCAGGAGAAAGGTGGGTGGTTCCAGCCCTAGCACACAGGGCACTGGCTCCCACTCCCAGCTGCCTTCCATCCACTCTATCTGCCCAGTGCAGGCAGCTGGGAGCTGGAGCCACAACCTCGTGCACTGGGGCAGGAACCATCCTTCTGAAACTTCCTTCCAGCCAGAAGCAATGCAGCAGAAGGAGGAGGAGAAGCCAGAGGAGAAGCTAGTGCAGGAGGAGTGGGGAACAAAGCAGCACCCGGGTGGTTGCAGCCACACTGGGAGCAGCTGTATGCACCGGCTGGGGCAGGGCCAGTGGGCATTGGCTGCACTGCCCCAGCCAGTATGTACTGGTGGGAGTGTCTGGGCCATGGCCTCATTCGGAGCACTGCAGTGGCAGCCGTGGACCACTCTGCCAGGGCGATTTCTGCTGGACATGCCCACTACCCCTCCTCCTTCCCCTCATTTCCAGTCAGCTCCCAGGACCTAGCACTCAGGTAGCTCCTCACACACAAATGCGAGTGCACACACACACACCGTCCACCCCCTCACCCAATGCCCTCCCACAGGGCAGAGGCTGTTCCACAATCCTGCCCCATGATCCTGGCCTCACCCACCCATCTCACTCCTGAACACTGCTCCTCACTCGCCCGTGGCTCCACTCCACATAGGAAGTTTTAGTGAGTTGTTGAGTTTAGCAAGTTGTTGAGGTTGGGTAAGGGGTGGGTGGAAAGGGGATGACCTGGCCCGCAACAACTCAAACTCCTTATGTAGTCCCTGTGCCCAAATACTTGCCCACCCCTGTACTAGCCCCCTTTTAAAAAATTGGCAGGAGTTTGTAAACTTTCATTTCCCTTAAACCTATGCTGTATTTATTCTTGAGCTTGTGTATTTTTGAGATAAGATTACCTGGTGCCTCTCTTCCTTCAAGAGCTGTGAATGAAACGGAAAACAAGTTGAAAAAAATCAAACAAAGCCCTCATATGAGTAACATCACCTATTTTTTAAAGAAAAAAATATACAATTCCAAACTCTGAATATCTGAATACAAATGTAGGTGTGAACTTTGCCAGTCACCTTTCTATGTAACTGGGTTCAATATTCAATATCCCCTACCTGTTTGCAAAGGTGGATTCAAAACTAACACTTGTGACTAGTTCTATCTTCAATTACACTGAAAGAAGAAGAATTTTATAGAGAAAAACTCTGGTGAAAAAGGGATGTGCTAGGATTGTTTCTTTACAGAATCTTATTTTTATAGAGAAGTCAAACTGATAGTCCTGATAATTAAGGGAGATACCGTTTTCTAAAACCTCTGAATTCCATGGATTCTCCTGAAATTAGGTGTGCTGTATGACAGTGCTGGTTAATGTAGAGTTACGGATCTGGGGACATTTGAAATATGAATCCCCCTGCAAAAATAACATCAGCTTTTCTTTAATTTGATGCATTCTAGCAACTCATTTTAGCCTCAACCTTTGGATTTAATTTTTGATTCCCAAAGGTGATGCATCCTATTTAGAGCCCCAGTCCAGCTTGTGGCTGGCAGCGAGTACACACGCATCTCAGGGTGGGCAGCAGGGAAAGGGCCGGGGTTGAATTGCCACAACAAAGGATCAGGCCCCACTCACCTTTCCTGATATCTGCCCCAAGGTGTACATGCCTAACAAAAAGTCTTCATGTTCTGTGTTTTGGCACGCATATTAGGGGTCGCCAACTCCTGGATTACACTGTTCATACAGGCTGAGAAGCCAAAAAACTTTCTAGCTTGCCAGTGTTCACTGCCTCAAGAGATCATATGGTACCTCTTGACCATGACCCACAGGAAGCCAGAGTAAAGAAAAGAAAAGGCATCTTGCAAAGGTGTACCTTTATCAAAGACATTTTCTATTTTATGGCCACATAAGTGGAGTAAAGCAAAACAAGCAGACAGTGCCCAATCTGTTTTTTGCAAAAGTATGTCACGTGCTTTCCATGAGAGAACGGAAAGAATAAAGCCAAAAGGAGGGGGGAGTGTTAGTGTGAGGGAAATTGGGAGCATGATAAAGAAAGGATATTGAGAAATGGACTATGAAGCCAGTTAGTGGGTATGGGGGATGGGATTTGGAAAGTGGGTACAGACAGAGGGAGTGGGAGAGGAAGGAAGACAGGAGAAGAGGTGGCATAGGGATGATCCACTGGTACCCTTCTGCTGTGGGTATGCCAGGACCTGGGGATTAATGTCTCTCTTGGACTGTTGAGTTCCTCTCCTGCCACCAAGTTTCTCCTAAGACCTTAGGGTGAAATGCCCCTTTCTTTAGTCACATGGTGAAAATATGCCTTCAACTCCAGGAGGATTATTGCATAGCTACAGAAAACAGTTATGGGGGGAGACAGGCATAGGGTATTAGATAACACACCCAAATGACGCAGGGGGCATGCTGCTTCCCACAATTTCTTTGTAATCATCTCTCAGCCATAACTCATGCTACTATTCCCATGAAGCACATGAGGTATAGGAACGTGAGTAGAAGCACCTGAGCAGATGACACTGGCATCTTCCTGAGGACCACAGTTATGGGCGCCCCACCCATTGTGAGAGCACTGCCACAAAACAGATTCATTCCCACTGCACTTCACATCATCCAGGAGGATATGTCCAGAGCCATGGCCATAGCTGGCATGTCCTGGGGCTGCAATGGCCTGACCACATCCAAGCTGGCTGCATACAACCTGCGCATCATTCATGTCCCAGGAATCATCGCAGACCGTGCCCCAGTGCCCTTCATAATAAATTTCAACGCGGCCTTCACACCTACTGCTTCCATTCTTCAGCCTCAGTGATATGTCTATGTAAAAAAAGAGTATTTTCTGTCTGCATGTGTTTGTTTTTTTTATATTAGCTAGCAAGAGCTGCTTAAGAAAGTATTATGTCCTCTCCATTCACCAGCCTCAGAGATGCATCTGGGGAGAACACAGGATATAGCAATTGCATTGTTAATATATTCATGCTGTTTTCAATCTAAAGAGACTTCCAGAATGTAGGAAGAGCCTGCACACTGCCTGGATGGAGCAGATTCTCCCCTGAATACCTAGGTTAATGCCAAATATATGAAGAACTTTTCTAGGATACATCCCATGAGGTAACAAAGGAACTTTCTTGGATTGGTAACATTCAATAACATTCAATAAGAACAACTGCAAAGGAGTAAGTGTAGGAAGGAAAAATCACATGCACAAGTATAAAATGGGGAATAATTTCAATAGCTGTTGTATTCAGGACATTCTTGCTCTTTACTTCAGTGGTAGAGGACTACATTTTTAGCATAGTTCTGGTGGTTGAGTAGTGGGGGTGTGTGAAATGGGCTGTATTCGCTTCAGATTTGGATGTGGATTAGGCCCGGATCAGGGATGATGATTCGATTAGTTGATTCAGATCACTGTCCTGATTCGATTCGGCTGAATCCGAATCTGAATGTTCAATGCTGATTCAGAGAATCAGCGATTTGGCCATAGACACAGCTGTAAATAATTTTTCTACATACCTTGAGGTACCAGGCAAAGCTTGTGAATGCTGCGGGGAGGTGGGGCCCCCCCCGGGGCCAGGGGGGGGGGGGGAAATGGGACCCCCGCATGCTCGGCAGTGAACCAGGAAGTGGACTGGAAGCAGTTCCGGTCCACTTCTGGGTCTGCCGGAGAGCACACTGGGGGGCTCTCCTGCACCCCCGTTGCTCAGTGATCAGCCATGGGGAGACCCTGGGTGCACCCCCAGACCCAGGAGGCACCAGCCACGGATCTGAGGGTTGTGGGGGGGGGGGGCCCAGTGCACCCCGCGGTGGACCCAGATGTGGACTGGAAGTGCTTCTGGTCCACTTCTGGGTTCACCACCAAGCACGTCTGGAGCCCCTCCACACTCTTGTGGGATGCTCCATCTGCCACACCATCACAGCATTGACAAGCCGCCTGGTACCTTGAGGTATGTAAAAAAAACATTTAAAACTGTGTCTATGTCCAAATCACCAAATCCCTCCGAATCTATTTGGAGAGATTAAAGGGTTTCTTGATTCGATTCAGATTCAGAGATTCAGCTACCGAATTGGGCTGAATCTCCACTATATCGAATCAGAGACTGAAGCTTCACGCAGCCCTACTGAATAGCATAAACCACCATAACAGGCAAGCATATATTAATTTTCCATGCAAGTGGAGACTGAGCTAAACTAAAGATTCATGGGACGGCATGGCTTCAGGAACAAGGGGACTGAGAACAGTGGTGCAAACACTAGAAAAGTCTTGGAAATTGGCCCAGACAAGATGTTAGGAAAAGGGCATTGTAAAGTGCAAAAGGTAGCAAAAAGTATACTGTAAAATGTATGCCAAAGATAATTAAAAATCTGACTTACTTGCTGCTACAGGTGTTGTTCTTCCAGGATCTGTTAAAGTGGAAAACACAGAAACAATTCTCATCATAGTACATAGATGCTAAAATTACATGAAGAAACAGCAAAATTTGATATGGGGAATAATACAGCTACCAAGTAAAGATACTCAGCAGGGGTCATGTTATCACTAAACAATTGTGCCTTTATGTACTTATACCTTAGTGATAAACATGGTTTGTGTTTCAATCACTTTGAATTCAGTAATCTGGAACATATAGCTTCGAAGAATAGGTTTCACACTATACTCAAGGATAATACTCAAGGACATCATATTAATCCAGCATCTGACAAAAATTCAAGTTACAAATAAGTATTCTGCCTAACTTCTATGCTGACTTGGTTCCAGAACAAAATGCGACAACTGGATTTATCCACCTCCAGTTAGACATCTGTTAGGCCAACAAGACATACAAACATGGAGTCATGATAACTGAATGCCCCTTGAGGTGCAGAGCCAAATCTACATTATTTCATAATGCACTGGCAGCCCTATGTTAGGAAAATGAAGATCGTATAGGCTCTTGGTTAAACAATTTATGTCTGAATGTATTGCATAGCCTGGATCGCAGACAAGTATTAATAGGCCACAAAGTAGGTCAGTTGCATTTCTCACACTGGGCAATAATATAATGCATTTTTTCTTTATAAATACATATTTAAAATTGTGCAGTTTTGCTACCGTTTTAGTTAAGTGTTGTGCTTGATGGAAGCAGGGGCTTAGGTTGTAGCCGTGTTGGTCTAAGGACATAGGCAGACAAAGTTCCTTGGGTGAATTTGATATCTTTTATTAGACCAACACAAATAGTTGGAGAATATTTATTAAGCAAGCTTTCGGGTTCAAAAACCCTTCGTCAGGCTAAGGAAGTTTCAGCAGTTGGACACAAAGTTGAAGTGGACGCAAAGAAGATACGGAGTTCTGGTGTCATGTCTTCTGCAAATGTGACCAGAAAAATGAGGGAATAACTTATTAGTGAGAACAAGAGAACAAACAATCAGTAAAAGAGGAAAAATCAAACAAAACAAAACACAAACAAAAAACCCGAGAAGACCCCCTCTTCTCTCTGAAAACTGAATTGTTAGTTAATAGGTTTACATTCCAGACTTTGTGGAAAAATGAGTTAAATATATATGTATTAGCCCTTGACATTTGCTGCTGGGTGTCAGAATTACGTCCTAATAATAATAATTACTAGTATAATTTTAAGTGAAGTTGGCATATTTTTGATGTTATCATCATTGGTTTAGGAAAGTTGTAAGTAAGCAGATGGCACAAAAGTTGTGATGTTAATATCTGTTTTTTGTGGAAAAAGAAAAACCATCAGATCTTACTCCTGTACAAAAGCAAACTAATTTAAAGGAAAATATGAGATCCATGTAGAAAGGAAGAGTATGATACACCTCCCAGCAGGACAACTTTCCAGATATATAACATGCTGCAAAGAAACTGTGTGATCTAGCCTTAACCTTCATGATATACAAGCCACAATTATGGCTTACGTTCAAGTAAAATTCTAAGAGAAGTGGCCCATCTCAATTCAGTAATTACCTTTAATAAATGCTGATCACATTTATTCACATTATTGAGGGGGCATGTACCATGCTGCTAACACAACAAGGGCAAACAGTTTTCTACCCACCTTATAGGCTGTGTCTACACAAGCTGCTGACTATGCAGTTGCCCAAAACTGCTACACGCTAGCATCATGTGATAGAAACTGTGATGCAGCACTACTACACAGTATCCTGCTCAGTCAGCATCACAAAAAAGACATTTGTTGGCGTTTCTGCCCTCAGGCACCTCCCCTCCCCCAGAACAAGGCATCTGCATCTTAAATGTAAAGCCAACAGTATAACCTACCAAAGTAAAACTGAAATTCATGTAAAAATGACATGTGAGCACATTTGCACTGTTTGGGTTATATGAATACCTTTCAAGCAGTACAAAACGTTTTAATGCAGAGTATCCATACCTGAAACTCAAGCTTTTTTTAAGGGTGCTGTCAAGGGGAACAACCAAGAATTGAGGCCTGGAAGTTACTAGACAGGGGTGGGCAAAATACAGTATATGCAGTCCAGATCATTCCCACCAAGTGACTGAATCTGTCCTGTGGGGGATGCCTGCCAGTTGACTATTTCCAGCCCATTGCTTCCCCCATGGCACTCTGCATGGGGCTGAGCCCCATCTGGGGTAGCCTGTGTTATAGTCCAGCCTGCTCCTGCCAGCCTGGCCTGGTGAGCAGCACACAGCTGCAAGCAGAGCTACTCCTGGTGCAGCTGAAACCACCTGGGTGCTGCTCTGCTCCTCTTGCCTCCAGCAGTGGCTCCTCGTCTTGCTCCTGTTGCAATGCTCCTGGCCAGGAGAAAGCTGGGTGGCTTATGCCCCAGTGCATGGGGCTCTGGCATCCACTCCCAGCTGCCTTCCTTGCACTCCACCCGCCCTGCACAGGCAGCCAGGAGCTGGAGCACGAACCCCATGCACTGGGTCAGGAGCTGTCTGGCTGAAGCTTCCTCCCAGCCAGGAGCAACACAGCAGCAGCAGCAGGAGGAGCCACCACAGCAGGCAAGGATAACAGAGCAGTATCCGGGTGGCTGCAGCTGCACCAGGAGCAGCTGCACCAGAAGATGTGCATTGGCTGAGGCAGAGCCAGTGGGGGTAGGCTGGAGTGCGGCTGAGCTGCCCAGGTGGGAGCATCTGGGCCTTGGCCTCATTCAGAGCACTGCAGGGGCAACTGTGGACCGTGCTACCTGGGCAAACTCTGCTGCACATGCCCCCTGCCCCCTCCTCCTTCTTCTCATTTCCAGTCAGCTCCCACAACCTAGTACCAAGGCAGCACCCCACACCCACACCCACACAGATGCACCTGTGTCACACACACCCACCCACCCCATGCTGCCCCACAGGGCAGGGGCTGTTCCACAATCCCACCCCATGATCCTGGCCTCACCCACCCATCTCACTCCTGAACACTGCTCCTCACTTGCCCGTGGCCCCATTCCACATTTTAGTGAGCTGTTGAGTTTAGCAAATTAATGAGGCAGGGGGAGGGGGATGACCTGGCCCACAACAACTCATCAAACTCAATACCCATTTAAAATCTTACCTGGTAGTTCTGTTCTTTCAAGAGCTGTGAATCAAACAGAAAAAAATTGTCATATGAATAACTTTAGCTATAGTCTTAAAGTAAATGATCTTGTCCAGAATCCTAGGAATGTGAGTAATGCATGCAAACTTTGTGAAAGTGTGGCTGCAAATGCAAGTGTGAATGCTGCTTTTCCCATTTTTTTATACCTTGGCTCAGAGCCTATCACCCAACATACATTATTTTTTTCCAAAGCATTTCTGTCTGATTCCATCTTCAATCATATAAAATGGAGAGTATTTTATCATGGGTGGATAAAGTGATTTTTCTCCTTGAAAAACCTGTTTTGTTATTGGACTACTGTCTTACCAATATTTAAAGTGGGCTGGGTCCCTTTCTACTTAAAGATAAATATTTCTAAGCCTTCTAAAATCCATTCTACCTTAGTTTGTCTGCCTTGTGTGCTGCAGAGTAGAGTTATTATGCTGAATTTGAACAAGAGGTCCTGATATATAGACCACCATCAACAAACTCCCCTAGTTTTTAAGCTTGATGGGCTCTCCTACTTCTAGTATTAGCTTCTAGATACATGTCTCTGATCTACGCTAAACTGGGCTCAGTGGCTTCCCATCTAAGTTGTGGCATCTACCACTGTTGCAAGGAAATAAAATTGGTATTCAAAAGGTATTGAAATATTTACTTGGCTTTAATACTCACCTAACAATGATGACCAAAGAATTACTCTCAAGACATGTACTGAATCACTAAAAGGCTTTCCAGCTTCTTGCTCTAAGTCTGCTTAAGTCAAGCTGATATGCAGAAGTACTTGAATCTGCTCTGCAGATATTAGGTATACAGGTAATTTGAAGCCCAATTTTGACGGAAACATGACAGCAAAAGGAAAATAAAAAGGAAGGCAGCTTTCCACAACCTATCTTGATCACAGGGCATTTTAGATTGAGACAGCAGGGAGCCCCAATCAGTTATCAGTGCTCCCAGCCTCTGGAGCGCACAGGAATGTGGTCCGGAGGCTGGGAGCATTGGCCACCTGTTCAATTAAAGGTGTGACAGGAACCAGCCACAAAGGCATCAGACATATTTTGTGTAATAACTTTGTCACTTATTCCTGGTTTTATCATAAGATTAATTGTATGAATGTGTGGCCAGGGTACTACTTAATACGTGGTTAACCAGTTAATCACATCTTAAGTGTAACATGTGCCAGGGGCTATAGAGAAATTATTAAAGAAAGACAATTAGGAGGAATAGAAGTATGTACCCTGGTTCTTAGCTCAGAAGAGAAAAAGGTAGAGACTGGTGAAGTTGCAGACTGAATAGATAGAAAAGGAGGACAGATGGCATAAGTGGGGGGTGGTAAACTCAGCTGGAGAGTCAACTTCTAGGGATGTGCCAGGGATAGGGGAGGTCTCTGACTAGGGATAACAGAGCCTTTTTCCTTGTTCTCATGTTTTCATTGGGAGTCCTGGGCCACATCAAGTGGTCATGTAAAGTGACTCCGATCTTTATATGCATCATGGGCATGTCTCCTTGCCTCCTTGGAGAACTTCCTAGTACAGTACTGCTATGGAGGATGGGGGATGTAGTGCACATGTGCAGTGCAGGCAAAGAATCACATGGCACATAGTAGCCTCAGTAAACAGCACAGGAGGTGCAGAGAGGCAAATTCCCATGAGCTCTTACCCATAATTTATGCTGTAATAACAAAAAAGCAGTCTGAAAAGAATAAAGCAGAATGTACCTGAGCAGATAATACCAGCAACTTCCCTGTGGACACCCCACCCGCTATGAGAGCACTGCCACAGCAAGGATTCATTTCCACTGTGCTTCACTTCATCCAGGAGAATATTTCCAGAACCCAGACCATAGTGAGCCTTTCCTGAGGCTGCAGTGGCCTGACCACATCCAAGCTGACTGAACACAACCTGTGTATCACTCATGTCTCAGGAATCATCACAGACTGTTTCCTAGTGTCCTTCATAATAAATTTGAACCCAGCCTTCACAACTACTACTTCCATTCTCCAGCCTTAGTGAAATTGCTATGAAAAACAGAAGAAAATCTTATCCTTCACTGGCTTTTTTATTTTATAATTGGCTAACAAAATTTATCTTAAAAAGATTCAATCATACTTATTAATCTATGTATGAATTAAAGATGTTTTTGATTCTGGACTAGTGCTTGTAGTTGGTTAAGCCCCCTAAGATGAATATTCATAAGTGTTCTGCATAATAGGGCTATCCTTTAGGTAAAGCTATAGTCAATAGCTGGACCTTACTTGCCTCAGGATATCCATGAAATTGAATTTTCAATTAAGTTTGCATACTTGAGCATGTGCACTGGCTTGGTTCACTTCATGCTTTATAACGGCACAACATTTTGGAAGATTAATAAAAAAAGAGCTATTCCCCTGAAGTGGGCGAATGAGTAACATTCTCTTCATGTTTGTTGTCGTGATCACAAAGAAAGGCCCAGATATTTAGGACTCTAGTTATTTTGAAGTACTTTTAATTGAAAAACCCGTTCAAATGAGAGCTCAGCTTTCAATATAGAAACCACCATTGTTCGCATGGGCTGAAAGGATTATTCTGCACAGGCAGGGATAGTGTAGCCAAAATGCTTTCTAAGCTGCCAACTTTCCCAAGTTCTGGGCAGCTCATGCAGTAGTGCAAAATCCTAGCCCACACTCTGATATTGTAATGTCACTGTGATCCTTGGCAGAAACCCATAGAGACAAAACAAAGAGGTTATTCTGTATATGTTTGCCTTTGGTAAAAGAGAATTTTCTCATTTGCAGCTACTTAATACAAGTATAGAAGAACAAACAGAAAGCACTCCACTCCCAGAAAGGAATACCTTCAACAGGTGCCCTGAGAGATGATCAAGCCATAAAGAGGAGGAGGTAACAGTGGCAGATTTCAGTTATGACAGAAGAGGAGTAAGGACAATGTTGTGAAGGCGTGGGACTACACGTGGAGTCTCAGGTCAGGAGAAGGGGTGGAGGCTGTTGGAGAGGAGAGGACTGAGGGTGTTGGGCTATAGGAGAGGTAGCATGGGTTGGTTTGCTAAGGTGAGTGGAGCAGGAGGTTCTCCTGTTGGAACACTGAACTGGAGGAGACTCTATCCTACTGGGGATATCTGAACCACTCTTCCTGCCCACACCAGGATCTCGGCATATAAAACAGTCAAGCCAGAGTCCTGCACTGTTAATATGTAACCGAGGAAATGTTGCTACCATTCCCTGAATCAAATCCTCTAGCATACTCCCCTAGAAGCATATCAGAGGTGAGGATGCACATGGGGATTGGGCATAAGATCCAAATCATACTTGGCTCCAGTTTGCTAAGCCTACTGCACAAATTTTAGTGTATTACAAAAGTGAAAAGAAAATCTTACCATGTATGCTCAGGTTTTCATATTGGCTACTGAGATCTCTCTTAGAAAGTGTAAAAGAAAATTCATAATCTATGAGCAAAGTAAGGTTGCTGGGGGTGTATTTACATCTTCCCTGCTTGCTCCTCCAGGACCGTGCTGGCACTCACAGGTGAGCTGGGGCCAGGGGGCTGGTTAGTAGGGATCTGGGATGCCAGGGCTGATCCAGGTTGGTGGGTGGTGTGCCTA
Organism: Alligator sinensis; assembly: GCF_000455745.1. Classification (NCBI taxonomy): domain Eukaryota; kingdom Metazoa; phylum Chordata; order Crocodylia; family Alligatoridae; genus Alligator; species Alligator sinensis. The sequence goes on along the minus strand of NW_005842133.1, from coordinate 1,648,569 downwards.
ATCTGGGCTGGTGGGGGACTGGGGTGTCACCTGCTCCCCCCCAGTCCTCTGCTAGCCCAAATCAGGTGGCACCAAGCTCTTCCTGGTGGGGGGCTGGGCTGGGCTGCACTCAGGGCAGGTGATGGTGGTACTCAAATGGGAGTTTGTAACCCCCCTCCCAGTGCTGCCACCACCTGCCCTGAGTGCAGCCCCGGCCCAACCCTCCCCACTGGGAACAGCCTGGCACCCATCCCCGGCTCAGCCCACAGCAGCAGCCTGCCCCCACCCCATGTGCAGATCTGGGGGCACCCCCCCTCATGCTCTGCGGGGGGGTGTGCAGACATGGGAGCCACCACCCCTCTCCCCATGCTCCCCGGGTGAGCTGCTTGTGGTTCTGTCCCATGACCCACCCTGGCTGTGTAGCACTTACCCCTACCCCAGCCCCACTTCCTCCCTCATCATTAGGGCCTTGATCTGACCCCTACATACCCTTCCTTTACAACAGATTTACTAGCTGAACCCGGTTGCTCTCCACACTACCAGGTTGCGCTCCTGGCTGCCTGTATGCTGCACTGCAGCTGCGCGCATGCACAGGGCATTTATCGGTGACATTATCAGCCACATCAGCCAAAGAAAGCTAATGGCTTGGTGTAGTTTTGTAAAGCTGAATAGGTATTCTAAATAATAGGGCTGTGTGAAGTTTTGGTTGCTGATTTGATTCAGAGGTGATTTGGTGGCTGAATCTCTGAATTGGAATTGAATTGGGAGACTAATTAAAAGGTCTGAATAGATTCAAAGCCTCCAAATTGATTCGGAAAAGATTTGGAGAAGATTCAGAGATTCGGGCAGTCACTGCTTGCCACTGCAGGGAGCTGGACCCAGGCTCTGTGCCAGTAAGTAGGGGGTGGGAGGGGGTTGGAGGAGGGGGGAGGGGACCGGCCCCATCCCCTGCCCGCTCTCCCAGCCCTGTCAATGGCTGCCTTGCCTGGCCCCAGCATCCTGGCCCTTAAAAAAAGAAAGAAAGAAAGAAGCCCCACACTCACAGACTGCTGTAGTGGCCATTGGGGCCTCTGGGGGCTTGTGGCAGTGCCCCACCTATGCAGATCAGAGCAGTGGGGGCAGCAGAGATCACCCCTCTGCCTGGCAGGAGCCGGTGAGGGCGAGGCTTTTCTTTTCTTTTTTTTTTTTTTTTAAAGTGCTGGGACAATGGGGCCGGGCAGGGCAGTCATTGACACGGCTGGGAGAGTGGGTAAGGGATGGGACCTGTTCATTTCAGCTTATTTGGTAGCAGCTGAATCTCCAAATCAGATTCAGCCGAATCAATTTGGGACAGTGATTTGAATCAACGAATCGAATCACTGTCCAGCAAATCGGCTGAATCTTAAGCAAAAACTAGCTGCTTTGCACAGACTGCTAAATAAGTGCTTACTTCTATCCTCTAAAATTCAAACCTCTTTCATTTTCTCTCATGTTAGTTGACACAAACTGAGGAACCCATTAGTGTCTTTGAAAACTGAGGCCAGAGGCTTGTAATGATGTATTCCCCTAAACTGTTTTGTATTTTTCCTCAACTTTTGCATTAGTGAATTGTTTAACGTCTCAGAAAAAACATATTTTGACACTAAAAATGATCAAGTAGAGAGACACGAAACCTACCAGGTGCATCAGTTCTGTCAGGACCTGTGAATGAAGAAGAACAAGTTAAAAACTTAGTGGCTCTAATTAAATGTTCCCAAATGTTGAGGCAATTTGCACTGGACTTGCATGTGAATTTTGGGCCTCGGCTTTTTTTTTCTTGCTAGCCACAGTCCTTCATTCTACCTTCCATAACCTTTTCCAAAATTGCACTTATATGTAGGACTATGGCTGAACTTGATTTTTAATTGTGTTAAATGAAGTTTTATAGTTGAAATTGTATTAAAAATGCTAGTGTAAAAGTGAGTGCACTGGAATTCACTTCCTTGACAAGATCATTTTTATGATAGTAGGAGGTGGGTGGCTTTAGGAGATGTGCAGTAGCATTTGATCCTGATGAACAACTGAGCCAGTCAGTTTGGGAAATCTGGAATTAATCAAAAAATGGAAGGCAACATATTTATTCTGAGGCAATATAATTTGAGGACAGTAGGAAATTCAGGCATTCAGGCTACTTAAGCAAAAAATTATCCTTGTGAATAGGTAGTGGAAGGGGACAGAAGGGAGATTAATAGACAGTGGAGTCAGAGGGGAAAGGGGAAGATGCTTTTGGTGCAGTAATACAGTGGCTAAGGGAAAGTGGTGAAGGAAGAGGTAATGATGAAGGTGAAAAACAACAGAACAGAGAGGAACTGAAGGCCTCTGGTCCGAGCGAGTAGATGTTAAAAGAACTGGAGTGGTAAAGGAGGTTTAACATGGCATTGGAAGCAGGATGAATGGGACCTTGGCTCTAGGTGCCTACTAGACACCTATTTGCCTCCCATGGTGGTTCAGGGTCTTAAAGAAAGGCATTTAGTACATTATGCAAGGTACCTGCACATATGATGTGCACTGTAGAAAATGTCTCTCCCTGTATAAACTGCTTCAGAGAAATGTGCTGTGGGAATTGGGTACACACGCAAGGTTGGCAGGGGACGCACGTAGTACATACCTCCCAGGGCATCAACATACCACAGGAGCAGGCCATAGTGGCAATTTGTTCCCCAGGGTATTTTCATAATGATCTTCCATATTGCAAAATGTAATTCCCACTTAAGATAAAGGAAATGAAGCATAAGCTACCTAAACACACAATGCCAGCATCTTCCTGGTGGCCACAATTATGGAAGGACCAGCCCCTGTGAGGGCACTCCCATAGGTAGGATTCCTCTCCATCGCACTGCAGATCATCCAGGAAAATACTTCCTGAACCTTTGCCAAAGTAGGCATTTCCTGGTGCTGAAATGGCCTGGCCACATCCAAGCTGATTGCACACAACCTGTGCTTCATTCAGGTCCCAGGAATCATCACAGACTGTTCCCCAGTGTCCTTTGTAATATATTTCAATACGACCTTCACATGCATTACTCCCATTTTCTAATCTCAGTGATATTTCTATGAAAGACAGAAAAAAAATCATATCTTAGATTAGCTAACAAAAGATTTCTTATACAGTGGTAGATAGGAACATTTGCACTACTTAGATTAATGGAGTTCCCTTTACACAAAAACACTGGAAAATCACTAGATAAATATGAATTTCTTTTGATTGGTCTGCACAAATAACAGCTTTAATCTTTTGTAGTGATTACCATAAATATGGACCAACATTTTTAAGTCACTAGTAATTGTCAGAGCTCAGCTTGAGATATCTTGAAGCAATAAGCGCGAAGTATCCATTCTCCCAAAGAATCATACTTTTCTAGGGTTCTTTTGAGTCATATGTTCAAAATTGGAGACATCCAATATCACAGAGCATTTAAAAAACTGCTGGCAAAGAGTTTGGAACTGTTCCTTCCCCTCCAACACGTGCTTTTTTCTTTTCAGTGAATAGTTAAAGATCAGTTTTTAAACAAAAAACATTCTGAGAAAGTAACAGGAGATAAGACTTACCAGGCGTATCATGCCCTCTCAAAGCTGTGAACAAACAACAAACACAAGTTTACAGGTTAGTTACTTCAAGTTTATTTTCAAGAATAAACATGATTTTTTTTTTAAAGAAAATGAAGTCATTCCCCCAACTCCCTGCAATATAGTGTTCAAATATAGTTGCAGCTTCTACATTCATCCTCCTTGGTGTTTCTGACTCGGTCCATCAGTCTCTTTCACTGAGTATTTGGGGCTGAGAGAAATCCTTCCTCCATGACTCTGCAAACATTTTAACTAGTCCCCTCTGCAAGGGGTGAGAGAGAGACTAGGACCAGGATTACTTATGTTCTGCCCTTCTTTGGCCCACTGCAGTACTGCTCTTTTGTTCTCCGCGTAACAAAGTGTTCTGGTTTTGTGTGAGCGACAGGACTTCTGCATAAGTATGAGATTCACAAGACTGTCTTGGACATAGATCTGAAAAATCAGAAAGTACCTAAGCAGAGGACACCTGCATCTTCTTTGTGACCACAGTTATTCACAGCCCATCCTCTGTGGGAGCAACACCATAGGCAGGATTCATTCCCTTGGCACTGTACATCATCCAAAAGAATAATTCCTGAACCTTGAGAAAAATGGGCATTTCCCATGGCTGAGACAGCCTCTCCGCATCCAAGCTGCCTGCACACAACCTGTGCATCATTTATGTCCCAAGAATCATCACAGACTGTTCCCCAGGTTCCTTGGTAAAATACCTCAACTCGACCTTCGCATCTATGTCTGCCATTTATCAGTCTCAATGACACTTCTGTGAAAGATGAGTCAATGTAAATGGGAAATAAATAACAAACTAATAGCAAACTTGCCAACAAAACCACCCTTCAAATCTTTTTGGAGTTGATTCAGGTATTTTATGTGTGGTTTTGGAACTTCTCTTACTGCTTATCTGTCATGGTTTTAATGATCAGACACAGGAAAAATATTTCTAAATTATGCTGAAATCTGGCAGGTAAAGATGTGAGGTTATAGCGTGACTTTTGTCTCTCTCGGGAGATTTTCAATTCACAGTAGTGATAGACACTTTGGCTGGATCCAGCCATTCAGGCATGTGTGGTTTGTGGAGCTGCAAATCTCTTTGCAGTGCCACAAGCAGCACAAGTTGCACATTAACCAGTGTGCGGCACTGCTGATTTGCCGTGCTGGGGCCAAATTTGCTACTGGGACTTCCCGGTAGTAAAAAAATAAAACCTAGAAAAAAAGCAGCGCAAACCACACCCAAGTGGCAGGATCCAGGACAAATGCAGAGATAGGAGAGCAGGCAGACCAGGGTAGCCTGCTCGTCTCTGCATGCTGTGGAGCCCCTGTGCTGAGGCACCCTACACCCCAGCCACCTGCTCCCTGGCTGGGTGGATGCTGGGTGCCTCTAGACAGAGAAGCCGGCAGGTAGGCAGGTAGAGCCCCCGTGCTGAGACAGGGGAGCAGCCCAAGGGTGCCTGCTCCCCTGTCTCAAGGTACACTGTGCCCAGCCAGGTGGGGAGCAGCTCCCCCATCTCCACTTGCTGCTCCCTGGCTGGCGGGGGCACAGGGTGCCTCAGTGCAAAGCGTGACTAGCCCATGCTGAGGCATCCTGTGCCCCAGCCAGCCCCCTCCTGCATCCCGCAGCACATGGAGCAGCAGGCAGGGGCACGCATACGGCACAAAGTAGTGGTGCCACTACTATTTGTGCTGCTGCACAGGCACACCCCTGGTGTGGAACCGGCCTTTGTGCCAATAGACTAGATCACATCCTGGGATACAGACTGCTGTCCAGTACATGATCATTTATTGTTTCATGATTCATTTTGTGAAACTGAGGCACAGTTATTCAGGTGTGTAGTAGGGTTTGAGTGCTGTTGTAGTGGTGATGGTCCAGGAAATGTATGAGGAGCATTTTTTATGATATATTTGTCATATCAAGTGTGTAGTCATGGTTAGCACTTGTTTGGGTGTATCTACTCAGTTGTTAACTCTCCAGCTCAATTTTGCTACTGAAATTAATAGAAAATGGGGGCTGTGTAAGCAGATGCTGTGATCTTCCCTTGTAATTAAAATACACAGCACTTCCAAAAGTCACTTTCTTCTAGGAATACATTTTAAATGATTAAATATTATTAAAATTGGTGATCACTAGGACAACAAGTTATTTTATATTTTAAAATATTTTTATAATAAAAGTAATTAAATAAATATGAAAAAAAATTACCAGGTATTTCAGTTCCTATGGAAGCTGTGAATAAAAAAATACAAAAAAGTGTATATTTTAGTCATAGCTTTTGCTATGATTACTATATAATAGCAACTAAATAGTTAAACTAAACATTTCACCCCATCTGACTTATACATATTTTTGTATTAGATAGTTTTAAATTTCAAGGTTACCAACTAAGATATGCAAAACAATGAATTATTTTGTATAATGATTGGGTAGCTGCAGGAGGTAAGCATGAAACTATGAGCTGGCTTTCTTTCCTAACAAACTGAAAGCCAGTGGACAAGAATATAATATTTTGCAACTCCTTTGGCACCTGGCAGATATAAAGGACATTTTTACACATGCTCCCGCTCTGTGAGCCACTCTGAAGCACCACAGCGTCTCGTTTATCAATGTGCCCATGCTTCAAACTGGAGGCAGGGGCACTTGAACTAAAGCTCATTCAGTGAGCTTTAGATAAAGCTTTAGATAAATTACAAAGATGAATCAAGCCTCCGCGCTCACGTACAGGCACTGAAAAAGTTTCAATATTAGCTACATTTTGGATAAGTATCAAGAAGCTCCACGAACTCTGTGCATATCACTTCCTTCTTAGAAGCTGTGGGTCTTCAAAGATCTGAGGCTCTTAACATCCTTAACATGGCAGGTCCTGATTGCCTTACTTGAAAAATCACTCTAGAGATGTCAATGGCCATAGTAAGTAAAAACGTTCTTAATCTCTTCTGCCTTAACAGTGCAATAAAAACTTCCTCCTGTCTTGGAGGATTATGCAGCCCACATTACTAACGTATGAAAGGGTGTCAGTTTTGTAATATGTGCTTCCATATCCACATTAAACAAAGCATGGGAAACATTCAGGATTGGAAAACCTAGGAGTATTGGTAACTAAGCCAGTAGATTGAGCTTCAATATACAGTTTTCCAATAATCACAAAATAAAAGCTCTAAGCAAATATTTTCCAAAATGATATTCATACTATAACTCAGAAATTAAGTGATTTTACAGCATTCAGTAGTATAAATAATGAAAAGAAATCCAAGAAAACTTGAATACGTGACACTGGAACCCTCATGGTGGAGACAGTTATGTCTGTACAATTACGAGAGCACTCCCATAGGTAGTGTTCATTCCCTATACACGGCACATCACCAATGAAACTACCTCCTATGCTATGGGGAAAGCTGATGTATCCTGAAATTGATACAGCATGTCCACATTCAAGTTGGTTACATAGGATTTCTGCATCATTTATATCCCAAGAATCCTTGCAAATGGGCCTCCAGTTTCCTCTGTAATGAATTTCAACTCAACCTTCACATCTGTTCCATCCCTTCATCAATCTTAGCAATATGTCTTTGAAAAAGAGAAGATAGTTTAATTGAAAGTGGATGCTTGCTAGATATGATTCATGGTTCTGCAGAATCAAAGGTATTTCTTTTCAAGGAGTAGATTAAGTTAGTCCTGTGCCGAGCAGGTGAGTAGTGAGATTTGGCATGAGCATGCGTTTAAAGTAATTGTTGAAGCTTTTGACTTTCATGGACAGACATGGAGCAAGGCTATAAGCTCAAAGTTTATGCCACTGCTGTCTCAAGACATGTCAAATTCATAAGCATGAACAAGATGAGTCATGTGACTCAGAAATGATCCACACCTTGACTGCAATGAATGAACTGTGGCTGAGCTCATTCTTTCTTTCTTTACCAAGCTTCACTTGCCCAGGTCCAGTCCTTGCTTGGATTTATTTACAATTTGGATTGATTCTCAGCTTAATTTTGCTATCAAGACTATCAGAACAGAGAGTCAGATGTACATTTGATTCTTGCTCTACTCTGACATAAAGGAGGTGAAGAAAAGGATGGCCTGGGTTGAAGGCTGTGAGTTATGAAATGTTAGGAATCTTAATTCAATCATCAACATCCCTGGTCACTGTAATTAAGTTCAACTCTTTCTGTGCCTCATGGAGAAGACTTGAGAGATCTGCGATTCCATGCCTTAGCAATGTACCTAGGAAGAGATCTTGAAAAGACAGACAATGGCCAAGGGTAACCAAAGGTTGAGATCACATCTCTGCAATTTGTGCTGCTGATAGCCAAGCTTTCCTGTTGCCTGCCTAGCCTTCTCCCACAGCCAGATACTCGCATGCATAGCTCAATTTTTTCCATGCCAGATTCAGAATAGGGATAATTCAAACTCTCTCCTTGAGTCACTGCAGTGACTTGTGGAGATTGTAATTATGATCCCTTCTCCCACTGTTTGCTTTATGGACCATGACCTATCTCATATAAAATCCATAAAGTCTGATGCTCTGCATTCTCTTCTTGTGATTTTTTTTCTCATGGAAAATTCAGTGTCAGTAAGATTACAATTTCCAAATGTGCTGTTTGAAATGGATTAACCCTATTGAATGTTGATAGCAAAAGCAATTACATAAATATGAAAAAATGACCAGAGGCTTCCCATCCTGTGGCAGCTGTGAATGCAAACAATATGACAAGTTCACATTCAAGAAGCATCTTCAGTTACATTTTACAGTAACAATGAAATCTATTGATTAAAGATTGGGATCTTGCCTGATGTTGGAAATATTAATGAAACAGCGCTGAACAGTATATTGTATGTTCATATATGTCAAGACTATTACATAGGTCTTCAATAGCAATGAAGTTTATTCTTTCGGGAATCAGCTTATGATTTCAGAGAAATATGTATTTTTGATGTATTTGGTGTTCAGAAAAAATAAGCATGATGCAATTACTAAAAAAAATCAGTTGTCACAAAGCAAAGGCACAGAGAACAATTTGGCAAAGTCTTGTTTTGAAGATTGCTGATGGAAATGACAGGAAGGTAGGTATTGTTCAAAAAAGCATGGTGGCTAATTGTTCCACTGCTATAGTTGCTTACTAATATTTGAAAGATCAAAGTCAGGAGAGAACTGAAGCGTCTTGTAATGACAACAGAATTTGACTCTCCAGGGGACACCACTGGCTCTTATTCAAAGCCAAAGAGTAACGTGTACTTGCATCACAGAGTAAATGATAGAATAAGGTCAGGGAAATTCAACTGTAATCAATAGTCCTTTTTACAATATGTGAAGTTCCTTCAGGTTTATTTTAAGTTAAATGAATGACAAAGACATGGCACAGTTTGTTGCATATAGAACCCAGTGTATCGATTTCCAAACAAATGGTTACTTCCTGTAATTCCCCCAGATCACTATGTTTACTCCACTTCAAAGACACTACCACCATTGTGTTAACATTCTCACAGTCATGCCTCATTAGGTGATTGTGTGGTGTCAGATGAAACTATCGTCTATGCCTGTGGGGGCATTTCTCCATTGAAAGAGAGAGCCAATTACTCACTTGCCAATTAAAAATGTACTTTTTCTGATGCTTACATTTAAGAGGACTCTGCCCTAGAAGATGTAAACATGAAAGCTCACAATGGGCAGCTTTCCCCCTCCTGGGGCTCTCCTTGCTGCTCCTTCACCCTTAAAGTAACACGCTTCCAGCTCTCTGTTATACTGGTCTTAAGGTAATTGCACAATGAACCACTTAGTAGCATGATACCTGTAATGCGTAGAGGGGGCCTTACAGTCACTTTGGAGCTCAGGGAGACATCCTGCTTTCCTGAGAACTCTTAACCAAAGACTTCCAGGAAGCTGCAACCCCGCCCTACCACAATGTCACATTTTGTCTTACAGTGCAACTGAATATTAAATAGATGATTAACAAGGGCTCTACTATGTAGGAATTAAAGTAAGAATGCCAGGCTTCCAGAAAATAAGATTAATATGAATGCTTTTTTTCCCCTGTAGTAATAAATTAAAATTTATACTGTACTTTTAAACTAAGGCCAAAAACTTAAATCTGCCTGAACATAACAGCCCATCATGCTCAGGGAATGACGGCATACCCATGTCTGTAGCCACAAGGGCACACAAAGGAATGATTTGGCTAGTGTCACATCCAGCCACTTTTGTCTCCCAAGCCTGAGTGAACAGGTCCCATCTGATGGCTAGGGAGATTGGAGGCAGCCTTCAGCACAAGTCCAGAGCAAAGTTCAGACTCATGCCTCTGGAGCCATAGTGAGACACTTGAACCAGACCCTCATTTTTAATATCATGAGATTACATAGAATGTACCTGAGCAGATGACACTGGCATCTTCCTGATGACCACAGTTGTTTACAGACCATCCTCTGTTGGGACATTCCCAGACATAGGTTTCATTTCCTTTGCACTGAACATCGAGAAGGATCTTTCCTGAGCCTTGATTAAAATGGGCAACTCCTGGTGCTGAAACTGCCCATCCACATGCAAGCTGGCTGCAGACAACCTGGGCATCATTCATGTCCCACGAATCACCACAAATTGTTCCCCAGTTTCCTTCATAGTATACTTCCGCACGACCTTCACATCTGTTCATTCCATCTACTAGTCGAAGTGACAATTCTTTGGAAAATGAAAGAGAATTTGATTAAATAGTGATACCTAACAGCTTTTTTAATTGGCCGATGCAAGCCAGAGCAAAGAACAACAATTCCCCAAATGAGCAGATGACACTACCCATAATGTAGCTCTGCTCCAAGTCTCTTCTATAACCAGGTTGTATAAATGTGCATTACTCATTTTGTTAATACTTAGATGTGAAATTTGGAGTTGACTTATGTGCAAATTAGTTTATAGGTAAGTATATAGTATATTCCCAGAACAGAAGATTAGGACATATACCTCATATTTGAAACTTTAAGGCTAGGGACAGACACTACACATAAACTGGTATAAGTGATTGGAAACCAGTTTAAACCTGTAACAGAACAGAAGTTCAGTGGGAGTAGACCAGTTTCAAAATGGCTGAAACTGGTTTAAGATAGACCTGGATGGATGTAGTGTTAGACTTAACTGATTTAGGTTAAAATGGTCTATTGAACTTCTGTCCCAGATCCTGCAGTGAATCACCTTAGTTCCTTGCCCTACAGCTTCCCAGGACGCCTTGTGGCACCCTGCTAACCCCCTCCCCCTTGCAGGATGGCAGCCTAACTTGCTCTGGCTGACACAGGCTGGTCCCACCCCCAGGATGTCCTATAGCTGAGACAACAAAGTCTTACTCCCAGCCTGCATCCTGCCTGTGTCTGCCAGCCAGGCACTGAGGGGGGAGTGGAGGTTCATGTCCCATCTCCCACCCAGCCAGACCTACTGGGGGGCATGCCACAAGGGGTTTCCTCCCCTTCCTTGCTGACTGGCTTGGTTCTGGCTGGGTTATGGTGAGTTGGGCAAGCCAGGCAGCAGGGCAAGAGAGAAAGCCCCCCATGGTGCTCTCCCCATAGTGGTTCTGGCTGGGTCAGGGGGCACCGGGGTGGAGGCCTCTCCTTTCAACCCCCAAATACTGCTCTTCCTACCCACTGCTGTGGGCAGCTGCTGGGGGGCAGAACTGGGGAGATATTGTGGGGAGAAAATTGGCTGGGCTCGGCTGTTTTTGTGCCTGTCAGGCATGATGGGAGGTACACATGGGCACTGCCAGCATCCTGGCAGGGGCCAGTGCAGGCACCCTTTGCATCCCCCGCTGATGGCAGAATGTGTGTTTTATTCCTTCCTGATCTATGTTTCACAGCTAAGAAAAACCTGCAAAGTTTTGATGGATTCCACCTTGGGCTTTTTGGTTGTCTGTACTTAGCCTAGAAGAACATGAATTTTAATTATACGGGGTATGTAAATATCCTCTATGACTTTTTCAAGTATGCTGTAATTTATACGGTAGTGATAAAATCATTTTTCAACAAAAATTTTAAGCCAGATGTATTTTGTCAATGGAATCAATCAAAAAAAATGAAGTGAGCATTACCAGGTGTATCAGGTCCCATGGAAGCTGCAAAAAAATGTATGAAAAGATTACTTTTTGGTGTCTTCGCTCAACTGAATGACAAAGAAATTATGTTTAATAAGAATCAGCATTAGCAATATACTGTACTTTTGGCTTTTTACTTTTTCTAGTAAGTTTATGAGACCATATTAGACCTGAAGATAGTTTTTTATATAACCCAAATCAATCTTTCATTATTTTCTCAGTAACATGCATTTTTAATCAATTTAATTAATCATGCAATTAAAAATGGTGTTATGAGGAGTTATGTAGATGGTATGATACTAATTAATGATGATAATGGATGGACTGGATCAAATAGCATAAAAACAACAATTCTGAATTCAAAAAAAACCTAAATATGCTCTTAAAAATTGTTTGCTAAAATGTGGAGAAACAAAAATAGTGAATATCAAAAATTTAAACTTTAATATATTTGTAGCATGTTATTACCCTGAAAACATAAATACATTACAATGTACCTGCACAGATGACACCAGCATCTTCATGATGAAAGCAGTTATGTACGGACCACCCATTGTGAGGGCACTGCCAGAGGTAGGCTTCATTCCCTGTGCACTGCACTTCGTCCAGGAGAATTGTACCTGAGCCTTCACCAAAATGAGCCTCTCTTGGTGCTGAAATGGCTCGTCCACATCCAAGCTCACTACATACGACTTCTGCATCATTTGTGTCCCAGGAATCATCACAAATTGTTCCCCACTTTCCATTGTAAGAAATTTCAACACGACCCTCACATCTGTTCCTTCCGTTCACCAGTCTCAACAATTGCCCTTTGAATAATAAAATCTTGTGACCTCAAATTAGAAAGCATGGTTGTGTTCTCAATGCCAGTAGCTTTTCAAAATAACTGAGTGAGCATCTAGAATAGCTTGGTAAGTAAAATTTGTTCCAGATTGGTTCTTTGTCCACTTTAAGATTTTCTGTTTTACCAAATTAAAGTACATTCAGAGTATGGAGAGTAGCGCCAATGAAATCAATGGATTTATATTTATATAAAACATAAATCCTAAATGGGACACATATATGCATGTATGTATTTTTCTGCTTAGGGCTGTCTGGGGCTCTAATTAAGGAAGCTAAAATGCACTAAAAATGTAAAAGGAATAGCAGCGAGGGCCTAGTGTTGCTGTAGGAAGTAATGGGATGGTGGTGAGGAGTGGTGGAAATGTGGGATGCACTTCGGGCTGTCATGAGCATTGGAATGAGAGCAGACCAGGAATAACCTAAAGAATCTTCCCATTGGTGAAGAATCCTCTGCATCCGAGATGTTTGACTGCATTACCATAGCAACCAAGAACCCTAGTCACAAACAAGGATCTCATTGTGCTAGAAGTTGCATAACTAAAGAACAAAAGGTGACCCTTACCACAGAACAGGAAGAGAAGTCGGGAGGAGAGAGTAAAGGATCAGAGTTATAATATGGAATGGGAACTTGTAGCGGGGAGAGTGAATGTCTTAAATGTTTGAATATTCAGTTAAAGTCTGCTTCTCAATGAGCAAAGACCTCGACTATGGTCCTTAAGTTCACTATGCAACATACCACCATAATGGTAAATATCACTCCTTCTATACGCCAAGTCTTACATAAAAATACTACAGACCAGTGAATTAATTAATCCTGGTTTTCAAAAACAGTTTTACAATAAAATTAACTAAATATAAATGCAATAATTATTACATGACTTTGATCTCATCAAACCTGTTAAAAAGTAAAAAAAAATTAATTCACATTTTAGGCAACTCTGCTTAATGAATAAAAGCTACAATCACCTCTGTCTCAAGAATAAGTTTTGGATATTTTCCACTAAAAAACCCCTTCTGAAACCCAAAAGAAGTATTTATTTACTTATTCAACATTATTTTTCTCTTTATAAGTGTAAGCTACCTGTAAAATTAACCCATTACAATTTGCCAATGTAAAATAAGAATGCATTCCTTCATTGGCTGTTGAATAGGTTTCTGTGTGAAACTTAAACTAAACCACACACTTAATACTAGAATAATGACACAATATTACAGAAAAATAACATTGCAGCTTCTTCAAGTCTTAAAGTAGATATTTTCTAATTACATTTCTATGGTATGGTAATAATAGTGGTCTCTTACTGTGTCTATTTGTTCTGTCCATGATGTTTCCTACAATATTTTAAAAATCTCAAAGCAAGTTTGGCAGTATCTCATAGTGTTTTCTTTAGAGGTTCAATCAATGTAAGTTGGATTGATTGCCATAAAACCTACCCACATATCTTTTTTGACAACATCAAAATATACCTGATGTACTGAAGCTTAATAGTTAAGATCAGCTTTTGTTAAGAAAAACCAGATTGTGCGCTAAAAAAAAGAGGTATAATCTATGAGTTAGGGCTAGATGCTGCCACAATCAGGCATATCAGAGGAGGTATGAAGACAAAACAAGAAGCTAAATTCAAAAGGAGAATTTTGATGGACTTGGAAGAGAAGCAGTTAGGTAGCATTTAATTAGCTTAATAGCCTTAAGGCTGCAATTCTTAATTTAGTACGCTGATGGACACCAAAGAGGAAAAGAATGAGCAACAGAAAAGAGAGGCTCTGAACAGGGAATAGCTCAACATAGTCAAGAGATGGCACAATCAGCAAAGAGCCAGTTTCCTACAAAAAAACAATAGCATGCTCTACACTCAGTAATACAAATACTAGGTTGCTGGGAGATTGCCCATCATTCCAAACTCACCAGCCCTGTTCCCTTAGATTCATGGAGCCTCTCCTACAGACTTAGCTGGACTCCCAGGCTAGTGCTAATGAGAGCAAAAAATCTGTATTTTGCCCCATTCCTGTGTAAGTGCTCTGCTGGACAACAAGCTACCTGATCACTCTTCGCTTCAAGTTCTCATGCAAGCCCTGGCAGATTTTAGTTCTTTGTCTTATATTTGGTTGATGAATTCATTTCTTGAGTCCTGAAAGGCCAGATCCAGAGCCCATTAACATTTAAAAAGACTCCCACTGATACCGATAAGTTTAGCACCTGTCTCCAGCAGCTTTTGGGGAACTGAAAAGGTAAGAGAGAGGGGAAGAGGTATACAGTACCTGACCCATGTAGATATCCTCCATGTGACAACAGTATCCAAATACAAATCAGCATGGAACTCATTTTGATGAGGTTTCATGTAACATTAATGAAACTTGGTTCAGAATTTATATGTGGATAGATAACGAAGAGGAGTGGTTTGCAACTTGATCTTCCATTTCTAACAAACTGGCTCCACACAATAGAAGCTTTTATTTTAAAAACATGCTTATCATTTTCTGGCAAAGGTGGGTTCACAGCAGCTCCATCTTTTCGTATCCTTATTTATTTTCTTTAACAAAAAAGATTTCCTCCTCGCTGGAAACAGAATTATACCTTCCCTTCAGTACCCAAAGAGCAGCCACAAACATCAATGGGAACTTCATACATCTACTCAAGATTTATTAAAGCATGAGAACCTCTTCAATTTACCTCCTCTATTTCTTTTTAATTTTTGTTTTTCTTCTTTTTGTTTTATCCTTCAGTGGCTGACTGCCTTCATTTCACCATCCTCCCCCCACCCCCATTTCCTTTCCACCTCCCATTTCATTACCTACCTCCATCCCATTAACTTCCTGCCTACCAGCTTCATGTTCCCACGCACCCCCAACCCATCTCTCACACCCCCACATCTTGAGCAGGGCTAGAAGCCTGTTGTGGTCCACCAGGCCTGTAGTGCAACCCACAGCCATAACACCTAATCAGACATATGCTCACCAGCCCTCTAGTGGTAAGTCACAGCTGTGCAGATGGACGACAGTCCGAAAAGGTTCTTAGCTTTAAGGTGTGACTACTCCAAACTCAAGCTAGCACTAACACCAATCAACATTTGAGCAGGTCAAAGTGCAACATGTAACAAGGCCCTTAAATAAGTTGCATCTATTTACACTAGCTGAGGACTGGCCCACTGTCTAGAAAGTCTACTGGGTGATGCCTGCTAGTACTGTCTTCTATGCAACAATGAAATCCAAGCACGGACACTTTTCCCTTTCTAATTCAGCAGGCTATTTCTGGAAGGAGCACTGAAGGCTGTATACTGCAATATGTCGAGCTCATTTGCTGATCCATTGCCAACATTTTCAACTCACGTTTTGCTTTCATGAGGGCTAAGCGTGATCATTAGCTTGGAAGAGGCGTTCAGAGTTAGGTTAACAAGTGGGCTTAGGCTTCAGTTGTAACACTTAGCTCTTGGCTGCTCTGTCACCTAATGCAATTAATAATATTGAGTCAGATGTCCAGGCTCCCCTACATAATACTTAGGTAGAATTGGGCACTTAACAAAAGGATTCACAGGACCCATTGGAAACCACCCAAGCTACCCAATTCAAGTTCTGATGAGAGCCTTGAGGCCTAAGATCTCTCATAGAATCATAGGAAGTAAGGGTTGGGAGGGACCTCAGGAGGTCATCTAGTCCAACCTCCTGCTCAGAGCAGGACCATCCCCAACTAGATCATCCCAGCCAAAGTTTTGTCTAACTGGGTTTTGCAAACCTCCAAGGATGGAGCTTCCACCACCTGTCTGGGTAACCTATTCCAGTGTTTTACTACCCTCCTAGTGAGAAAATTATTCCTAATATCTAACCTAAACTTCCCTTGCTAAAACTTGAGACCATTGCTCCTTGTTCTGTCATCTGCCACCACTGAGAACATTCTAGCTCCATCCTCTTTTGAACCCCACTTCAGGGAGTTGAAAGCTGCTATTAAGTCTTCTCTCAGGCTCCTCTTCTCTAGACTATTCATCCAGCCCATACTTCATTAGCTTGCCTGGGAGAATGCTGTGGGAGGCTGTATCAAAAGTGTTGCTAAAATCAAAGTATGCCACATCCACCAGTCTCCCCACATCCACAGAGCCAGTCATCTCATCATAAAAGGCAATCAGGTTGGTCAGGCATGACTTGCCCCTAGTGAATCCATGCTGACTGTTCCTAATCACCATTTTATCCTCCAAGTGTTTCAAAATGGCTTTCTTGAGGATCTGCTCAATGATTTCTCCAGGGACTGAGTTGAGGCCAACTGATCTGTGATTCCCTGGATCCTCCTTTTTCCTCTTCTTAAATATGGGCACTATCTTTGCCCTTTTCCAATCATCCAGGACCTCTCCTGATCACCATAAGTTTTCAAAGATGATGGTCAGTGGCTCTGCAATCACATCAGCCAGCTCCCTCAGCACCCTCGGGTGCATCCCATATGGCCCCATGGACTTGTATATGTCCAGCTTTTCTAAGTAGTCCCTAACCTGTTCTTTCACCACTGAGGGTGTTCACTTCCTCCCCAAATTGTGCTGCCCAGTGCAGTAGTCTAAGAGCTGACCTTGCCTGTGAAGACTGAGGTGAAAAAGGCATGGAGTACTTTAGCCTTTTTTGCATCCTCTGTCACTAGGTTGCCTCCCCCATTCAGTAAGGGACCCACACTTTCCCTGATCCACCTCTTGATACCGACATACTTGTAGAAGCCCTTTTTGTTACCCTTCACATCCCTTGCTAGTTGCAACTCCAATTGTGCTTTGGCCTTCCTGACTTCATCCCTGACTTCTTTAAAGTCTTATTGAGGCTTTAAATCCTCCTCAAGGATCCCTGTGCCTACATCCAGGCCAAGGAAAGACACCAATTTGCACTTGGGATTTACATTTGTGGAGCCCCTCCTGGCATGAAGCAAATATACCTGCTCTGAAAATAATAAGACTTTAATAATACAAGGGGGCAAAATAGCAAATGTCTAATTTATGATTTACAAAACAACGAAGTAGAAGTTTTAAACGTTTAAGTTCATATTTAATAGTTAAATTTTGCTTTCTCAAGAGGAAGCATTGCATATGACATTTAGATTGATTTCTACACTGTTGGCATACAACAGCTTGCTTGTCTCCCTTAGTAACAGATTTTATAGGGAAATCCATCAAACAAAGAAAGCCTGTTTACTGTGTGACCTATTGGAGAGTGCAAATTCAGTTCTTTGCACAACACATATCATACAAAAAAGTTCTGTAGAAAAGGACCTGGGGGTTACAGTGGACAATAAGCTGAATATTAGCCAACAGTGAGGCCTTGTTGCCAAGAAGGCTAATGACATACTGGGCTGCATTAGTAAAAGCATTGCCAACAGACTGAGGGAAGTGCATTGCCAACAGATTCCCCTCTATTCCGCACTGGTGAGGCCACCTCTGGAGTACTGTGTCGAGTTTTGTGCCCCCCATTACAGAAAGGATGTGGACAAATTGGAGATAGTTCAGTGGAAGGCAGCGAAAATGGTTAGGGAGCTGGGGAAAGTTACCTGGGGAACAGGGAAAGGCTTCTTTATGTAGGCAGGCAGCCTTTATTTATGTTAAATCCAGAGAGAGTTTGGGTGCCTGCCAGAGGGCTGAGATGCTTTTTATTTAAGTTGCACCAGTAGTGTAGGTCGGAGCTTGTTTGGGGTCAGCTCAAGGCCTACTCAGAGAGCCAGTAGCTCAGGAGGGGCTGTTAGTGGGACTTGAGGGTCCACAACCCCAGAGGAAAAACTATCAATAGAGATTGCCAGGACCAGGGCCCCTGGTGATCCTAACTGGCCTAGAGCAGAGAAAAGGCCCAGGAGGGGCCAAACATCTAGGATGGGCCACTGCTGGAGACCAAGTCCAGGGGGAAAGTTGGGCCAGGGAGCCTGGAGGTCTCAACTTGCCTGAGAGTGGGGTCAGGGTCAAGGAGGGCCTAAAGGTCAAGGAGAGACCACAACTGGGGACTACCAGAGCAGGGGAGTCTAGATCTCAACTGGGTGAGGTGTGGGGCCAGGGCCCAGGAGGGCCCAGAGGTCCAAGAGGGACCACCATCAGAGACTGATAGGGTTAGGGACCTGCAGTCAGGGAGGCTGGAGCCTAGAAGCCCGGTCCCATATTGTGGGCTAGGGCTAAAAGGCCCAGAGAGAGGGTATAAGGGGAGGAGGCCAATAAAGCTAAGACCCCTAAAAAGACTATACAACAATACCCACAAGGCATGGGTTGTGATGTACGGGAGGATGGAGCTACACAATGAGCCCATAAGGCTGCAGGTGCCCTGTAGAGGCATGGGTAGGCTGAGGAGGCCTATTGAAAGTAAGGACTAAATTGAGAATAGTGGGGTCTGGGGGGGACCCAATAGTGATATGAATGGACTAAGGCTCACTCTGTGGACAGCCTGCCTTACATAATCTTCAATAAGACAAAGGCGTGGTGGGCAAGCAATCAAAGGAGGGCTACAGTAAAGATTGAGCTAGACAGGAGCCACACAAATACCAGGGGGCATCACTGCTACCCCTGGGGCTTGAACCTGCCAGAGCAGCCTTCAACTACCTGAAGGGTGATTATGAAGAAGATGGAACTAGACTGCTTTCAATGGTGGCAGATGACAGGACCAGGAGCAACGGTCTCAAATTGAAGCAAAGGAAGTTAAAGTTAGATATCAGGAAAAGCTCTTTCACAAGGAGGGTAGTAAAAAACACTGGCACAGGTTACCCAGAGAGGTTATGGAATCTCCATCCTTGGAGGTTTTTAAGGGACCTCAGAAGGTCATATAGTCCAACCCCTTGCTCAAAGCAGGACCATCTCCAACTAGATCATTTTAGCCAGGGCTTTGTCACTGGAATGGTCTAGTTGGGGATGGTCCTGCTTTGAGAAAGGTGTTGGACCAAAAGAAAGTACTAAATGACAGCACAGTAACCAAGGCACCATAGGGACACATGTAGATGTGCCCAGTGTAATCTACAAGTTTTAGTGAGTTCATATTTCAGGAGATATTGTGCATAGCTATTTCCTTCCATATACTCTTTGAAGTATTAGAGAGAAATGGAGATGATTTCAGATACACTATCTGAGTTATGTGAACATCCTGCATTTAACAGTAGCATTCAAATCAAGATTATCTTGCTACTAGGTTTTTTATCTTCTATTTCCTGTAAGATATCAATATAGAAGAACTGTTTTAATAGCTCTCTGATTGTTTATAATCAATCTCACACACACACACTTTTACTTATCTTGGCCACTGCGGGAGTCTCCTTTTATAACCTCCAGGCCTAGACTGGCTCCACCCTCTTGTAATGACTTTTGTTAGACACAGGTAGCAATCACGCAGCTAGCAGCATTCCCAGCTGCTCAGAGCACAAGACCAAACCCACAACCCACTGAAACAAACATTGAGCAAGCCAAACACAGACAGGTCTGGTTCACTTACCTTCTTAGAGAAGGATCTGGTACCTGATGGTTGGCTCCTCTTCTTCTTCCCCTTCCTCCTCTTACTCCCAGTGAATTGCTTGCAAACTGCACTGTTTGCTGCCCCTGTTTGCTTGCTCATAAGCATCTATGATATGAATACACATCCCACCTAACCAATGCTGGGTAGAGAGGTGCTATCACCTCCCTTGTCTTACACCTTATTCTTCTATTGATGTAACCCAAAACCACATTTGCATTTTGTGTGGCTGCCTCACACTGCCAACTCATATTGAGCCTGTGATCTACCAAGACTTGCAAGTCCTTTTCCATAGCACTGCCATTCAGCCATTCAGCCAGGTGTCCCCCATTTCGTATTTTTTATTATCCCTCCATGGGACTCCACTTGGAACTTTCTGCCATTTTGACACAGAGCCATTGCAGGCAACCCCCGCGTAGTGCTCTTAATTGGTTTCTGAAAAAACGAGTGTTAAGCGAAACACGCAGTAAGTGAAACCAAAGGTATTTGACGATCCAAGATGGCAACCACAAGTGTTTTTAATTACCCAAGATGGCAACTGCAAGTGTTATAACAAAACTCACGGAGCCCTAAATGAAATCAGGTATCAATCTGAAACGAGTGTTATAGCAAAATGGCGCTAAGAGGAACAGCGTTAAGCGGGGGGGTGCCTGTAATAAGCATCTTTTGCTTAGAGCTATTGAGACAGTTAGCTATCCACCTTGTAGTAGTTTGATCCAACCCACATTTCTCCAATTGTTTATGAGAGAGTCATGTGGGATCTTGTCAAAAACCTTGCTGAAGTCCAGATACAGAAAGAACAATATAGTAGCACGATCTTAACTCCTTTTCCGTATAAGTAGTTAATTTGCGTTCTGGTCTTTGAGGGTTTACAAGTCACTTACGCATTGCATAAAAAATGTCTTTCTGTATGAATGTTGATGTTTAAATGTCACCTGATAGGTCTACTAAATAACATTCATAACAAAGGAACCACCATTTCATTTACCCTTGTTTACTGGGGCTGTGCGAGTCTCCGGATGACTTTCTGTACCTACTACCTAGGAGGCTGATGAAGTGCAGTTCATAGGCCTAGCTCTGAAAAGTGGTTTGCATTGTAATTTGTTCCCTCTCAGGATCAGGGACCAATGATTCCCTGATGAAAGGCAGCTAGGAGGCGCCATAACTTCCAGCTAATGCATGCACACACAAAGTCCTGGCTGGGGAATGCCCAGACCTGTCATGTCTTTGACAGGCCTTACGCTTGCTGGTTCCTGGTTGCGACCTGCCGGACATCTGGCACTGACGCTTGCTGCTTGCTGGTTGCGACCTGCTGGATATCTGACACCCCAGGCACCACTGCACTTTTACCTGCGCTGCTACAGCCCCCTTTCCCCTCTACTCCGCACCCCAGCCCGTCCCTCACCCACTGATGCTTCCATTTCCATTTTTACTGACTGGCTTTCTTTTCTGCATAGCGTGCCAGGCCAGCCTCTGGCTTCTTTACTATTCCTTCCATCCAGGACCAAGTGCAGGTACTTCCTCAGCCTGACAAAGGGGTTTTCAACCCTAAAGCTTCCAAAGATACACTTTTTTAAGTACTCCTTTTTTCCCATAATACACAGATAAACATGAAAACACAAGATAAGCCATTATCACACACCATGAATAACATATGTCCAACACAACATCTTTACTTCTTGCTGTCAATTCCTTTATAAAACGACAGGCTCAGTGACAGTTCTGTGTGGGTACCTTTGATGCTGCTGCTGCTGCTGATACTGGTGTTGAGCCAGCTAAGTTATTGTACCTCGTCACGTAAAGCGGAGGACCGGGCGTGAGGCTGTAGGGGAGGAGGAGGCCTCAGTGGGGCACACTGCCGTGTTGTGCAGAGGCCCCAGTGCCAGGAAGGGTGCACCTTAACACACACACACACACACACACGCACACCACAAGTTTTGCCTGCCAGCAGCTTGGGGTGCAGGGCCCCAAACGACAGACTCCCCCAGTGAGACACACACAGCTGGCAGGCGGGCTTCATGGCTTGGCAGGGCCCAGCCCTCACTCAGGCCTGCTCTAGGACACACACAGCTGGCAGGCATTGTGGGCTCAGCAAGAGCCACCACCCCTGCAGTTTTCAGCCCGCTGCTCCTTAACACACAAAGGGTAATCTGTGTCATGAGTTTTGCCTGTCAGCAGCTTGGGGTGCAGTTCCCCCCAACCCCTGCACTGATCTTCTTGAAACTTGGCAAGCTTTGTGACCTCAGTAAGAGCTCCCACCTCCGCAGTTTGCACACCCCTGTGGTGTGACACACAGCCGTGACATGAATTTGGGGTATAGTTCCCCCCAAGCCCCTATACTGATCTTCTTGAAACTTGGCAAGCTTTGTGACCTCAGTAAGAGCTCCCACCTCCGCAGTTTGCACACCCCTGTGGTGTGACACACAGCCGTGACATGAATTTGGGGTATAGTTCCCCCCAAGCCCCTATACTGATCTTCTTGAAACTTGGCAGGCTACATGCTCTTAGCAGAGGCTACCATCTCTGCAAGTTTCATCCAAATCATACAAAAAACCCCAACGTTATAGATCTTCCATTGATTCCCCATTATACCCTATGACTGGATCTCCGAGGCAGATCCGAAGCTTCGGAGCTGCTTCAGCCGGATCGAGGCGGAAACCTGGTCCAGTGCACTGGATTCGATCGTGGCCACCCAAAGCGGCCGGATCCAAAGCCGGATTGAATCACTGCCGACTTGCACAGCCCTCTTGTTTATACATTGTAAGAAAGGCCAAATAAGACTCTTCCCTCTGTATCCCTTTTCTGTACTAAATGGTACCAGGCTGTTAATGGATGAAAGTCTTCTTATGCCTCAGATCACTTTGATTTAAGCACATGGGGCACATGCTTTCATTGCTTGGTCACTGGTGATATTTGGTTTTTTCTCTGAATGCTTATTGTTAATCTAGAAATCCAATGCTCTGTGAGACCAATGCTGTGAATATCAACCTATTATCCCTTCCAATATGCAGTATAACTATCTTGTATTAGAGAACAGCAGATTTAATTTACCAGTGTTATTCACTTAGGAATCAATGTTATTCACCACCAGTGTTGATTTGCCTAGTGTTGATTCACCTAGTAACATTAGGTCCTCTGAAAGTTTCTCACAGTGAACAGTGCACAAAATTAGATGCTGTATTTTTATGATAAGCACCAAAGAAATTTACATATACAATATTGGGACAGATGATACAGACATTACACAAAAAAATGCTTCTCTTTCCTTGTTCTTAACTACACATGTCAGGGACCTGGCCATTTGTTATTATGCACTTTACTTTACAAGCTTGTAAATGGGAAAGTTTCCATAATAGAGCTGTCGGTTTTAGATCTCTCCTGCAAACACTTACATGCCATGAATAGTGTCATAGAGGGTGAGCAATGAAATTTCAACAATTGCGAAGTGGGGGGAGATAGAGTAAACTGTATTCATGGGACTGGTTTTACGCCATCAGAAGTAAATTGGCAAACTCAGTGCTGCACCTATTTTTATTATAGTCTTAATTATTAAAATGCTTGTGTACTTGGTGATGTGCCCACCATAAGTGGCAGGAGGAAATATTATTTGGGGAGCTGGGAGTGTGGGGGTAGTGCAGGGGGCACTTGCTTGACCCCTTCCCCTCTCCCTCCTGCAGGGCTGTTGTGGAGGAGCACGTGGAGGTGGCGCTGGAGCAGCGTAGCCATGTTTGGCAGTGGTAACCTCTGTTAGCCCCAGCCTTCTACTGCCTATGGTACCCACAGATGGGGATTGGTAGAAAACTAGCTACAGGTTTCTATTAATTAAAATGATATAATACTGATAACTGATTTCCTTTTAAAGTTCATATGCCAATATTTAAGGACGACTTCTTTTTTTTTTTTTTTGCTTTTTGCTTTAAAGGACTCCTTTATAAAATAGTGTGCATACTGCACTGACAAAGTTTTAGAATTTTAATAGATTTCAGATTTGCATTTCAACCAGAAACAAAGCATGCATTTCATACAAATTTTCATTGGTGATTACATCAGTTCATTCATAGCTTAGTGCTAGCAGGACTCTGCACACCTAAGAAGCTGCATGGAAGCATATAATAATAGTAGAGAAAAAAGTACAAATGGTTACACAGTGAGAAAAATCCAGTTTAATCTGGTAGAAAATATGCATAAAATGGGAAGAGAGATAAGACGGAAAGTAGGAGCTAATACACATGGGGCTAAGAAAGTAGAGGAAAGATATTATTATCCATTCTAACAAAGAATCAGTGAAGTGATGTTCTGAAGTGACCAATGCTGCCTGGGAGGTTGGACATCCATAGTGATTTGTGGACCAGTACCAGGTTCCTTGTGTCTCTAAGTAACTAGGTAGCATCCATTCATGTTACCTAATGAAATCCAAGTCAGCCTAATCTTCTGCGTTGCTGAGCCATCGTTATTTCTAAACACTTTCCAGCGTGTTAATGAATAGACTTAGAATGATGTCTTTGTATTTTTGGTTAACTAACAAGACATTCACTAGACATTCAATAAGTGCTCACCAAATCCTATGTGAATCAAGTTATTACGTACTTATCTCCAAGTTGTACATCTGCCCACTTCAAAACGTAAACATTTGCTTGTTAGTCAAAAGCAAGTTGCAGCCAAAGCAACTGATGCATGTATACTTTTGTACCCAGCACCTGTACCTTATGAATCATTTGATTCTTCATTCCTATTTAAGTGTATGCAAATTATTTTGTGAACTGTATGTCTGCAAACTGTAGCAGGATCTTAGTATTTATTGTAGGAATTTTATTTATTACAGGTACTTTGAAAGACAAGTACTTTCCTTTTAAACTATTAAATCACTGACATAGCCTTTGTACTGCCATAAAATGTTTACAGCAGCACAAAACCCAAGCTAAGAGACACCAACGCCCTTTGTCACCCCACAAGTCTTTACATTTTTGGTTATGGCAATTTGTGGTAACAGTTGTGCTGCCTTTTTGTGGCTGATGTCTGTCAGTTTATGGAAGGAGAGAGCAGGCAACCCAGGAGAGGCACTCCTGAAGCTTTAGGGACCTGATCCTGTGAACCGCAGGAATCCCCCTACAGGAAGATTTCCAGGGCATGTGTTTCGCACTGCTGTGCCCCAGGCCAAGCACCTGAAGCCCTGGGAGAAGCAGATCCCTAACCTTATGGGAAAATGGTGACATTTGTTTTGGCTAATCAAATTAGTCGTTCTGGGATGCACGCTGGCACAGATGATGCCACAACAAAAATGTCTGGTTTTAGCCTGAGAATTTTAAAGAATAAGACAGAGCAACCTGAAGCGATGGTTTGTGGTCCTGTTTCTCACAGTAGTTGATGCTCATTTCTTCCTTTCAGTTTACTTCTCAAAAGGATCCCAGTAAGAACCAACACAGTTAGTGCCAAAAACAGAGTGGCAACAAAAAACGGGCTGTGGATATTCTGTGTTCCCAGAAGCACGTTGTTGTCTGAACCTGCAAATGAGAAATGCAGTTTATTTGACTTGGTGTCATACAGTTATTGTCAAAATACATGGGAAGGGCCAGTTGGATAGCATGTTGAGATTCATAGGTGAAAATATAACCACTCTTTAGGATAAGAGTAACCTGGCCAAATAAACGTGAAATAAATAGGCAATTGATTAATGTATGTTATATGAATAAATGTTATGTGCTAGTTTAATGTAAATCGCATTAGCTGTGAGAGTATCCTAGCTGGGAGTAATAGTCGGGAGGTTAATATCTTGTGGAAGGCATGGCACAAATAGCAATGCAAAAAGGTAAAGAACTTGACATATAGAAAAAAGAGACTTAAAAATGATATGTCAAAGTTATACCTAAAGTTATATGTAGCTGTTCATAAGATAAGTTACCCAGTTTGGTGTCCTCTGTTTTGCTTTGAAGTTGAACTGGCCCCACAATGACATCCATTTTTTTCTGATAGGAACTTGTATCCCTTTTGTGTCTAGCAAGACATCCCTGGTAGCATCGAGAAGAAAGATCATTTTTGCTGCATATAACCATCTGGCACTGCAAGTAAACTTCAGAATGTCTGTTCAGAAACTTGAAGGCATTAAATTTGAAACGAACAATGCTGCTGTTTGGTGAATAGTATGTGTTGTAGGTGGGATCTACTGGACAACTAACAAAAAGAAAAGACAAAACAGATCAAAATTTCTGCATGAACTGTAGAAAAGAAGCAATCAGAGTAATATTTCTGCAATGCAAATCGTGTTCTCTATCAGTAGTATAAAACAAAATGAAAGATGTTTTGAGCTTTATTTCTCATCTAAGACTAGAAGTCCTTACCCACTCTTGATTAAATCATAAGTCAGGTTTGTGAAGTCATCAGGATATGGAGATGCCACACACGTGTCTATAAATATCACCAGATTTGGATCAGAACTGTAGAGAGTTGCTTGAAGAAACAAATCCTGATTTAGGTCAACGTAATATGGCGAAGCAGAAACTTGTTTCAAGAAATATGACGACTCAAAAAATGAAATGTTCACGTCAAATTTGCCATACTGAGTTTCATTTATGTAAATAGTATCTTTGGCAACATATTTTATTTCTGACACTGTGTTCTCGTTCATTTTGCAGGTAATATGAAACACAAAGTCTTTTTCCCTCATGATAACATCACCAGACGATGATGCTGTGATTACATTGGAGTAGGTGATAGTGTTATTTATTCCTTGCTAAAATATAAAAGAGAATAAAGTAAAAGTTGGGCATGTATTTTGTCAATATATTATAGTTAACATAATTGATTTAAATAAAGATATCAAGTCAACTTCACTTAAAAAAAATCAATTTTCCAACTCATACCCTTTAAATATCATTTAACTATTTTAAATTTTTAGTTCTTTAAAAATATATCCCTAATTTTTTTGTTTCTCAGTTGATGTTTATGGTCTTTGCAAGGAAACAGTTATACACAAAGTAATATTTCATGCTGAAAAAATAGAGGTAAGTCATGTTTTACCCCATCAACATTTTTCAGATGAGTAATCTGGAATATCATTTAGGTGATATTAGGTATGACATATTAGGTATGACATTTTCTAACAAACAACATTTTCAAATTAATGCCATCCTTTTATTTGGTTGTGACAGAACAGAAAGTTCAAAAAATGGCTTAGTCAGTAGTAAAGTGGACAACTGAATCTGACTTTTTATTATCCTTTTCAAAATAGGTTTTCTCTTTTCAATGCCTCCTAGGTTCAAGGAGAACAGGAGGTTTGACTTCATGGTCAATACCAATTTTGTGGTTTAACATGCATTACAGCTGAGCACTGGTTTTGATTACTTTTCACGTTCTTCAGTAGGTTTATGAGATACAGAGCTCTACAGACTGACAGCTACTTTTACACAGTGATCTACCACCATGGTCCCTGAGAAGAACCACTTCTAGGAGTGAGAGTAGATTACTACCATCTTGGATTACTATTGACAGGTTGTCACCACAGTTCAAGAAGAACTGAAGAATGTATACAGCTTTCACAGAACGTAGTATTAAAAGTTTACCATTTCCTCCTAAAAAACGAAGGAACTGGATTCTCATTTTTACCAGGTTCCCCTTCCCCCCTGACACCAGCATCTGGGTGGATAGCAGCATTCATACTGGTGACCAAGATGTCAAAGGCTGTTGAACCATGCACATTTCCATGACCAAAAGTCGTCCATGATAAATAAAAAGTGACAGGATTTAATTTCCCTCTGATATAACAGATTTTTTAAAAATCTGGATCCAGTTAGGCACCAGTGATACAAAGCAAACAGACACACCAACTCAAATGAAGAAAGAACATTACTTCAACCTATACCCCTTACTTCATTTCAAACATTATTTGCTGTGGTGGGCCAGAATGATCTGTCTCAAGTCCAAGGCAGGCTGGTGCTAAGATCCAGCCATTCCTGTTTTTCCCTGTGAACCAGCTATGGCATGAGTGAAACCCAATACCACTTGGTGATAGAGTGGGTGAAGACTGCTCCTGATGAAAGTTGCTGACGCCCCATACCATTGAATACCACCAAAATCACAGCCACCTTTGGTCCTGAATTTGCCAACTCTCTTTGAATCTATTAAGGAAGGTTTCAAGAACACCAGTGTGTCCGCGACACACTGCACAAATGTGCCTATATACTTGTGTATATCAGTTATAGATTACAATGTGTAGACGTTACATCAGGAAGGCAAATGCACATTACTATTACATTTTGAAAACCCATTGGACTACTGTATAACTCAGATTCAACATTTAATATTTATTTTGATGAATGTCCTATCATTTATCTCTCAGGTGACTCTCAGCATTCTCCTGGAGATTTATATCTAATTCCTGGAGGCTCCAGGGCAATCCTAGAGGGTTGGTCCACAGGCTGGATTTAATGGCTTTGTAGGCCGGATCCAGTCCCTGGACCATAGGTTGCTGACCTCTAATTTAGAACATTTAGACATTATTTCCAAATCTGAAGTATAGTCTTCTGAGTTTTGATGAATCTAAAATATAATGATTTTTGTCCAAAGCTAATTTTAAATTACTTTGTCCAGTGAAAGATATCACTGTACACAGATATGACATATGAATAAAGAGAACCATTTTTTACCTCTTTCACTGTACCACATCCACCCAGTGGTATATTGAATATAATATAGTTTTCTGTAAACTGTGGCACACAGGAGGTGTCCTTCATATGAATATCCCATGCATAGTAGCCCAGTGATAGGAGATAGGTTCTGTTAATAACTGCATGCATATATTCTCCAGAACATGTCAATGCTAACAGAGAGAGAAGAAAAAATAAATTACTTTTAACGTTAGCACCAAACATTATTATAGGATTGGTTCATGACTTACAGCTTGATCCTGCGTTTGTTAAATAGGAAACTGTTCACTGAATTCAAAGGCACGCAATCAGGATTTTATAGGCCAATTACAATGGTTTAGGTAAGCCTACCTGTATCATTGTTGTTTTCTGGAACAGAGTAATAATAAGCACTGAATCCGCCCGCTGAGTAACCAGAAACACTTGAAAACAGAACAGTCATTGTATTTGAAGTTGATGTAAATGAGTAATCTGAGCCATCACAAATCTTCCCAAGTAGAGGTGATGTATATAGAGGACCATCATAGACTTCGATATAGTCATAGAGACAATTATTTGAATCACCTAGACTGTGGATTGAAATTATCATGTTACTATAAAATAGTGTCAAGGTTATACAACACTTTACATTTTCATAATGGTGAAATGGAGCTTTAGCTAAACCGCTCCCATTGATTTCAGTGGGAATCCAAACTCTTGAATAATGTACTCCCTTATTTGTATCATAGAGGACACTTCTGCCTGGTAGCAATACTTGGGATAAGCAAATGGTTTGATGAACTAATGCAAATCTGCAGTAAATTTCCCCTCCCAGATCTGCCATTATGATCTCTTTTGCATAATCACAGTAATGGAGACTCACAGAGAGAATTGGGGAAGGGTGCTTACACAGGTTAAAAAGGTATATGTAGATACTCTTACTTTCCAAGCCATCCCTTTTAAAAGTGACTTTGTTACTTTGGAAAGTATTGGACTGATAGCCATAGAGCCTAAAAGACCATAAACAGAAGTTATTTTAAAACAAGGGGTGCATCTACGCATGCTATTAGTGTGATGAAAATCTCTGGCTCAGGTTGCGACAGTCAGCTGCTTCTGGGCTCAGTGTTTACATGTGCTCCCTGGACCTCGGCACTGGGAGCCAGGGCGGAGCAGGCCTGGGCTGACATGAGGCCCAGGGGGTCAGGCCCAGGCTCAAGGTGATAGCATCAGGTGGCAGAGAGGCTGGCTGGGGCATGAGCCCTACAGCACAGAGCTAGGCAGCAGGCAGCCTCCACACTTTAGCACCCTCATGCCCCAGTCAGCCCCTGTCATCATCTACACATGTGTTTCAGCAGAGTGTATTACTCAGCCATAGGATAATACTGACAGTACTATCCTATGATGGAGTTAATTAATTTACTGAGCCCTAGTGCTGGCACATGTGTAGACTGTGATGCCTTACTGTCATAAATGGCATGTGCCCCCATCAGCTGGGGGAGCATGGCGGTGGTGGGAGCACAGTGGCAGTAAGCGGGGGATCTCTCACAGATGCTGCCAGTAAGCAGCAGGGGGGCGGGTGGCAATTGCCAACCAAGGGTTGGCTACGAGCCACAGCCACCAGCCGCGGCCAGCAG
>NW_005842133.1:1614248-1618390 GCF_000455745.1 Alligator sinensis | reverse complement strand
AGGAATAACGGACCACCTGCAGATGCCACCAGCAGTCCCGCAGACCACCCGCAAACACTGCCTTTTTGCAGGGGGTGCACTGTCACGCCCATGGGGTGCACATGCACCCCTACATGTCACCCCTGCTTACTATGGAGCTAATTAGTCAACTCCACAGTAAAGGGCACATGTAGATGCACCCAAGTAATGGAAGTTTAAGCTTATTCACAAACTAGTGCCTTCTTGTACTGAGTTGGTGTTTTCCCCTCTATGCAGACCAGGTTTGGGTTCGGTGACAAAAACCTGCCAGATCATTGCTACAGTAAATTAACATGTACTAGTTGTTTAACATCCCCAGCACCACCACCATCCACAGTCTGTAGGTCTATAAAGTGAATCCATCCCATTAGCTGCTTTAAAACCAGAGAAGTACAGATTCAACATTTTTTGCCAGAATCTAAAACAATGGTTTTTTAGCACTGTTAGAACTGTGTTTCTCCCCCTGTGAACTATTCCTCCTCTGTTTGATGATTCTGAAAATCTTTTTACTTCTGTTAGCCTAATTTCATCTACCATCAAGGGTTCAAACTGTGTAGAGATCCTTCTTGCCAATTCCACATGGTGGGGCAGTTTCAGATATGAACATAGGGCCTGACTATAGCAGCCAGGAGATAACAAATATGTATCTAATTTTTAGTGTCTGAATTATCCCATGGATTACTTGTAGGAGAGAGTCCAGAGAATGTAAACCAGCAAACAAAATGTACTGTGTTAAAAGGAAGGGCACTTAGTGTACATAAATGGATCCATAGTAGCTATGGCTGTTCTATTCCTTGGAAAATGAAATTAAATGCACGTCATGAAGCAGGTCCAGGTCTATATCTTTTGGATGTGGACAGATGAGCAAAATATACCAAGTTAAAAAGAGGAGGATGCACATACTGTGTATCATCTCATCAACAGATACCTGCTTTGAGTATTTATTCTATCCCATGGCTAATAAAAGCTACATCATGGTAATTTAGACCCATTTCTTTTGGTTACCAAAAGGTAGAAAAGACACATGAAATAGTACTTATAGAGCAGCTAATAACCATTACGTCCCCCTTCCCACCGCTTTGAACTTGATGTGGTATGTGGCTTCTGCGATTAAGCATTCTCATTTCCAGCCATGCCAGAAGTAAAAGAAACTTTAGCATGATAGTAATTGCGACACTGTTACTAGATTGGTACCCTTCCTCTCTATTTATTTGATAGGCTAGAATGAAATAAAATATAAATATAATTATAAACAATGAAAGATCTGGCATTCCTTTAAATAGTTTAAGGAAATAAATTAAATTGGGAGACTTTTCTGTGAAAGGGCAATCAAAATATAAACACATGCATATTAATTATAAGATGGCAAGTTTGTGTTAAATGCTTAACAATTTACTTACTTAAGGTCTTGAAAGGTGAGTCTTATGTAATAATTGTTCGATATTTTTATTCTCCACACACATTGTATATTTTGTGAATAGTTTCCAGGATATGAAGGACTAGAGAATGACCCAGAAGACCTGGTAAGGAAGCCACCACAAGAGATGGAAGTTTCTGGAAGAGAAAATGCACAGAACTATTTAAAATGCCATTTCTTTTTAATCCTGTGCAGATATCCAGGCATGTAGAACAAGATCTAAGGCTGCTGACGGGGGAAAGGTACCAATTAACCCATGCCTTGGCTCAAGTTGCAGCCACCTAAGGGCTGCTCTAACTTCCACTAAATTGTAGAAACTGCTACCGTATTGCCTGGTGTATAAGACACAGATTTTTCCAGAAAAAAAAGTGTAAAAGGAAGGAAGGAAGGAAGGCAAGAACTGCTGTACAAATATTCATGAAATATAATCAAATTTATGTTGAAAGCTTTTCATCATATTTTTATCCTCTCTCAGAGGCTTACCATATATTGATTTATCTTATATGCCAGAATATATAGCATTATGGTTGAGAACTGCTAGTAAACATTGCTTTCCAGTTCTTCTTTCTACAGCTGACAACATCTCCTGTTACTGTGTATGGCAGGGGAAAGGCTGGATGGTATGGCACAAGTTAGGGTGGCTTGACACTAGCTGAATAGAATTATATCAAGAAAAAACCCAGATGCTCTCTTCAGAGGAGATGCCATTGATTCTGCATGAAGCAATTACAACGAGGGTGGATGATGCACTTACCATATTTTCTCACATGCCACCTGCCCCCAAATAAGACACATACCTTGTTTTTGGGACAGCAGAATGAAGAATAAAATTATTTTTCCAGAGTTATGGCTGAATTCTGGCTATCGCTGTGCAGCCAAAGTTTTTAAGCCTCTCGTAGCTGCTGCTGAAAAGGCAGCAGTTTTTGGCTGCTCAGCCAAAAGCTACTGCCAATTCAGCAGTAGCTATAAAAGGGTTAAAACTGTGAAACCAGAGATTGGACTTCCCTCTCTACAGCCATAGAGAGGAGCAAAGTCCCAGCAACCGTTACAGCACCCCTGTGCTTCTATCCAGTGCAGAAATCAGTTTCGCTGCTTAAGACATGCAGTCCAATTTTGGAGAGCTGATTTTTGGGACAGGTGATTTTTGGGACAAGAGTGCATGCATGTTTGCACAATCACAAAAAAGAACCTGCATATGTGTGTAGAAACCAACTCCATAAAAAACAAAATGTATTTGGTGCAAGAAAGGTTCCTAGCAATGACTAATTTGTCCATCAACAATGTAAGTCTTTCAGATACATTTCAATCTGTGGCTGAATGATTGTTCTGTTTTATGTGAGGGACAAATACACAAAAAGACTCTGGAAAGTTTGGTCCAAGAGAATCTGCCTAATCAGGTTGTGCTCCTATTTGCTAAGGAAATATCCAACTATGCTCTTGGCTCCTTCCTAATGGCCTTTAGCTCACTCAAATTTACACATTCAAAACTCCACTTACATGTATCCCATGCACATTTATGTTTCTTGCAGAGCCCATTGGCCATCTGGCTTGGCCACAAGCCTTTCCAGTTTGCATTTTATAAGCTCTGAATCACAATTTAGTCTGACACACATCAGCTGACCGTAATGCTAGACCTAACAAGTTGTAACGTACGGGCAACCTAGATGTAATATGTAGGGACATTAACTCCATAGTTGACCTTATAATCCAAACAGGACAACAGTCATGTTAGGAGAAAGGGGGTGGTAGAGCTTTGGGAAATGTTTTCAGGAAAAATTATTTTCTGCCAAAAATGCCTACTTAAATTATTATCAAATGCATGTCAAATCATTAAAGTATCAGGAAAGAGGAGGTAGGGAGGGGGAAAGAATTGGGAAAAGGAAACACTTAATTTTTTTTACATTTTGAAAAAGAATAAACTTTTTCATTTCAAAACAAACTTTAATCTAAGAATTTACCTACTGTGATCTTTTTTTTAAAAAGTAAGAAACCTTAAAATAAACATTTCACCTGAGGTTGATTGAAATATTTAATTCAACTCAATCTGAAATAACTCTTGATTCTTTTTCCAGCAAGATGCTGAAGAAAAAAACCCAACCCTTTGCAGGTCGACACACAGTTAGCAGAACAGAGTCTTTTTCCATTTCAAAATTCAGCTACTGACCCAAGATTCAATTTTTCTAAAAGTGCCAGAAGTTAAAATTGTTACAAAAGACATTGCATGAAAGGGTAATGATTCACTGATGAAGGGACTCCACAGATTTGGAAGAAAGCAGTAAAATCAGCTTAAAACCTTCCTGCAATAGTCAACAAAATGACAAAATAACTAAAAAGAACAAAATGAGGAGCCTAAATACCTAAATGTTATGAAACTTACTATTTACAGGATGTTCTGATGTAGTTGGTACTTGAGCTGTTAACGAAAAAAAAGTTGTTAGTCAAATAAAAACTATTTCCCACTGTATCCATTTATTACATACTAGCCAATTGCCCATCAAGAATGACGGGGGGTGGGGAGCAGGTGGGAACAGAGTGCCACCACCCAGTGGCCCACACTGCCACCATTGTGCCTCTGGCCCTGTGTGCCCACCCTGCCATCTGGCTCTGTGCACCCGCCCAGCCACCCGCTGCTCCAGCCTGTAGTGCCACCGCCTCCCAGGTTCCATAGTTTCATAGTAGCTAGGGTCAGGAGGAACCTGAACAGATA
>NW_005842133.1:1600139-1613694 GCF_000455745.1 Alligator sinensis | reverse complement strand
GGGGGGGGGGGGAAGCTTGAAGCTTGCACCCGACAGCTGCAGCAGCCACCCAGTGCCTCATGTTGCTGCTGCTGTGCATCCATCCATGTGCAACCCCCTCCCCCAAGCTGTTCTCAAGGCCCAGTGGCAGCGGTGGGGCAGCAGCGGTGGGGTGTCCTTCATTCCCTCCATCCCCCTCGGCCAGCACCCTGGCCACCTCCAGGGAGCAGGGCTGAGCGGGTAGGGGGAGGCCAACGGTGCTGCCTCCAGGAAGCAGGGCCACCACTGCCTCCTGTCTGGAATGCTTTTGGAGCACTCTGATTGGTTGTTTCAGACAACTAATCAGTGTGTGAATAAAGCATTAGGGACAGACAGACAGACAGATAGACAGACTAAGGCTTTTATAATATTAGAATATTCTTGCAGATGAAGCTTCTACTTTGCTAAATTCTAGGCCCAAATGACATAACTGAGTGACAAAAAGAAAGTGTAAAATGGTTAGTTACGGATTGATGCTCTATAGATCATTTAGTAGATCTTCTCCCTTTATGTTCTTGCCCAAAATAAAGATATGAATAGCTATATGTGAAAACAGCAAATGTAAATGGCATAACACTGCTGAGGGTACTGGGGTTCGATTTGCAGTTCAGGCAAACATCAGGTGTCAGTTTTCTTTTGATCTAATCTATCCACTGAATTTACCCCATAGCCAAGGATTCACCACTTACTCAAAGAAGACCCCGGTGTGCTGGTGGATATAGTTGACGTCAATATAGTTGTTTCTGTTGGCAGAAAAAAAATATATAAATAGTCATCTAAAAGTGGTATTCAACTCTTTACATTTATCGTTGATTTATGTAGCTGAATCCACTACTGAATAAGTTTTGGGCAATAACATTTCAATAATTACTTAATAAATAAAAAACAAGATAAATATGGTGACATAATTAATCAATCCAGAAGCCTGATTTAGTTCTGGCTGTGTGCTTCTTCTCTGGCAGTGAAAAGATAACAAGTTATACCAACTGAATTCAAAGGGATCTCCATTCACTACTGTTACCCCAAAATAGTTGGTGTCATTTTTATTGCCTCCAGCCGAAGAAGGTATAAGCAGGAAGCTATTTGTGAGATGGATGCAGATGGATGGATTTGGGATGCAAATAATGAAAACCAAGAAATATATATTACAGGAAATACCAAATTGAAATGTTTGTAAATATTCCTGTGGGCAGAGGGAGACATGTAACAAGAACAAGAGAAAATAGCAGATCCCTTACCGATTCCCCTAGTAGCCATTTAAGAGAAGTCTGAAATGATGTAACATTGGCACCTGGTATTTCAGGATGCAGGCTAAATAAGAAAGGCATTCTTGAGCCTCCCAATAACCTCTGGCAAAGCCAAGTATCCACCTTGGCCAAGTCTAAGCGAGGAGACCTCAATGACTAACTTTCCTGAAGAACTTTTAGTACTTTTGTAC
The DNA here is from genome assembly GCF_000455745.1 of Alligator sinensis. NCBI lineage: Eukaryota > Metazoa > Chordata > Crocodylia > Alligatoridae > Alligator > Alligator sinensis. The sequence continues at coordinate 1,612,238 of NW_005842133.1, read as the reverse complement.
ATACAGAGTTACTGGGCTTTAGTAGTGATGGCAGCTCATGGCAAGATGAAGCTGCCTGAATTCCTACATCTATATCAGAGATAACAAGTTAAAAAAGACAAAGAGAAAAAATTACATTTCTCCTAGCTTGCAAATTTGCATAGCCAGCAATCAGGTTTGATAGCTAAACATGATATCTGCACTGAAACAAAATTTTACACCTAAGTGACATGCACGGTTAAGAAATAAAAAACCAAACTACAGGTATTGGCTAATGACAGCTAATATGTAGTAAAAGTAGCTTTGCTTTTAATACATCATTTAGAGGAAAGGGTTAATTTTTACAAATTTTTGTCTACTTCAAAAAAATTATGAAAAAGGTTCAGAATTACTGAAATGTTTCATTTTGCTATTTTTAGAACAAAAGGATCTGATTTTTTTAAACAACATTTTTTAATATTACAGTAAAAATATACTTATAATAAAAAATAGTTATAGTAAAAAATGAGTAATGAAGCATGTCAAAATCACTTAAATGAAATATTTTGATTGGCCTGATCCAAACCTGGTTTGGAGTTTTAGTTTGCAACATTTTTTTTCAATTTCTACTTCTCAGGCTGAGTTGGGATTGCAACTTTTTTCAATATTTCAAAAATGTTTATGAGATGAAAAGGTCATGGTCTGCCTTCCTCTGCTCAGAACCATTCAGAATTTGTTTCCCTATTATAAAAATAAGAGCTTTGACTTACGATTTGCAGTATTCTCTGTGGTGGTTGCTGTAGCAGCTGGCTCATGCAAAAAGACAATAGTAATATGATGAGTTAGACAGGTTTATTTTCAAGTGTTAACTTAAAAAAAATGTAAATAAGTTTTGAAATGATGTTTAAAAATGAGAAATAAGAGCCCATGTCTTGTCCACCTCTATTTGGAACTCTGCAGGCCTTCGATAATGAAAAAAATGACTTATGCTTTATAACTTCTATCATACTCCATGGTGGATTACCAAGAGGTCTGTTCATATTAAAGGGCAGTAGGGTTATTAGAAGGAAACCCAATCCCTGTTGAGTCATATCTCATATTGAGATATGAAACGGATTCTTCCATCTTTAGATGTGTAGGCCACCTATTTGAATGAAGAATATACAGTAAGATAACAAGTAAGGAAAGAAAATAGAACCTAGCCACAGCACTAGAAGCCACATGAGATGCTGGATCTGGGAGAGATGTTAATACAGATGGTAAAAATGACAAAATTAGAAACTGTTTTAAACATTCTATTAGTATTGTTGATTCTTATGAGGCAGTGGATTACCAAAAAGACAGAACAGTGTAGTTTGACAAGGATTCATATTAGACACAAAGAGTATTTCACAAGAATGTCTTAGAGTTTTTGTGGGACATCGTTTCACATCTCTTCACCTGGCTCTACCTTACTGAATTCTGCAGGAATTATTACTTCTATGTTGCAAGGGAACCAGACCCCTGCAGAAACTTGTACATACAGTTGAAGTTCCATGGCAGAACCAAATCTTTAGGAAATTTCTGATTGGGAATTACTCTCCTAACTAAACTTTACCAAAGAAATGTTAAATAAACACTCCAAAATATCCGTTATAAGGAATATTTTTTTGCTTTAATTAGAAGAGAGACAAACAGAGGAGGATGTAAGAAAAAGCTGAACCTATAAAGGGGCATAAGAAAAATGGTTAATTAAATACAAAGTTGTTAAACCTGAATGTAGCATGTATCCAGCTGAAAATGAGAAGATCATATTTTTATGCTGTGTTTTAATTGCTTAAAACCATTCTGTTTAAGTGAAGCTAACCGGCAAAACTGACCAAAAGGCTTGTTTGGGGGTTTTTTTTGTTTGTTTGGTGGGTTTGTTTCTTTTTCTGTTTTTCGGCAGAAAGTCACATTCAACTTTGTGGGTTATTATTATAACCTAATAATACAGAAACAGGAAACAAAATGATTAATTACAGCTTCATTTTAGAGAGTGTATGCAGAAAGTATTGTAATATGCAGAAAACTAAGGTGATTATTTATGTTATTGATACAAAATGAAATATTACCCTATTCAGCAGAAACGTTAATGAGATATGTATATGAAAATATGTGTGATTATCATTAAAATAATCTTTTTCATAAAGGCTTACCACACTATATTGTGGCACATGGATATCATCTTTCAGTAGCATGAATGTAGCAAAAATGGATATTAAAACTAAGGACTAACTGTAACAACCTATTTATGCCCCTTCTGCCTCGACTTGCCATTCAGTTCAGTTAGTGTCGTGTTGTTGGGAAAGGAGTAGCATCTCTCACACATGTGAAGTGTTAATATGATGTCATGCATTGAATAGCATCAAGCTGTCATGAAGGCAAGTCCTACAGTAAGAAGTGGAAATTGCTATCATTATCATATTAGTCACATTATCACTAACATATAATTGCGCTCTTATTTAAAGATCAAACGCGGAAGACCATGACCTACAGGACAGTAAAGAACATCCATGATACATGTTCAGTTTTAACCAGGTAACATTAAATGCTCAATAGCAATCTGGACAAGAGCAAGTGCAAGAGAGAAGAAAGATTTTAGTTTAACATAGATACTAAGGGAAGGCATTCCCACTGCATTTCCTGGAGTGGAAGGGAAACGATGTTCTTTTATTTTTAATGTTCAGTTTTCCATCCCCTGCCTGCTCTCCTCTTAACTTTGACTAACAGAGGCAGAGAATATCAACAAAGCACAAAGAATAATTTGTGCTTATACAGGGCCTGATTCTTCTTAAGTTCCTGGACATGAAGTCCATGGAGTTAGAGAAGTATATAAGATAATAGAATCAGGTCCATAGATTCAGCAAGATAAGAGTTTAAAAGATAATTTTATTTCAACTATCTAGGCTGCTAACATTTGTATCCAAATATTTCTCTCCTCTAACAATTTAAATATTTTTTCGACACTTTTATAGGTGATAAAAAAGTGGGAGAAAATCATCATTTTAGTACCAATACCTGAGTATAAAAGTAGCACCCAAACGAAGATCAGAGTGTTATCCATGTTGACTGGGCTTGGAGGTGAAAGAAAAGAAATGAACTGAAAGATATATATTGCTTGAAAATATATAGAGGAGGCTGTCCTTGAAACTGGATCTTTATTTTATCATCAAATAAATTAAAATATTTCACATTAATTTTTTAAAAGGCTTTGATGCCAATCTCTTTGAGTAAGCATGATAACAGTACGGGTACAGCCACTGCTGTTTTGATTTCTTATCATTCATTTTTGCTACTTCCTGCAAAAACTGCTAGCATTAAAAGTGAGGCCAAATTACTATGTTACATTTCCTTATAATTTCTCCTTGCTTTTCTCAATAATTTTAAGGTCAAGCTAGAAAGTTTGAGGATTATGGAGCAGAAAGAGCTTCATGGACTAGAAAGAGCTTCAAACTAGGTTTGCCGGGGGATGGAAAACTAGGTTTACCCGGGGGGGGGGGGTGGGGGGGGGGGGGGAGGGGGCCAACAGGGAAGGCCTTCTCATTCTTCCTGATCAAGTAGGGCAATGAGCTAGTTACTCTTGGTGTCTATACACAAATGCATGGACCCTGGGAAACAAGCAGAAAGGACTGGAAGTCCTCACACAGTCACAGCACTATGATGGGATTGGAATAACAGACTTGGTGGGATAGCTTGCATGACTAGAGCACTGTCACGGATGCAGCTTTCTTCAAACAACTAATGGAAGTTTCCCAATCACAGGCCCTGGTTCTCATGGGGGACTTCAATCATCCTGACATCTGCTGGGAGGGCAATACAGCAGCATGCAGGCAATCCAGGAAGTTTTTGGAGAGTGTTGGGGACAACTTCCTGGTGCAAGTGTTGGAGAGGCCAACTGGAGGCCATGCTGTTCTTGACCTGCTGCTCAGCCTGGGGAGAATTGGTGAGAGATGTAGTAGTGGATGGTAACTTGGGCAGCAGCAACCATGAGATAACTGAGTTCAGGATCCTAAGGAAAGGAATAAAGGAGAGGAGTGGACTAAGGACCCTGGATTTCAGAAAAGCAGACTTCAATTTGCTTAGGAAACTCATGGGCAAGATCCTCTGGGGGACCAGTCTCAGGGGAAAAGGAGTCCAGGAGAGCTGGCTGTATTTTAAAGAAACCTTACTGAGGGTACAGGAATGAACCATTCTGATGTACAGAAAGACTAGCAAGTATGGGAGAAGATCAGCTTGGCTTAGCAGGGAACTCTTCAGTGTGCTAAAACACAAAAAGGAAGCGTACAAGAAGTAGAAGCTTTGACAAACAAGTAGCAAGGAGTTTAAGAATATTGTTTGGGCATGCAGGGTTGAAATCAGGAAGGCCAAAGTGCAACTGGAATTGCAGCTAGCAAAGGACATGAAGGGTAACAAGAAGGGTTTCTACAAGTATGTCAGCAACAAGAAGGTCAGGGAAAGTGTGGGTCCCTTACTGAATGGGAGAAGCAACCTAGTAACACAGGATGCAGAAAAGGCTGGAGTACTCAATGCCTGTTTCACCTCTGTCTTCACAGGCAAGGTCAGCTCCCAGACTACTGCATCTGGCAGCACAGTTTGGGGAGGAGGTGAGCAGGCAACAGGTGTGGAAGAACAGGTTAGGAACTATTTAGAAAAGCTGGATGTATATAACTTAATGGGGCCAAATGTTATGCACCCAAGGGTGGTGAGGGAGTTGGCCAGTGTCTTTATATAGTTATAGGGCCTTATCTTTGAAAACTCAGAGTGATTGGGAGGGGTCCCAGTTGACCGAAAAGGGGCAAATATAGTGCCCATCTTTAAGAAAGGGAAGAAGGAATATCCATGGAACTAGAGACTGGTCAGCTGACTATGAGCCAACAATGTGCCTTTGTTGAGAAGAAGGCTAATGGCACACTGGGCTGCATTAGTAGAAGTGCTGCTAGCAAATCGAGGAAAGTGATTCTTCCCTTCTATTCAGCACTGGTGAGGCCACATCTGGAGTATTGTGTCCAGTTTTGGGACCCTCCACCATAGAAAGGATATAGACAAATTGGACACAGTCCAGCATATGGCAACAAAAATGGTTAGTGAACTGGGGCACATGACTTCTGAGAAGAGGCTGAGGGAACTTGGCTAATATAGTCTGGAAAAGAGAAGACAGGGGGAATTTAATAGCACCCTACCTGAAAGGCAGTTACAAAGAAGATGGAGCTAAACCAGGGGTCAGCAGTGTTTTTGGGCAGTGCACCAAAAGCACTCACAATCTCTACTTGGATGATGTTGGCATGCCAGGGTGGATGGTGGGGGAAGCTGTGAAGAGCCTAATCCTTATTGTGGCAGTACAGCCTGGGCCCCTTCCCCACCATCTGCCCCAAGGCATGCATGCACCCACAGCTGGCTACAAGCCAGGCCCGGGCTCTGTAGACCCTAGTATCTCACCCCTGCATGCTGCCAGCAGCCCAGACTCCATGGAAGATGGCTAGGGCCTGCCTCAGCTGGCTGCTTGCCACAACCAAGAGGGTACAAGTGGCTGCACCAGGTCCACAGAGCCCTGGCCTGGCTCATTGCAGGCAGCCGGTGCATGCACACCTTGGGGCATACAGCAGAATGGGGTTGGGGCTGCACTGCCACAACAAGGATCTGGTCCCTCGCTGCTTCCCTGCCTTCTGCCACAGGTGTGTTTGTACCCACAGTCAGCAACAAGCCAGGCTGAGGCTCTGTGGACCCTCATGCAGGTTCTTGTAGCCTCCCAGCTGAATGCCACATCTGGCCTGGGCTCTGAGAAGGCCCCTGCCACCCACTATGGATTCTGGGCTGCTCATGACATGTGTCAGGGAGGGTACAAGCAGCTGCACTGGGGTTGACAGAGCCCCAGCCCAGCTTGTTGCCAGTGATGGGCACACATGCGTATCCAGATGGATTGCAGGGGACCTGTGAGGGACCCAATCCTTGTTGTGGCATTGTAGCCCTAGCCCCTTCCCCATCATCCACCCCGAGGTGCATGTGCCAGGCAAAATGCCTTTGTATGCCATGCTTCGGCATGTGTGCCAGAGGTTGCTGACCTCTGAGCTAGACTGTTCTCAGTGGTGGCAGATGACAGAACAAGGAGCAACGGTCTCAAGTTGTGGCAAACAAAATTAAGTTTAGATATCATGTAGAGGGTAGTAAATCATTGGAACTGATAACTTAGAAAGGTTGTGAAATTTCCGTCCTTGGAGGTTTGAACAACCAGCTAGGCAAATCCTTGGCTGGGATGACATAGTTGGAGATGGTCCTACTGGAGCAGGGACTAGATGACATCCTCAGGTCCTTTCTGACCCTAATTTTCTATGATTCTATTATTCTATGTTAAGGACAAACCTTGCACACCAACTTCTACCCTGAACCACGAAACTGCATCAGCTGTTCACGCATACATTGGTATGCAGCTACTGCAATTTCAACCACTTACTTGGAGTTAAGTTTTAAAGGTTTCAAGCGTTATAAAAATTATCCATACCCTGGGAAAAACAGGCCATCCTAGCCTCTCAACATGAATGGATTTCAAGCAATGTGAACTTTATCTTCCATCACACATAAATGTGAAGCCATCAGCCACTATAGTAACAACACTACTGGAGCATCTATGAGACAAAAAGAATAATTTTGAATTCAGTACTGGGTTTGGGTTGTAATTAATTTGCCAGAATCTGGGGTCAGATTCTGAATGGGGAACAATACAAATAAACATTAAAAACTGTTTACAGAATGAGAGTGATGTCCCATGAGGGAAAAATAATTATGAAATTAAAGGCTAGTGTAACACACACACACACAGGCCACGTTGACATGAGACGCTGACTGTGCAGTAATTTAGAACTCATACAAACAAGTACTAAATGACTGCAGTAATCTGGGTTACTGTGCAGTAGCACCGACAAATAACTTCTTTGTGATGCTGACAGCACAGTAGCATCACATCACAGTTTCTGCCATGCAACACTGCTGTGCAGTAGTCATGGGCTACTGCGCAGTCAGTGACTTGTGTAGATGCAGCCATACAGTGGTAGAATTCAGGTTGTATGGCCAACCTTCAATTTGGCATTTCCTAGTTATTAAGTTCTGCCTTTTGAAATTTTAATGTACTTCAATGAATCAATTCTGTATAATTTTAAATACCAGCTCTATATTTGAGGGTCTCAAGAGTATCCCCAAGATTTTAGTTGGAAGATATTATTTCAGATAGATTTCTTTTCTCTTTGTCTGTGTAACATCTTGACCATTTCCTAAGTCTGCTTAACCCCATGGGTCAAGACCTAATGTACATCTCAATATGGCACCTCTTCCAAATTTAAGTAGTTACCAATTTCAGAACTCTTCCAATAAATGTGGTTGCTGTATTTCCCTGAATCCAAGATGTGTTCAGTTTTGGGCCCCCAACTACCAACATTAATGATGTGGACACTGGAGTCAGAAGCGGACTGGCCAAGTTCGCCAATGACACCAAACTTTGGGGAAAAGCATCCACACCAGAAGACAGGCGGGCGATCCAGGCTGACCTGGACAGGCTCAGCAAGTGGGCAGACGAGAATCTGATGGTGTTCAACGCCGATAAATGCAAGGTTCTCCACCTTGGGAAGAAAAACCCGCAGCATCCTTATAGGCTCAGCAGTGCTATGTTGGCTAGCACTATGCAAGAAAGAGACTTGGGGGTCATCATTGACCACAAGATGAACATGAGCCTGCAGTGCGATGCTGCGGCTAGTAAAGTGACCAAAACACTGGCTTGCATCCATAGATGCTTCTCAAGCAAATCCCGGGACGTCATTCTCCCCATGTACTCGGCCTTAGTGAGGCGGCAGCTAGAGTACTGTATTTTTTTTCTCCACACTTGTATTTTTCCCCCACACCTCCCCACTTTTCTGATGGCCACCTACAAGTTTATCAGGGGTGACCACCAGTATCTGGGGGAACGTTTGTTCACCAGAGCGCCCCAAGGGATGACGACTAGGTCGAATGGTCATAAACTACTACAAGACCGTTTCAGGCTGGGCATAAGGAAGAATTTCTTTACTGTCCGAGCCCCCAAGGTCTGGAACAGCCTGCCACCGGAGGTGGTTCAAGCGCCTACATTGAACACCTTCAAGAGCAAACTGGATGCTCATCTTGCTGGGATCCTATGACCCCAGCTGACTTTCTGCCCTTTGGGCAGGGGGCTGGACTCGATGATCTTCCGAGGTCCCTTCCAGCCCTAATGTCTATGAAATCTATGAACTACAGAAAGGATGAGTACAAATTGGAGAGAGTCCAGCAGAGGGGAACAAAAAGGGTAAGAGGGCTGAAGCACATGACTTATGAGGAGAGGCTGAGGGAACTGGGCTTATTTAGTCTAGAGAAGAGGAGACTAAGAGGGGATTTAATAGCAGACTTCAACTGCCTGATGGGGGGTTCAAAAGAGGATGGAGCTAGACTGTTCTCATTGGTGGCACATGAGAAAACAAGAAGCAATGGTCTCACGTTGCAGCAAGGGAAAGTTAGGTTAGATATTAGGAAGAATTTTCTCACTAGGAGGGTAGTAAAACACTAGAACAAGTTACCCAGAGAGGTGGTGGAATCTCCATCCTTGGAGGTTTTCAAAACCTGGATAGACAAAGCTTTGGCTGGGATGATCTAGTTGGGGATGTTCCTGCTTTGAGCAGGGGGTTGGACTAGATGGCTTCCTGAGGTCCCTTTCAACCCTAATTTTCTATGATTCTAACATCCTGACTACTTCCCAAGTCTGCTTAATCCCATGGGTCAAGACCTAATGTACATCTCAATATGGCACTTCTTCAACATTTTAGTACTTGTCAGTTTCGGACCTCTGCCAATAAATGTGTTTACTGTATTTCCCTGAATCCAAGATGACTCTGAATTTAACATGGCCTCCCAATAATCAGATTCCAGAAATAGAAAATCTATTAATGTTATTATATCCCATGTCTAGAATCTAAATATTGGAGGATTGTCTTAAATTCATGCCCCACACTGATGTAGTGGGGCAAGCAGTGGCAAGCGAGGAGGGATTTAGCAAGGAATTAGTCTTGAGAAAGAAAAATAGTCTTGTATTGTCCGTATGTATTTGTAACAAGGAAGTAGATTATATTACTTGTTTATAATTCTGCCTAATATGGAACACTTGATATCATTTCTGTAAATTCACTTATGAGATTAGGGGTCAGGCATACATAGGAATTATTGAAAGCTAATGTAAACAACTAACGTGCTAATGGAAAGTATCAGTTGGTCAAACCGTTTTTATCGGACTTCAATGCCTGGTACTACCAAGATCAGTTCTGCAAGGTTTCCTGTCAAAACTTCCATTGACTTAAATAAGGGTCATATGAGTAGGGTCAGGCTCAAAGCTTGCAAGATTAGTTAGAAGGAAGTTGGAGAGACCATATGAATAGATTACTCCACATCACATGATTACTACAGCATAAAGAATAACCTTGCAAAATTCCACATATGATCAACACGGTTCCATTCTTTCTTTGCCCTATTACATTGTGACTTTTACTTGATTATTCAAATTTTGGAAAGAATAAAATGAAAAACTGAAACCCATGTAGGAGCAACATGCCAGTCTTTCCCCTATATTTTTGTTGTAATGATATATAAAGAATTTAGTTGATGTACTTTTGGGGAAGGACCCATTTCTCTTCCTTGCTTGCACACTGCTTAGTATAATGGGGTCTCGGCCCATTCATAGCAGGGATATGCAAAGCTTTGGGTGGCAATTCGTTTCGGAGAAGATTCGGCCCAATTCGGTGGCCAAATCTCTGAATCCGAATTGAATCAGGGGACCAGTTCAAAAGGCTGAATCAATTCAAAGCTCTCCAAATCTTCGGGAAAGATTCAGAGAACTTTGATGGTTCGGGCAGTCCCCGGTGGCTACAGCAGGAAGCTGCAGTTGACTCTGAGCTAGTAAGTACTAGGGGCTGGGGGAGGGGGGACAGGACCATGGGGGGACCCCTGCCAGCCCACCTGACCCCCCCGCTCCCCCAACCCCTACCCACTTCCCCAGCCCCGTCCCATGACTGCCCTGCCCGCCCCAGTTTGGTACTTTAAAGAAAAGCCCCAGTGCTCACTTGGTGCTGCCAGGTGGCGGGGCCAATCCCTGCAGCCCCTCACTGCCCCATGCTGTATGGGGGGCTCTGCATGAACCCTCTCACCCCCCTGTTCCCCCAGCCCCCCAACAGGTGCCCCGCCCGGGCCAGCTCTGGCTCTTTAAGGAAAAAAAAAGCTGAGAAGAGCCCCGGGACTCACCACGCTTCCATCAGCCTTGGGGCTTCAGGGGGTCATGCAGAGCCCCACAAATGGTGTGGGGCAGCAGGGATTGCTCCCCACCAGCAGAAGCGGTGAGTCTGGGGGGGTTTGAGGCGGTTGTTTTTTCCTTAAAGAACCAGATCTGGCCTGAGTGGGGCATCCATGGGGGGGAGGGGGCTGAGGGAGCAAGGGAGGGGTCAGGGGGCTCATGGAGAACCCCTAATGCAGCGGGAAGTTGGGATTGCCCCCCCACCTGGCAGCACCTGCTGAGTTGGGGCTTTTTTTCCCCCAAGTGCTGGAGCAGGCGGGGCAGCCATTGCCAGGCTGGGAGAGTGGGTGGTGGATGGGCCTGGCCTGGCTGATTCAGAGATTCGGCAGCAGCCATATCCCAGAATCAGATTCCGCTGAATTGAATCGGAACAGTGATTTGAATCACCGAATTGAATCACTGTCCCCTGAATCAGCCGAATCCAAATCCCAACCAAATACTAGCCACTTCATACAGGCCTAATTCTTAGGACCTGTAGGCGTTACAAGAATACAATAAATAATTGTTGAATAAGTTAGTGTTAAAATACAGAGAAGTAGAGAAAACAACAGAGAGAAACCAACAGAGAACACAAAAAGCAAGGATCAATACATAAATCATCACAATTCAGGAAATCAAGAAGCAAGTATTTCAGGGGCCAGGTAGAGAGAGAAGCAGGAAGACTGTAGAACATACTTTAAATTATGAAAAGGAAAAATATGTCAAGAGCAAAGAACAAATAAAATGAAAGCAAAAAGGACTGATTGAGATAATAGGGGTCTTTTTCAAGGAAAATTTAAGGCAAGGGTAATTTAAAATGCAGAATGAAGAGGCATCCTAACCTGAAGCAGTTGCAGAAGAGAAAAATTGCTTCTACTATTTCTAGAAATGGAAACAGAAAAATTTGAATCATGCTAGAGCCAATACAGATGTTTATGGAACTGGAACATCTTAGTTCTGATGCCACATAGGGCATCCCTATGCTCATAGGGATGTGGCATCAGACAGAAAGCAAGCTTTGGCATACATCTCCACTTACACTAAAATGGGCCTCCCACCTCTTATTGTACTAGCTGAGTGACAGGCAAGTGCTTTCACTTCTCTGTGGGGGAGAATGACCTCATTAATCATTCTTACCTGAATCACTAAGTTACAACAACTGGTTATTAACTATGTTACTTACAGGCCCAGCCCAATAGACTTAGAACTTTACAGTCTCAAAAGCATACAAATCCACTGAGGGAGAGTATTGCATTATTCCCTAGATTTCTGTTTGCTTCCTTATCTCAGGACTTCTCACACCATGAAGACTTTACCCCTTTCCTTCCCACTTGTACTGGTGCAGATCCTTCCCAACCCTATCTATGATGACATAGCTTACTTTTGGCATGGCAAAGTTTTCATGTAAAGGTAAAAATAATGTTTTAGCTTCCTTTAATATGGTTTCATATCTAGATATTAGGGCTGTGTGACACTTTGGGTGCCGATTCGATTTGGAGGAGATCCGGCCCAATGCAGTGGCCGAATCTCTGAATCCAAATCAAATCAGGAGACCAATTAAAAGATCTGAATCAATTTGAAGCTCTCTGAATCAATTCAGAAAAGATTCAGAGAGCTTCAGAGATGTGGCAGTCCCCACTTGCTGCAGCAGGGAGTTGGACCCGGTCTGTGTGCTGGTAAGTAGGGGGCAGGGGAGGGGGGACTGGAGAAGCGGGTTTGGGACCCCTTCCAGGCCCCATCCCCTGTCTGCAGCCCCAGCCCCACCGGTCCCCTGCCCCCCGCCCACTCCCCCAGCCCCTGCATGGTTG
>NW_005842133.1:1598689-1599977 GCF_000455745.1 Alligator sinensis | reverse complement strand
CTGCTGTGTTAGCCATTGCAGCTTCTTGGGGCTCATGACAGAGCCCCCCCATGCAGCAAGGGGTAGTGGGGGGAAGCAGGGATCACCCCCCATCTGGCAGCATCTGGTGAGTTGGGGCTTTTTTTAAAGGGGGGAAGCTGGGACCAGGTGGGGCTGCCATGAGGGGGGTGGGTTAGGAGAGTGGGTGGGGGTTGGGGGCTCATGGCAGTGCCCCCCATGCAGCACAGGGTAGTAGGAGGCAGAGGGGATCGCCCCCCCACCGCCTGGCAGCAGCCGGTGAGTGAGGGCTTTTTTTCTTTTAAAGAGCCAGGAGCTGGGAGAGTGGGCGGGGCTGCAATTGAGAGTGGGCAGGGGATGGTAGCCAAATCTCTGATTCAGATTTGGCTGAATCGATTTGGGACAGTGATTCAAATAACTGAATAGATTCACTGTCCCCCAAATCAGCCTAATCCAAATCTGAAGCAAATACTAGCCGCTTCGCACAGGCCTACTGGATATATTGGTGACTAACCACAAGCAAGTGCTCTGAAGATCAGTGAGAGGACTCCGCCTTTTTTTCTACACCAATTTAGTTTTCCTTCTCTATAGAGATTAAGAGGACTTGTCTCCCACTAACACTCCATCACCACTACAGGATTTCCTTCAATCCTACCCCCAATCACCATGAAGTCCCACCTCTGAAAAGAAGTGCTCAGGCCAGGTAATTGGTAGTGGAGAGATTAGAAAAACTAGCTTGTTACCAGTCTGGTCCTCTATGAGGCCCTCCTTTCAAGAGGACCTGTGCCTTCATTTCTCTATGGGATGGGATCACTTGATGAGCCATTCTCCAGCTGGATCTCTGAGTTAAACCCTAGTTCATAGATTCATAGATTGTAGAGTCGGAAGGTACCACAATGGATCATCGTATCTGACCCCCTGCCCCTGGCAGGAAAGAGGACCGAGGTCAGATGACCCCAGCCAGGTGACTATTTAGCCTCTTCTTGAAGACCTCCAGGCTAGGTGATAGCACCACCTCTCTTGGAAGCCCATTCCAGATCCTGGCCACCCTTACTGTGAAAATTTCTTCCTAATATCTAACCTAAATCCACTTTCAACTAGTTTACACCCGCTATTCCTAGTCACTCCCTATTCCCCGTTGACCTCCCCTAATTAATTTATAGGCGGCCACAAGATCTCCCCTCAGCCGTCTCTTGTGAAGGCTGAAGAGATTCAGCTCTCTCACCCTCCCGCCGTAGGGTCTATCATGAAGGCCACTAATCATGCGAGTGGCCCTCCTCTGGACCCTCTC
>NW_005842133.1:1596225-1598554 GCF_000455745.1 Alligator sinensis | reverse complement strand
GTGTGCTGGGGGTTCCTCCTTCCCAGGTGGAGTACCTTACATTTATCTTTATTAAATTGCATCCTATTTCTCTCTGCCCATTGATCCAACCTGTCCAGGTCAGCCTGAATCTGCTCCCTGCCCTCCGGTGTACTAACTTTGCCCCATAACTTGGTATCAGCATCAAACTTGGAGAGGGTGCTCTCAACACCCTCGTCCAAATTACTGATGAAGATATTAAATAATATCGGTCTGAGGACTGAACCCTGTGGGACCCCACTGCCCACCTCCCTCCGGGCCGAGAAGGAACCATCTACCACCACTCTTTGGGTTCAGTCCCTAAGCCAGTTGGCCACCCGCCTGACCGTGTAGGCATCCATTCCACAGTCTGCTAGCTTCCCAATGAGGACAGGGTACGAAACTGTGTCAAAGGCCTTCCTAAAATCCAGGAAGATGACATCAGCCTTGGCTCCTGCATCCAGGCTGTGTGTGACCTGGTCACAGAAGGCTACAAGGTTTGTCAGGCAGGATCTACCTGTGACAAACCCATGCTGGTTTCCCCTCAGCATTGTTTCCCCTGCTGGGCCTGCACAAGTGTGTTCTTTGATTATTTTCTCTAGCATTTTCCCAGAAATAGAGGTAAGACTGAGTGGTCTAAAGTTACCCGGCTCATCCCTTCTCCCTTTCTTGAAAATGGGCACCACGTTGGCCCTTCTCCAGTCCTTTGGGACCTGGCTGGAGCACCATGAGCGCTCGAACAGCTGTGCCAGTGGCTCAGCTATGACACTGGCCAATTCTTTCAGCAGCCGTGGATGGAGGTCATCCGGGCCTGCTGACTTGTACCCATCCAGCTCCTCCAGGAGCTCCTTAACTATTTCAGAACTAGTTCTCAAATTGGTTACCCACAGGTCCAGTGGATTTAGCCCTTGAAAATATTCTCCTTCTAAGGTCTGTGTTTGGTATGAATCTCAAGCCTGTAGGAAGTCAAAATTTTAACTTGGTGTTCTCATTTTCTTGTTGCAGCTCCTTACTCTCCCTACATCTGTCTCAGCATGTGGCTGCTGACAGCTTCCTGGCACCTCTCTCTGTAGGCCAGGCCTCTAAACAGATCTGAGTCTTTCCATCTCCAAGTTCTCAGGTTTGGTACGCAGAACCTGTTACCAGCCCTTGGTTGAGGAGTGCCTTTCACAGCTGGGAGACTGGCTATTGTATTTGGGGTAATTCCTTATCCAGGACTTTGTTTAATGTTTGCTGCTAGTTTTCTTTAAGCCTCCTTCTGCTCGAACTCAGTGCCCAATACCCAATAGAAAAACAAACATATGGAAACATGTATGAACATCAGATAAAACAGTGAAATCCCCCTGTTCTCCATAGCATCAGCAAAATCCAGGTATTTTGTGGGAAAAGTCATCTGAAATACTTTTCATATGCAACTGTTGACCAGAAAATCTGGAGAAAAATCCATTTGAGTGTTTTTTTTTATAAGACTAACTCCAAGTGGATACTAGTTGTAAGGGATGGTCCTGCATAATAGTATGAAATGGGCTGTCTGCAGTAAAATATTCATAGGTCCCATTACATACAAATAAGGGGTGGGACACGAGTGTTGGCCTACAGGAAGAATCACAAGTGTTTCAGGCATTCAAAATGGCACTTAAGGTCCTCCAGAAAGATCCATGTCCTAGGGCTAGCCATGTCTATGCTGGATCTCCCTGCATGCCATATTTTAGGTAGTATACAATCAAGGAAAGCCATTGGTATGGCTTGAGCAATAGTTGTAGCCAGTAAGCATTGGCACATTTTGAGGGCTACAGTCTGCTGGTGCAGACTTTAAAAAAACAGGGAGATGTGGTTTGGTTATTTGGCAGTTCCTACTGCCATTTTGACTCTCTATCTTTTACCAATGATCACACCTAATGGAAAAATTTAGAGGCAAAAAAATGATAAAATAAACATCAGTAATATCTAAAATATCTATCCCGTAATATATCCAGTTCTTCAAGACAGTTTCTCCAAAATTCTATATGGTAAAAGAAGGAATAGACGTATTTCATAGCTAAATGTGCATTTTGTAACACCCCTGGCATATACACATATAAAAAGACCAGTACAAATTGTTGCTTGGCAAAGCTTCTTTATGAGGGACCAAGGTCTGCAACAGGACAAAGCATGAGTTAGAAATTTAAATGTACACACTGTATTTTTGCTGATGTACTCAGAGAAGTGCTTTATGACCAGTGTCTCTTCTGGTTCTCATTTAGACAATTTTTTTAATGAGAAATGTTACAGATTAGAACAAATACTTTATATTTGTTGCCATAAGTAATTTAAATTTAAAAGGCTCCTGCTG
>NW_005842133.1:1582220-1596195 GCF_000455745.1 Alligator sinensis | reverse complement strand
CTGCTGAAAATAATTTTGATATTGTATTTGAGCAATGTAACCAGAGTATGCAATTTTAGATATCTGATATGTTAAGAGGAATGGGCCTTGGTAGGATGAGAGGAAACCTGTGTTTGAATCCAAAAAGGATATTTGGATATTCAGATGCAAAGTGAAATGGAGTATAAAACTATTACATATCTGACTGATGTAGTTGTGCCTAAAAATTTAGAATATATAATAAAACATATATGTGTGTGCACACGTGTGTGTGTATTCTATACACCCACACCCACAAGTTTGACTGGTTTTTATTATGGATAAGCTATTAAAGCCCAGTAGTGCAGGGATGCTCCTAGGCATCGAGGGCACAGAGGTGTGTTGACTTCCAGTTGCTGCCACCATCATGATTGCGATCACATGGCTGCCAATAGCAGACACTTTTTTTCATGCCCCTCTCTCCATGAGCAGTTGCCCCATTCACCCTGCCCCAATTATCCCACCGATCAAAGCAACTTTCTTAGGTACTGACATGGCTCCCATCCTACCACGCCGAACAAACTTGAACGTAGACATTTTCTCACAGCACTTCCGTGAGGTAGGAAAGTGCTGTTATCTACATGTTACTGGTCAGGAACTTGGAGACTGATTTGCCTAGTGTCACAGACCCTAAGGTGTGTGAAACCAGATTTCCTCCAGCGCATGTGACCCCTCTACTTGCTGTGTCATCCTTCCTGCACTTTCAGGGTTTCCAAATGTACCCTGTGGAACCGCATTACAAAATACCAGGTAGAACTTTTTCCATTTATCTAGATTAGAGATAGCTCTTGTGTTGCAAAGTCTAAGCTTAGTATGATAAAAGGGAGCTGGTGGATAAGATACAGGCTCTGCATTGAGTCCATTACTGGAAATGGCAGCTGATTGGAAAAGGGATCTCGAGTCAAACTTCCCTGAGTCTCCAGCCTTAGTCAGATGCAGAAATTTTAGTCTCAGACCCGTTTCTAGTCTGAACTTGCAAAAACAAAGTTAGAAACGTTATACCTTTGCTCTTCATCGTTCTTTAAAAGTTTATTTGGCATTTAAAGGTAACAAGCACATAGGCTAGAAAATGTACCATTGAGGAATGGAAATGCACTAACTTCCTGTGTTATTTACATCTCTCCTCATCATCTCACAGAGAATCTTGTTCTTGAATGTGCTTCCCAAAAGAGAACTAGCAAGAGTGATAACAACAGGACCATGGTAATAACTCTAAGTGGACAGTAATAATGATAAGGGGAAATTATCAGCAGAAGGAATAAATGAATGACAGGAATTCATGTCTTCCAGAAGATTTGAAGGGCCCAGTTCTGTAAGTGAAGAGAAGAAAAGGTTGTTCAAACTTTTGTTTGTTCTAGATCTTTCCAATGATGTCAGAGTAAAGGCAATGTACATTAAAATAATGAATCCAAGATCAAACCTGGATATCAATTTCTTTCATCTCATTTCATACATGATAATAGAGACATGTAACAATCGATATATTAGAAAGGATTACTACAAGATAACTTAACTAGAAGCAGGGGGTTTTGAATATTAGGAAGAAGAGTTAGGGAATGAAGATTTTTCAAGGAATGAGAAACATACGTTTTTACTGGAGTTGTTAAAGTTTCTCATGAACGCGTATAATGAATTCAGTGGAGCTATTATATGGAACTGGACTATATATTATAACTCTGACTCAATCAGCATTTTTATATGTGCAGATTAAATCATTTGAAATTGCTAAATGGGGAATATTTTCTATAAATATTATGAGTTAATATACATATCCCTCATGTTTAATGTCAAGCTGTCAAGAAATCAATAAAACCATGCTACAGAGGTACAAATCAAAAGGAAACCTACCTGTCAAGATATTGCCTTTCATGAAATGCAAAGTGATTTGAAAACTCCAATATTAAGTACAAGGAAGGTCATGCAACCTTACCGGCATTGCTACTTTTGAAGCTTCAGTGGCCCAACAACAACAGCCACTTCTTCCTGGGAAGAGCTAGTATCTTTCTTGGTCTGACTGAGACAGCCCTGGTAGCAGTGGGAGGCATAATCATCTCTCCTGCACACCACCATCTTACACTGCAGGTAAACAGATGGATGTCTGCCAATAAACTGGAAGGCATTAAATTTAAACCGGGCCATGTGTGTGTGGGGTGAATAGTATGTAGCATAGGAAGAATCTCTAACACACCTGAAAAGGAAGAAAAAAAATAAATCTAGTAACGGTGAAAACACAAAATAATGAATCACTTGCAGCAAATAGAAACATTTAAGTCCAAATATTGAACGGAAAATATAACAGGAACGGCAAAGAGAAAAATGTGTATTTTTATGAAACAGGCAATAAGACTTGTAAAATTAGAAGTGATGGTGTCTCTGAAAGCAAAATGGGCAACACTGATTGCCCCATCCAGTAAGGCACAACCTTAAGAGTGAATAGCCTTACTGAATTCATATGTTTAAAGTTAAACCTATGCACAGA
Source organism: Alligator sinensis (assembly GCF_000455745.1). Classification (NCBI taxonomy): domain Eukaryota; kingdom Metazoa; phylum Chordata; order Crocodylia; family Alligatoridae; genus Alligator; species Alligator sinensis. The sequence goes on along the minus strand of NW_005842133.1, from coordinate 1,593,698 downwards.
TGACTGTAGGATAAGGACAAAGACTGCCAAATTGCAGAGGTGCCTTGGAAATATTTTGGCAACTAATCTAACACAGGAACCTGGAGTTGGGGTTTCATACATTCAGGCTGCCACATGAATGATCCCTATGTAGCAGCTGAAACTGAGGCAGATCTAACTTTACTACTGGGAGAAAATGTGACCTTGATGTATGCTCTTAAAGGCAGGAACAGTTCATTACTAACTGTTTATACAATGTTTAGTGCAAAGGAGCCAGCAGGCCTGAGTGGTTCTCCTTGTTAATGAAATAGAAATAGTAATAACGTCCCTCTTCCAACCTCTTCTCTCACTTGCCTCCACCCTTTCGATTTCTGCGTAGGGTGTGGGAAGAAAGCGAGCTTTCCCATGGAACAAGGTTTCTACGTGATCAGCTACAGAAGTACTTTCTATTCTCTTTTAAGTTTCACTTTCCTGTCAAGGACCTAAATTCATTGGATAGCATAATTTCATGCCAGCGCATTCAGGTTCAATTCAGCTAGCAGGAATAAGGAGCTCAACTCCTCTGTTTACACACACAGATGCTATCTTGGAATATATTGCCCAGTTCTCACATAAAGTCCAAGAAACTCATCAAACATTCACAAGGAAATAAAGTGCTCTTAGTATAATCTCAGTTTCTACAGGTTATTGGACCACTATCAGACTACTGCTTAGAAAGGTCCTTTGGACCATTTTGTTTTTATAAGCTGTCCTAGACAGGAATTTCTTAAACCACCTTGAAAATAACGCCTTCTAAATTTAACTTCCGAATGCCCTGTTCTAATATTAACTTAGTTTAATTATTTTGAACTTTCACTCTATTTTCCATTATTTTTATACAACTGGAATACCACAGCAAAATAAAAGATGTACTTTGACAGCAGGAGCTGATTCTAAGACAGGTGAAATTTCAGACACACACACATGAATTATTAAAAAAAAAAACAAACAGCAGACTAGTAGGGAAAAACATAATTAAATTCCACAGATAAACTCTTTGGAAAAAATCAATCTTGATCATAGATGGGCAACATTTTTAAACAGTAAATTCATAAGCATTTCAATTTCAACAATATTCTCCCTGGAAGTGTTCAAACAATTAGGTAAAATTCATTTTGGTTGGAAAAAGAAAATTTGCAGAGAAAGACTCACAAAACTGTTGGGGAAATGACAGCGTCATGTCCTTTTTCCCACTGCAGCTATGGATGGATTCCAAACAGTTATCCACCGTGGAAGAAACCTATGTTAAAAATGTCCTGCTTTGACTGTGTGTCCTTCCACTAACATGGTCCCATGGTATAAAAATCAAACATTCAGTGGCTATTACCTACACTTGAAGCTAGTTCTATTCACATTCTTCCATAAATAAGACAAACACAGAAGTTAAAAAAAAAAAACCTTGCACACAACTGTAAATATAGAAATTTTGACTGAGGAAGTCCTTACCCATGACTGATTATATCATATGTCACTGTTGTAAAATCGCTGGGATCAGGGGAAGCAACACATGTATCCACAATCATCATCAGATTTGGGTCAGAGCTGTGAAGATAAGCTTGAAGGTATAAATTCTGGTTCAAATCAACATAATATGGAGAGTCGTAGATTGGCTGTGAGAATGACGACGTTTCATAAAAAGTCAGGTTCACATCATATCTGTTGTACTGAGTTTCATTGACCTCTATAACTTTGTCAGCAAGATACATGACTTGTATCCAGGTGTCCTGGAGCATTTTGCAGTTAACACGCAAGTGAAGATCCTTTTGTCTTTTGATTGTGTTACCAGAAGAGGTTGCTTTGATTAGATTAGTGTAGGTGATAATATTGCTGTTTTCCTATTAGGCATGTTAGAGAAAGGGTACAGAATTATTTCATGCAGGTAAGTTAACAGTATGCATAATAAAATTTCAATGGACCCCTCTGCTAACACATTGCATTTCCTCACATATCACACACCACCAAACAAGACATGCACCTTGTTTTTTTGGCAGAAAACAGAAAAAAAAGAAATTCTTTTAGGGTGATGGTTGACTGCATGGAGCAGCTCCCTTGCCCTCAGCTCATGCCATGGTTGCTTTAGGCACTAGCTACAGTATTAAGCTTCTAACAGCTGCTAAGGATTGGTAGCAGCTTTAGTCTGTGTGAGGGTTAACACTGGACTCCACCCCTGCTGCTTCCTGGGCCAGAGAGAAGCACAACCATCTGGGCGGTCATTAAAACACATTGTCTTCATGTTTCCATTCCAATTAAAAAATAAGCCTCCCTGTTTCAGACATGTACTGTAATTTTGTAGGGCTGAATATGGGGGGGAAAAATACATGTGGCGTGTGAGTACATATGATATAAGATAATCATGTTGCTTCTATAGGAAGTCTTTCAAAGACTAGTAGACATTGGGATGTAAAAGAAAAGTCTATTCAAGGGGATATTAAACAACCTTGTTGACGACATTGTATATAACCACACATTATGTGAAAGATATTTAAACTGAATCCAAAGATATCTTTTGAAAGCTTTGAATACATAATATATAAAGGTTCCAAAATGTTCCAAAGCAGCGAGGTATTTTAAAGCACATGTGAGGAATCCTAAAGAAGAAATGACTTAATTATTATACTGAAGTGTTTACTGTTAATCATGAAGTTCTTCTTATGCTTAGGAGAAGTCATAAACTTGTTTTTATTTCTTTTTTTACACAAGTCCCTCCTACACTTAAATGTTTAAATTTGAACCTTCAAACATCTCTGCAGCCATCGGTTCACTCCTCATCACTGTGAATAGTGGTGCACATTTCAATTCGCAGACCTTCACAAGATGAGTTCTGCTTTTTAAACAGATCTGTTTATGCAGGTAGGTGTTCAGTATCATACCTCCCTCCTTGTGCCACAGCCATTATATGGTATATCGAATATGACATAGTGTGGTGTGATCTTTGGTTTACAGTAAAGGTCATTCAAGCTGATATCCTTTGTAGAGTAGCCTTGTGAGTGGACGTAGTCTCTGCTAATTGCCACATGCATGTGTTCTGGCATGCACACAAGTGCTAAGGGATAAGGAAAAACAGATATCATTAGTACAGCCCAGTATCTGGTAATGATAAACTAATGTAATTAAGCAAGTGCTGTTATCCATTGCATGTGTAAATTGTGTGGGAAGGAGAGCATAGGCCAAACCACATGTTTTCACTTCTGTTTTCTTAAACATTTTAATTCTTAAACAGATTAATTGTTATAATGAAATCAAGCAAATTCGGACTTCTGTCCTTGTGAACAGTGTGTTTCATCGGTGGCAATCGCTACAGGGCTGGTAAAGCTTCATCTGGAGGAGTCCAGTGTGTCTCTGTGCAGCTAGGGCATATGTAGATAAAACGGAGGCCCTAAATTGAAGCGGTGGGTTTTTAGAAACACTGCTCTAATTTAGGGCTCTTTAAACCCCTGTGTCATGCACACACCCTAACTTACCTGCCTCTCCCATGGCAGGGAGGGGAGAGCAAGCTGCCCGTGGTGGAGTGGTCCCTGGGCTGTGGCAGGGGGCTGGTGCTCCCCCTAGGCAGCACCCACCTACAGTCACCCGGGTAAGGAGCTCCTGGGGGACTGCAGCCATGGAGGGATGCACTGGCCTCCCACACAGCTTAGGCAGGCAAGCAAGCTCCGGAGGGGGGGAGATCAGGCTTGCCAGGTTTTTTTTTTTCTTAAGCAGATCTTGTCTTCCCGGGCTGCTGCCAGGCTGCCTGCATGGGCTTCCTGCAGAGCCACGGAGCTGCACAGAGTCCGGTGCTTCACTTCATGGCTGTAGGGCAGCAAACTAAAATTCCTCAGAGGAGTTTTAGTTTGCTGTGCCCCAAGTTATTTAAGGCACATTATGCTGCCGAATTTGCTACAGTGGTTGGAATTACTGCACAATATGCCGCCAACGCGTGCAAACACCAACACCATTAAAACAGTGCAAAAGCATTAACCCGCTGTAAAGTGTCATGCACACATGCTCCTCGTTTCGTCTACACATGGCCCTAGTCTCTAATTTGATAGCTGGTGAGCTCTTGGGAACTGGGGGAAAGAAAGAGGGAGCTGTGGGTTTGAAGCTCCTTCGGCTGAGGCAGCCTCCAACACAGAACTCCCTCTTCCTCCATGAATGCTCTAACCACTTGGCAACCTCACTGCTAAAACCATTTTTGTGTGCCCAGGAGAGGGACTTGGTATTCTAGATCTCAGGCTGGCAGAGGAACCTACTTTAAGGCCTGATTTAGGGAAAGTTTAAACTTCAGCTATGGGTTCATTTCAAGGGTTGCCTCAAAATATCCCAAAGGCATTCAAGCCACCCTCCCCTTATGTATTACTATTCTGTTATGATTTTGTGAAGTATGGAAACATTACACAGAGAGCAGTGTCCTAGAAGGAAAGGAACAGGAAATTTAAGTAGAGTCCTTCTAAGATCCATGCCTTTTACTTGTCTCTCCTGCTGTGGTGATGATTATTGGTAATGAAAGTGGAGTGCAGAAGAGTCACTGGCAGACCTCCCATGCCTCTCTCATCTCCAATGAGTACAGAGCTCACAGCAAGGGAGCAGAGGGGAAGCTACAGGAATGTTCAGTCTTGAGATCTGATGCTCAGATGATCTTTACCGGATGTGCTGGATGGTCACTGGGAGGTGATGATCAGTAAGTTAGCGCTAAAGAGTCCTTATTGCGGACTAAATCCTTTATTCAGACAAACCAGTGTTGTGTTTAAAAAGCATATTCTCAGATAAATGACAATGAATTTGTTAAGGGAAGGCATGCAGCCATCTCATACAGTGTGAAACAAGATGAGTCCAACTCCAATGGACATTTCCCTGGATTTGGACTAGGATCTGACCCAAAAAGCAACACAAGGAAGTATATATCATTTCATTAATCTGATTTTAAACAAAAAATTAGGCTGAAAAACTTTAAAAATTTAAAAATAATTCATGCTATACAAACTTACAGTCAGATCCTTTAAAAGTTAAAGCTAATTATTACCTAAGAGTAGCAAATCGATGATCAAATAGTAAATGTTTGGTCAAGGAATGGTCACTATTCTCCCAAACCTTTCAGTAGCAAAAAAATGAACAAATATTCTTATTCACCAAGAATCAAAGTACAGTAATGAACAGGAACTTACTAGTATTGTGATCTGCTGGTGTGGAGTAATAGTTAGCATGAAACCCACTGCTTGTATAGCTGTCATCAGTGTGGAAGCGAACAGTCATCAAGTTTGAGGATGATGTGTAGGTGAAAACAGAGCCATGACAAATTCTCCCAAGCAAAGGAGATATATTTAGTGGTCCATCATACAATTCAATGTAATCATATTGGCATCCAACTCCTTGCATCCTGGGATAAGCAACATGAACATGCTGTAGTATGCATTGTGTTAAGTACAATTTAACCTCTTATCAAAACAGTCCATTAATATGGGATGGCATTTTTTCAGACTGTAAAATCTATAGGGACCAGGAATGTTTTCAATTTTGGGAAATAATATGGAACCAAGCATATTTTTAAGGCTCAACAAAAGGCAAGAACAAAAATTATCACCAGTAGTATTTTCATTTTAGAGTTATAGACACCTATAATTTTTTAACAGGATGAGCAAAGTTCTTAAACAAAAGAGGATATGAATATCAAAAATCCAAGATTTTGACCCCATCCATCACCCATGATGTCTGCCCTATACTTACACAACATCTCTGAAAACGAGTGTTATATGGCTATTGCTGTCTACTTGTATTTCCCATATGCAAGCAGCACTGTTTGGATAATTTCCAGGATAGAATGGGCTAGTAAATGCCCCAGATGAGTTGGCAAGAAAGCCACCACAAGAATAATTTGCTGCAGAGTGAAGGGGAGAAAAAAGCAGACAGATAATTTACATTAATTTCTGCACATACTTGCATAGATCCTGGAAGTCTGATCCAAAGCTACTAAAGCTAAAAGGAAAGTCTTCCATTGATAGTGGCCTTTAGGTAGGTTCTGAATGAGGAGGTGCCAACCAAAGAGCTGCTGGAGTCTATACCAATCTATTTAATGCTCAGTAACTCTCCAGATTAGGCTCTAAAGATATATATAAGTGAAGACAGGGAATAGATATCAAAGAATATAATTTTCACTAAAGAAAAATTATGAATTTTAAATAGAATTATGTTCTGATATCTGAAGTCCATTTGTGACGTCCAACTGCCATTCTTTTCCATGAATTTGATATCCTATGTGCCAAATCAATGAGTATGGAACATACCCTAGAATTGTTAATGTATTTTTAACTGGGCTAGTGTGTTTTTGTGAGCTGGGTGCTCTCTAGTACTTCAGCATAAATAATGCCCATCCTTACAATCTGAGGTGCTGTTTGGGCTACTATACAAGTGTCCAGCTTAAAATACTTATCCTAGTAGCTTTTCATGCTCTCTGTCTAGTCAGCCTGTCTACCCACCTCAACCACCACTCCAGCAAAGAATTCTACGGCACTACTGGTGTTCTCCTAATCCTCTTTGCCCTGCTGTGTGTGGTCTGCTGATGCCTGCAAATGCTAGCCAAATGATGGAATTCCCTTCCTTGCAGTCTTTGTTCCAAGACCCAACATTGCTTCACTTCTGGTTTTGGACATAGTGTGTGCTGCTCCTTGTGTCATTTTTTTATACCACCTCCCACCTTAGTTTTCTAGGCCCTTGGACCTCACACCTCTTTTTAAGAAGCAGATTGGACTTTCTTGTGTGTAAGCCGCAGAGCACTGCCTGCTCTCCACATTTTTCAGTTTGGATAGTCAAACCTGCAGACCAATCTATTTATTCATATATCTACTTTCTTCAAGCCAAGTCTGATCTTAGAAGTGTTCTAATGTTTCTAGAATGGAAATAGCTTCCCTAGCAGAGACAGCATTCATTGCTCTTCCTGCCCTCTCATAAGACTGGTGAATTTCAGATATAGCAGTGGTGGTATATTCTATTGTGGAAAAAAGACAAACTTCTGCAAATACATAGGTAAATAATAAAGGAAAGAATAACCTGTAGGTGGAAGAGTCATAGTAGATGGTGCTAAGGTATCCATAATAGGTAGTACTGTAGTAGTCATTATAGGTGATGCTGGGATACTTGTAGTAGGCAGTGCAATGGTATTCATAGGCGGTACTGGGGTACTCATAGTAGGCAGTCTAATGGTAGTCATAATAGGCAGAGTTGGGGTATTCATACTAGACAGTGTAATGGTGCTCATTATAGGTGGTGCTAGGGTACTCATAGCAGGCAGCCCAGTGGTACTCATTATAGGCAGTGGTGGGGTAGTCGTAGCAAGCAATCCAGTGGTACTCAGTATAGGTGGCACTGGGGTACTCATAGTAGGCAGTGTAATGTTACTGATTATAGGAGGTGCTGAGGTACTCATCGTAGGCTGTCCAATGGTACTCAGTATAGGCGGTGCTGGGGTGCTTGTAGTAGGCTGTTCAATGGTGCTCAGTATAGGCGGTGCTGGGGGACTCATAGTAGGCAGTGTAATGTTACTCACTATTGGCGGTGCTGAAGTACTTGTAGTAGGCCATCTAATGGTACTCAGTGTAGGCGGTCCTGGGGTGCTTGTAATAGGCCATCCAGTGGTACTCAGTATTGGCGGTCCTGGGGTACTTGTAATAGGCTGTCCAATGGTACTCAGTATAGGCGGTGCTGGGGGACTCATAGTAGCCAGTGTAATGTTACTTGGTGTTGGCGGTGCTGAAGTACTTGTAGTAGGCCATCCAACGGTACTCAGCGTAGGCGGTCCTGGGGTACTTGTAATAGGCCATCCAGTGGTACTCAGTATTGGCCATCCAGTGGTACTCAGTATTGGCAGTCCTGGGGTACTTGTAATAGGCTGTCCAATGGTACTCAGTATAGGTGGTGCTGGGGGACTCATAGTAGGCAGTGTAATGTTACTCACTATTGGTGGTGCTGAAGTACTTGTAGTAGGCCATCCAATGGTACTCAGTGTAGGCGGTCCTGGGGTACTTGTAATAGGCTGTCCAATGGTACTCAGTATAGGCGGTGCTGGGGGACTCATAGTACGCAGTGTAATGTTACTCACTATTGGTGGTGCTGAAGTACCTGTAGTAGGCCAGCCAATGGTACTCAGTGTAGGCGGTCCTGGGGTACTTGTAATAGGCTGTCCAATGGTACTCAGTATAGGCGGTGCTGGGGGACTCATAGTAGCTAGTGTAATGTTACTCACTCATGTTACTCACTATTGGTGGTGCTGAAGTACCTGTAGTAGGCCAGCCAATGGTACTCAGTGTAGGCGGTCCTGGGGTACTTGTAATAGGCTGTCCAATGGTACTCAGTATAGGCGGTGCTGGGGGACTCATAGTAGCTAGTGTAATGTTACTCACTCTTGGCGGTGCTGAAGTACTTGTAGTAGGCCATCCAATGGTACTCAGTGTAGGCGGTCCTGGGGTACTTGTAATAGGCTGTCCAATGGTACTCAGTATAGGCGGTGCTGGGGGACTCATAGTACGCAGTGTAATGTTACTTATTATAGGCAGTGCTGGGGTACTTGTGCTGAAAATTCCTGTTTAAGAAAAAGGAAGAATAGGAATGGTATGAAAAACCCTTTTTCAACTAGAGAGATGGAAGTTTGTGAGACATCAAAATCATTATGTTGAAAATAAAAGCAAAAGGCAAATATCAGGTAGCACATTCAGAGAGAAGATTTAAACAAGAATGAGTGACATGAGAAAAAAATGTTAATTTATCTCCACTGTATAACTGCAAGGCTGAGAAGTAAGGATACAAGATGTAAACAGCTATGGCAAGTGGTAGATCCATACAACCAAATCTATGGTCTGATAGTTCTAGTGTCATACCTCTTGAACTGGCATATGAACCCTGGCTACAACCACACACTTGTCCAAACCCAAAATTTGTCCCATAGCTTTTCTAAAAACAGAAGACTTCAGCAGTTATCTTAGTAAATAAGATATTTGAATTACTGTCAGTGCTGAGATAGTGGTGCTGAAGCTTCAGTTAAGACTAAGGAAGACCAACAAAGAAGTATTGAACATTCCATTAAGGAGATAAAACCTTCAGAGCAATGCACGAACTCATTAAGATTGGAATAACAGAGATTTGGTGGGCCAGCTCACATAACTGGGGTCCCATCATGGATTGGTTTGGTGGTACAGCTTATGTTCAGGCTCTCGCCTCCTTTTATTTATTTATTTATTTTTTTTGTGATTGCCCAAGTTTGGGACCCTGTGGTATATTCCAACTCTTTCCTGCCACGTCTTAAGGATTTTATGATGTTATTAGTTGGGAAGTGTTACTTCTTTTCTACTGCAGCTGGACACTGGCAATCCACGTGGGAATTAACTGGGGTCACAGCCTCTCCTGTATCTCTTCGAGATGCCACCCAAACTTTCAGTCATTGATGAAATCGGACTTATTTGGGTTACACAATTTTCTTTTTTTGTTTTGTGATTTATCTTTACATCTATGATCCACCCACAGCAAGACAGACTGCAGTTACTCTACACCATTCAGGTAAGTCTTAATTTTAACTTCAGACATATTCAGCTTGCTCACTCCACTCTTGTGTAATACACAATTTAGGTTAATTATAATTCACCAGTTTGAACTAATAAAAAAACCAAACAAGCAAAAAAAAATTTTTTTTTAAACAACTTGCACAGTCTCTGGGTGAGATCGTATTATTCCAGATCACTCTGAGTATTCCTGGTTCTTTAAGGGTGAGGGAGTAGCTGTCACTCAGGCTCTTTCTACCCTTAATCCCTCTAGAACTTGACTGGCTTCACTAAAATGCCCCAACTCAATCAAAGAAAACCATAAACACAGCTTTCGCTATAACCTGAAAAACAGACAGACTTTGTTCCTCGCCGCTGTCTCAACTGGTATCCCTGTGCCACTCTGAGTATTTTTTATGTATTTTTTTTCTTTTGAAGGTGAACCCTCTTCACTGATGATTCTCAGCTCAACTGGGTCCAGCCGATCTCTCTCCCTCAGTCTGGACCTATCTTCAGGGCTTTCTCTTCCCCAGCAGCTTTCTCGTGTTCCCCCCTGCTGAGTTGTCCTCTGCTCCACTCTCTTTTGGTGCACCATCCTGCCCTGTCCCTCCTGGGATTGTTCTGTTTTTATCCAACAGCTGCTTCAGAAATGACGCTCTCTCTCTGTCTTCTCTTCTCCCCTCTGCTCGACCTTATTCTCTGCGGTAAGTATCCTATTTTTACCTAGTTCCTCTCCACAATGGAGATAAACTGTTCAGGAAGGACAGGCAGGGGAGAAGAGGAGGAGGAGTTGCACTTTATATAAAAGAGCTGTATGATTCTCAGAGATCCAATATGAAACAGGAACAGGCTCAGTGAAAGTCTCGGGGCTAGGGTCAGAGGGGAGAGCAATAAGGGTGATGCCATGGTGGGTGTCTACTATAGACCACCAGGAGGATGTAGTGAATAAGACTTTCTTCAGACACTTAGCAGACGTTTCATGATCACAGGCCCTGGTTGTCATGGGGGATTTCAATCACCCTGATATCTGCTGGGAGGGCAATTCAGCAGTGCACAGGCAATCCAGGAAGCTTTTGGAGAGCACTGGGGACAAGTGACACATGCAAGGAGTGCCCAGGTAAGAAACAGGGATCTCCCTAATCGGGGGGTGGCAAGCACAGCTATGCAAGGCCTTAAATGCCTATATACCAATGCTTGGAGTATGGGGAACAAACAGGAGGAACTCACCCTCAGAATAGCCAGTTCAAACCCAGACATAGTAGGGCTTACAGAAACATGGTGGGATTCATCCCATGACTGGGCAGTTAACATTAGGGGCTATCGGCTCTACAGGCAGGATAGAGAAGGAAGGAAGGGAGGAGGTGTGGCGCTCTATGTCAAAGAGCAATACACATCCTCTGCCAGCAAAATGGGGTCAGAGGAGGGGCAAGCTGAAGTGCTCTGGGTCAAGATACAAGGAGGTCGTGGGGAGAGGGATTTAGCGGTGGGGGTCTACTACAGACCCCCCCAACCAAGGGGAGGAGCTGGACCGGGAATTTTCGGGCCAGCTTGCAGAGGCACTTAAGGCAAGGGATGTAGTTGTCATGGGTGATCTAAATTACCTGGACATCTGCTGGGAGGAGCAGTCAGCCAGGTCGGACCGTTCCAGGAGGTTCCTGGCCGAGATACAGGACCTCCACTTAACCCAGGAGGTGCAAAGTCCCACCAGAGGAAATGCCCTGTTGGACCTGGTCCTGGACACAGGCGATGATCTGGTGAGGGGGCTCCAGGTCCTTGACCACCTGGGTGATAGTGATCATCACTTGCTGGAATTCATCATCCAGCGCAGGGTGTCAAGGGCCTGCAGCAAGGCGGTAGCCCGAGACTTCAAGAGGGCCAACTTCAAGGAGTTGAGGAGATTGGTGGGAGACGCACTGGGGTTCTCGAAGGCAGGGGAACTCAGTGCCCAAGATGAGTGGTC
>NW_005842133.1:1531777-1582016 GCF_000455745.1 Alligator sinensis | reverse complement strand
TGCAAGATGCGCTGGGCAATCTGGTGGTTGCGCCAGAGGAGAAGGCAGACATCTTTAAGAAATCTTCACCTCCATTTTCTTGTGCAGGAACCGGGACTCCCCCACCATGTTTCAAGACAGACTCGAGGGGAACACCTCAAGACCTAAGGTTGAGGAGGACCGGGTTAGAGTGCTTCTGGAGGGGATGGACGTGTTCAAGTCAGCAAGTCCAGATGCTCTCCACCCCAGGGTGTTGAGGGAGCTAGCACGGGTTATTGCAGGGCCCTTGGCACGGCTTTATGAACACTCGTGGTGCTCGGGCCAGGTGCCAGATGATTGGAAGATAGCCAGTGTGGTCCCCATCTTTAAGAAAGGGAGGAGGGAGGACCCGGGCAACTATAGGCCCATCAGTCTTACCTCAGTTCTGGGGAAACTCTTTGAGAAAATCATCAAGAAGCACATCTGTGACGGGCCGGCATCGGGGATGATGCTCAAGGGCAACCAGCACAGTTTCATTAGGGGCAGGTCATGCCAGACCTGACTTCCCACCCCCTGTGCTATGATCGGGCTGGGGATGGGAACTCAGCCAAGCTGGGTTGGGGATTCAGACAGCTGGGCTGACTTCTCATCCCCAGCCCGATCTTAGCACTGGGGATGGGAGGAACTGAACGATCTGGCTCATTTCCCTTCCCCACCTCCCTGGTCCCAGGTGGCAGCACCCAGCTTCCCTCCTTCATCTGGCAGGCAGATTGGGGGCCTGCAGCCCCAAGAGGACTGGCACAGCCCCCACAGCCCTCCCAGGGTTGCAGGCCCCCATCTGCCTGCCAGATGAGACAGGCTGTTTCAAGCTTCCCCGTTATAGCTAATGGGCGAAACATGGAAACAGCATCAAAACAGCCCCACTGTTTCAATGAAGCAAAAAAGAACAGCTGTTTCAAATCAAAATGATGTTTGAAATAAAACACTGTTCTGTTGAAACCTTGAAACTCAAGTCGAAATGGAACGGTGCTGTTTTGACATTTAGGACATTTGACAGTGACAGACAAACTGCATATCTGTCCAAGCCCAAAAGAATGTCCCAAAAATTCTAATGCAGAAATAGAGAGGGCTTCAGCACATATCTGGGGAAACAAGCAGAAAAAGATATTTGATTTACCTGTTGTTGTCAGTGCTGGGGCACCGGAGCTGAAAGCTTCTGTTAAATCAAAAGGAGAACCAACAAGGGAATGAGGAACATTTTTATTATGGAAACAAAAGCTTCACTATAAAGCAGTAAATACTTTAAGGTGAAAGTAAAACAAGAAAACCGAACTGTGGTTTTGTTACCCAATGGAGAGAGAGGATCCAAGAAGTCATGTGGCCAAGACTAAAAGAACTGAACTTAAATCAGACATGTAGGACAGCATACACTGAGGAAGCTTTCTGAAACACCCGGTACTCCTTTCTGCATCAACCAGCTCTGTCAAGAATTTCATGGCTGATCTTCATTCTTTCTTTTTTAAGGCATATGTTAATTGCAATTTGAAAAATGCCAATCTATGTACAGAACCCAGGAAAATGGAGTTTATACCCACTGTAGTCTCAGAATAACTTACGATTCCAAAAAAGATTTTAGGCTGAAAACCTGGGAATCTCACACGTTTTCCTGTAAATGATTATGGCTTTGTTTTTTCAAATCATAAAAAAAATCTCAGAGCATTACCAGGAGAAGGCCTGTTGTACTGTGAGGTGACAGGCAAAGATAGCTCTTAAGACACAAGAATGTTTTATAACTTTTGTGGGAGATTAATTCACATCTCTTCACCCTGATTCTGTCTTATTGAATTCTGCAGGAATTATTACTTCTATGTTGTAAGGGAACCGTGCCCCTACAGAAACCTGCACATACAGTTAAGTTTCCATGGCAGAACCAAAACTTGAAGACATTTTTTTGCTGAGATGTATTCTCTTAACTAAAGTTTACCAAAGAAAGATTAAATAAACACTCCAAAATATATGTAATAAGGGATTTTTTTTCTCTTTGACTAGGAGAGAGATGAACGGAAAAGGGTGTAAGCATAAGCTGAATGTGAAAAGGGATAGAATTAAATTGATAATTAAATAAAAAGCTGTTAAATCTGAATGTAGTATCTATCCAACTCAAAACCAAAATACCATATTTAATGCTAAGTTCCAATAGCATTAAACCATTCTGTTTAAGTGAAGCAAACTGGCAAATCTGGCCAAAAGGTAGTGTTTGTGGGGGGGGTTCTTCTTCAGCAGAAAGTCACATTCAACTTTTTAGGTTATTCTAACCCAATAGTACAAAAAACAAGAAAATAATTAATTAAAGCTTCAATTTAGGGAATGTTAGCAGAAAGTATTGTAACAGATAGAAATCTAAGGTGATAATTTATTTTACTTATACCTAACTAAATATTACCCTCTTCAATAGAAATGTTACTGAGATATGTACATGAAAATATATGTGATTATCATTAAAAATAAACTGTCCCATAATGGCTTAAAATATTTACACTATATTGTAGCACATGGACATTATCTGTCTGTAGCATGCATGTAGCAAGAATGGATATTAAAACTAAGGACTAACTGTAACAAGTTGCTCTGTATCCCTTTGGCCTTGACCTGTCATTCAGTTCAGTGAAGTGTCATGTATTTGGGAAAGTAGTAACAGCTCTCACACATGTGCATGTTAATTGTATGTAGTAGGCCTGTGCAAAGCAACTAGTATTCATTTCAAATTCAGATTCGGCCAATTTGGGGGACAGTAATTCAATTCGGTGATTTGAATCACTATCCTGAATTGATTGGGCCAAATCTAATTTGGAGATTTGATTGCTGCCAAATCTCTGAATCACCCAGGCCCATCCCCTGCCCACTCTCCCAGACTCAGCAATGGCTACCCCAGCTCCTGGCACTTTGAAAAAAAAGCCCCAACTCAACAGGTGGCACCGGGTAGGGGGGGGGCAATTCCCCGCTGCCCCCCACTGCCTCCCACTGTGTGGAGGGGCTCTGCCATGAGCCCCCTGACTCCCACCCACTCTCCCAGCCCCGCAAGGCTGCACCACCCATCCCAGTTCCCGCCCTTTAAGAACCCCCCCCCAAAAAAAAACCCCTGCACTCACAGGCTCCTTCCCAGTGGGGGGGAGGTGATCCCTGCTGCCCCCACTGCATGGGGGAGCTCTGCATAAGCCCCCAGAAGCCCCAAGGCCACTGCAGGTGCTGTGAGTACAGGGTTTTTTTGTTTTATTTTTTCTTAAAGGGCTGGGAGCTGGGGTGGGTGGAGCGGCCATGGGGGCACTGGGACAGTGGGAAGAGGAGTGGGGGCTTGTGGCAGAGCCCTCTATGTGGTATGGGGCAGTGAGGGGGCAGAAGAGATTGCCCCCTCCCCCCCAAGCCTGGCAGCAATCGGTGAGTGGGGGCTTTTTTTTAAAACACTGGGACCTGGCATGGGCAGGGCAGCCATGGATGGACGGGGGAGCAGGCAGGGAATGGGGCCTGGCAGGACCCCCCCTATGGCCCCCTCCCTGCTCCTCCAGCCTCCTCTCCCCTGCCCCCTACTTACAAACATGGAGTCCAAGTCCAGCTCCCTGCTGCAGCAGGCGGGCACTGCCTGAATCACCGAAGCTCTCCAAATCTTTTCCAAATTAATTTGGAGAGCTTCAAATCAATTCAGAGCTTTTAATTGGTCCCGATTCGATTTGGATTTGGAGATTCAGCCACCGAATCGGGCCAAATCTCCTCTAAATCCAATCAGCACCTGAAGCTTTGCACAGCCCCAGTATGTAACATATTGAATAGCATCAAGCTGTCTTGAAGGAAAGCCCAACAGTAAGCAGTGGAAATTGCTATCATTCTCATATTAGTCATATTATCACTAGCAAGTACTTGGAATATTATTTAATAATCAAACATAGAAGACCATACAGAGCAATAAAGAACACCCATGATACATGTTTAGTTTTAACCAGAAAACATTAAATGCTCATTCAGAGTCTGGACAAGAGCAAGTGCAAGAGAAAGAGAGATTTTAGTTTAACATAGATACCAAGGGAAAGCATAATAGCATTCCTACTGCATTTGCTAGAGTGGAAGGGAAAAGCTCTTTTGCATGTTTAGTTTTCCATCCCCTGTTTGCTCTCCTCTAAACCTTGATTAACAAAAACAGTGAATATTGACCATGTACAAATTATATTTGTACTTATACAGGGCCTGATTCTCTTTACATTCCTGGACATGAAGTCCATAGAGTTAGTGAAGTATATAAGATACTAGAATCAGGTTCATACATTCAACAAAATAAGAGTTTAAAAAATAACTTCACTTCAGCTACCTAGACTGCTCACATTTATATCCAAATATTTATCACTTCTGATAATTTAAACTTTTCTTCAATTGTTTTATAAGTGAGGAAAAAAAGATTGAGAAAAATTATCATCTTAGTTCCAATACCTGAGTATAAAAGTAGCACCCAAATGAAGATCAGAGTACTATCCATGTTGATTGGGCTTGGAGGCAACAGAAAAGAAATGGACTGAACGTTACATATTGCTTGAAAATATATACAGGAGGCTGACATTGAAATTGGATCTTTCTTTTATCATAAAATACATTAAAAATATTACACGGGGGGGGTTTTAATAGCTTTGTTGCCAATCTGTTTGAGTAAGCATGATTACAGTACAGGTGGTTCTATTTTGATTTCTTATCATTCATTTTTGCTACTTACTACACAATCTAGTTGAATTAAAAGTGAGGCTGAATTTCCATCTTGTACTTCCTTATAATTTCTCTTTAATTAATTAATTTTTAAGGCCAGACTAGAAAGTTTGAGGATAATGGAGTAGAGAGAGCTGCATGGCATAGAAAGAACTGCAAACTAAGCTTGCCTGGGGATGGAGATCAAAGCCCTGAGGAAGCAGATGACCTGGGGAGGTGCAAACAAGAGCTGGGCAACAGGGGAGGCCTTCTCAACTGGAAGTCCTTGCACAGTCCCAGAACTATGATGTAATTGGCATAACAGAGACTTGGCAGAATAGCTCACAGACTGGAGCACTGTCATGGATGGATATAAACTGTTCAGGAATGACAGGCAGGGGAGAAGAGGAGGAGAAGCCGTGCTTTATGTAAAAGAGCAATATGATTGCTCAGAGCTCCAGTATGGAACTGTAGATAGACCTGTTGAAAGTCTCTGGGTTAGGGTCAGAGGAGAGAGCAACAAGGATGATGTCATAGTAGGTATCTGCTATAAGTCACCAGACCAGGAAGATATGGAGTATGAGGGTTTTTTTCAGACAGTTAGCACAGGTTTCCTGATCACAGGCCCTGGTTCTCATGGGGAACTTTGATCACCCTGACATCTGCTGGGAGGACAATACAGGAAGCTTTTGGAGAGCACTGGGACAATTTCCTGGAGCAAGTGTTGGAGAGGCCAATTAGGGGCCATACTCTTTTTCACCTGCAGCTCACAAATAGGGCGGAACTGGTGGGGAATGCAGTAGTGGATGGCAGCTTGGGCCTCTGGGGCCACAAGATAATTGAGCTCAGGATTGTAACAAAAGGAAGGAAGGAGGGCAGCAGGGTAAGGACCCTGGACTTCAGAAAAGCAGACTTCAATTCATTTGGGGAACTAATGCGCAGGATCTCTTGGGAGGCCAATCTGAGGGGGAAAGGAATCCAGGAGAGTTGGTTGTATTTTAAACAAACCTTACTGAGGGTAGTAGTGTCAACAAATGCCTTCTTTGTTGTGCTGAATGAGCAGTAACCCAAGACTACTGTGTGGTAGCATTTCGTCATGGTTTCTACCATGCGATGCTAATGTGCTGCAGTTTCAGGCTACAGCAAAGTTAACATCTCGTGTAGATACAGCCTATAAGGTGGATAGAAAACTGGCTGGATCATCAGACAAAGAGGGCAGTAGTCAATGGCTCAATGTCTAGTTGGCAGTTGGTATCAAGTGGAGTGCCCCAGGGGTTGGTCCTGGGGTCAATTTTGTTCAATATCTTCATCGATAACCTTGACTAGGGGCAAAGTGATGCCTTCAGCTGCTGTGGTAACAACACTATTGGGGCATATATGAGAAAAATCAATAATTTTGCATTCAGTACTGGTTTTGGGTGTAATTAACTTGTCCTGGGGTCAGAGTCTGAATGCAGAATAATACAAATAAGCATTAAAACATGCACAGAATGAGAGTGACTTTCCACAGGAAAAAAATGATTATGACATTAAAATCTAGTGTCTCTCTCTCTCTCTCCCACACACACACACACACACACACACACACACACACACATGTAGAATTAAGGCTGTAGGGCCAACCTTCATTTTGGCATTTCCTAATGGTTAAGTGATGCCTTTTGCAACTTTAAGGAGAGCTGGCTGTAGTTCAAAGAAACCTTATTGAGAGTGCAGGAGCAACCCTATCCCGATGCGCAGGAAGACTAACAAGTACAGCAGAAGACCAGGTTGGCTTAGCAGGGAATGCTTGGGTAAACTAAATCACAAAAAGGAAACTTATAACAAGTGGAAGTTTGGAAAAATAACTAGGGATGAGTATAAGAGAAGTGCTTGGGCATGCAGGGATGAAGTCAGGAAGGCCAAAGCACAATAGGAGTTGCTGCTAGGGACGTGAAGAGTTTCTACAAGTGGGTCGGTAGCAAGTGGAGGATCAGGGAAAGTGTGGGTCCCTTACTGAATGGGGGAGGCAACCTTGTGACAGAGGATGCAGAAAAGACTGAAGTGCTCAATGCCTTGTTCACCTCAGTCTTCACAGGAAAGGTCAGCTCCCAAACTATTGCACCAGGAAGCAGTTTGGGGAGAAGATGAGCAGGCAACAGTGGCCAATGAACAGGTTAGGGACTATTTGGAAAAACTGGACATGTACAAGTCCATGAGACCAGACACGATGCATCCAGAAGTACTAAGGGGGTCATTCAATGTGATTGCAGAGCCGCTGGCCATCATCTTTGAAAAGTCATGGCAATTGGGGGAGGTCCCAGATAAAAAGGGCAAATATATTTCCCATATTTAAGAAAGGAAAGAAGGAGGATCCAGGGAACTACAGACTGGACAGCTTCCACCCAGTCCCTGGAAAAATCATGGAGCTGGTCCTCAAGAAATCCAATTCTAAGTACTTGGAGGAAAAGAAAGTGATTAGGAACAGTCATCAAGTCATGCCTGACCAACCTGATTGCCTTCTGTAATGGGATAATTGGCTTTGTGGATGCAGGAAGACCAGTGGATGTGATATACCTTGACTTTAGCAAGGCTTTGATGTGGTGTCCCACAACATTCTCTCAAGCAAGTTAAAGAAGTACAAGTTGGATGAATGGACTGTAAAGTGGATAGAAAACTCACTGGAGCATCAGGGTCAGAGGGTAGTAATCAATGGATTGATGACTAGTTGGCAGCCAGTATCAAGTGGAGTACCCCAGGGGTTCGTCCTAGGGCTGGTTTTATTCAATGTCTTCATCAATGACCTGGAAGTTGGCATAGAGTGCACCTCAGCAAGTTTGCAAACAACACCAAACTGGGGGGAGTAGTAGATATGCTGGAGGGAAGGGCTAGGATTCAGAGTGACCTAGACAAATTGGAGGATTAAGTCAAAACAAATCTCATGAGGTTCAACAAGGACAAGTGCAAAGTGTCACATTTAGGATGGAACAGTCCCGTGCACTGGTACTGGCTGGGGGCTGTCTGGCTGGGCAGCAGCTCTATAGAAAGGACCTGGGGGTTACTGGACAATAAGATGATTATGAACCAATAGTGTGTCCTTGTTGACAAGAAGGCTAACAGTATACTGGGCTGCAATGGTAGGAGTGTTGCCAGCAGGTCAAGGGAAGTGATTATTCCCCTCTGCTCAGCACTGGTGAGGCCACATTTGGAGTACTGTGTTCAGTTTTGGGGCCCCCACTAAAGAAAGGATGAGGACAAATTGGAGAGAGTCCAGCAGAGGGCAACAAAAATGGTGAGAAGGCTGAAGTACATAACTTATGAGGAGAGGCTGGGGGGACTGGGCTTATTTAATCTAGAGAAAAGGAGACTGAGAGGGTATTTAATAGCAGCCTTCAGCTACCTGAAGGGGGGTTCAAAAGAGGATGGAGCTAGACTGTTCTTGATGGTGGCAGATGAGAGAACAAGGAGCAACAGTCTCAAGTTGCAGCAAGGGAAGTTTAGGTTAGATATTAGGAAGAATTTTCTCACTAGGAGGGTAGTAAAACACTGGAACAGGTTACCCAGACAGGTGGTGGAATCTCCCTCGTTGGAGGTTTTAAAACGTGGCTAGACAAAGCTTTGGCTGGGATGATCTATTTGGGGATGGTTCTGCTTTGAGCAGGGGGTTGGACTAGACGACCTCCTGAGGTTCCTCGCTAGCCAAATTTTCTATGATTCTAACATCCTGACTACTTCCTAAGTCTTCTTAACCACATGGGTCAAGACCTAATGTACATCTCAATATGGCACTTCTTCAAAATCTTAGTAGTTATCAGTTTCAGAACGCTGCCAATTTCCTGTATTTCCCTGAATCTAAGATGACTCTGAATTTAATATGGCCTCCCAATAATTAGATTACAGACACAGAAAAATTATGAATGTTATTATATTCCGTGTCTAGAATCTAAATGTTGGTGGATTGTCTTAAATTCATGCCCCTCACTGTTGTATTGGGGCAAGCAGTGGCAAGGGGGGAGGTAGGAGGGAGGTCGTCACCATGGAAGCCACGTAGCCTGCTCCCTAACCACCCTGCTGCCTGCCCTCCCATGGTACTGGCATGCCCCATACTGCCCCCCTGCAGTGCTTGTACCCCCTGCCATCTGCCTGACTCACATACCCCCTACAGGGTGCCTGCATTCTGCCACACCTTGCTGCTCACCACTTGCACCAACTACCTATTGCAACTGCCTGCCTCTGGGGCAGGGAGCACAGAGCACATGCTACCTCTGGCCCCAGCCCAACCATGCAGCAACAGTAGCAGTGGCAGCAACCCCAGCTCGGGCCCCAGCCATGATCCCAGCACAAAGGATAGGACCAGGGCCAGGGCCAGAACTGCTGCTGCCACTGCATGAGCAACAGCAGGGCTCCAGCCAGAGCCAGAGCTCTTATAAGAAGTGGCAGCAGCAGGTGAAGCAGGGAGGAACAAAATCTTCAGGGAAAGCTGCAGCTGCAGCTCTGACTCTGATCCCAGGCTCTGGGACAGAATCAGAAGTCAAAGCCAAAGCCACTGCCACCCATTTTGTGCTTGAATCTATGATGAGGGACTTTTTCCCCCTTATTGAGGGGTGGGAGAAACCTCATCCTGGATTTGAGTATATACAGTGCATTTAGTAGGGAATTAGTCTTAGAGAAAGAAAATAGTGTTGTATTGTCTGTATGTATTTATAATAAGGAAGTAGATTATATTACTTTTTTATAATTCTGCCTCATATGAAACACTTGATATCATTTCAGTATATTCAGTTATAAGATTAGGGGTCAGGCATACGCAGGAATTATTGAAAGCTAATGTAAACAACTAAAGTGCGAATGGAAAGTATCAGTTGGTCAAACTGTTTTTACAAGACTGCAACGCCTGGTACTACACAAGACCAGTTCTGTAAGATTTCGTGTCAAAACTTCCATTGACTTAAATAAAGGTCATATGAGTAGGGCCAGGCTCAAAGCTTGCAAGATTAGTCAGAAGGACGTTGGGGAAACCACACGAATAGATTACTCCACATCACATGATTACTACAGCCTGACAAATAACCTTTAAAAATTCCACATATGATCAACATTGTTCCCTTCATTCTTCTCCCTATTATATTGTGCCTTTTACTTGATTATGCAGATTTTGGAAAGAATAAAATGAAAAACTGAAACCCATGTAGGAGCAACAGGTCAGGCTTTCCCTCATATTTTGCTTGTCATGATATATAAAGAGTTTAGTTGGTGTACTTTTCAGGGCAGGACCCATTTCTCTTCCTTGCTTTCACACTGCTTAGCATAATGAGGTCTTAGCCCATTCCTAGGACCTGTAGGCATTACAAGAATACAATAAATAATTGTTGAATAAGTTAGTGTTAAAATACAGAGAAACAGAGAAAACAACAGAAAGAAACCAACAGAGAACACAAAAAGCAAAGGATCAACACGTGACTCATCACAATTCAGGAAATCAAGAAGCAAGTATTTCAGGGGCCAGGTACAGAGAGAAGTAGGAAGACCGTAGAACACAGTTAAGATTATGTAAAGGAAAAATACACCAAAAGCAAAGAACAAAAGGAAATGAAAGCAAAAAGGACTGATTGAGATAATAGGGGTCTTTTTCAAGGAAAATTTAAGGCAAGGGTAATTTAAAATGCAGAATGAAGAGGCATCCTAACCTGAAGCAGTTGCAAAAGAAAAAAAATAGCTTCTACTATTTTCTAGAAAAGGAAATAGAAAAATCAGGATCATGCTAGAGCCAATATGGATGTTAAGGGAACTGTGACCTGGGAGCCAGCGATCAGGGACTACCAAGAGGGAAGCAGCATGCAGGCAGTTTTTTGGTAGGAGTACACACTGTGTAGGAGTACATGGGAGCTTCTGACAGAGACTTCAGGTAGTGAATGAGGAGTGGGGCTACTATAGGGGTGGTGAAATGAAGCGTATCCAGGGACCCTGTCCTGCTCCTGCCTCCGGCCCAGAGCTCTTGTGAGGCCTCCACCCAGACAGGCCCTTGGATGGGTCAGCAGTGCCCTGGCCCCCTGTCTGTGGTGGTTGCCTGGCAGGACCTCTGAGGTCTGGGGTAGCGTGGGGGCTGGGGGTTCCCTTGCCTGTCCCACATCTGCCTGGATTGAGGCACTAGAGGGGCAGGTGAGGGAACTCCAGGCAGAAGTGAGCAGGCTGTGGGGGATCAGAGGTGCGGAAGATAAGAGTGATGGATACTTTCATTCTCTGCAGGACCAGACACCTAGCACAGAAACATCATGGGAGAGTCCCAAAACAGCTGAATGGAGGACGGTCATCTGCAGAGCCAGACAGTGTTCAGCTGTGACTGCTTCCCCAGTGCAACTGGGGAACAGATGCGAAGTCCTGGAAGCACTGGAGGATGATGCAGCAGAGGAAATGGCAGGGGAAGACATGTCCTCAACAAACACCAGGCAGGTTGAGCGTCAACTGAGCAGCCAGAGGAAGAGACGCCAGCTCATTGTAGTGGGCAACTTCCTCCTGAGAGGCATGGAGGGGTCTATTGGCCAACTGGATCCCATGGTATGGGAAGCTTGCTGCCTACCCAGAGCCAGGATCTGGGACATCACTGTGAGGATTTCTGACCTCATCCAGCCCTCTGATTACTATCCCATGGTCTTCGTCCATGTGGGCACGAATGATGCAGCCAGAAGCAGTCCAGACCACATCATGAGTGACTACAGGGGGCCATGTTTAGGAAGTCAGGAGCACAGGTAGTCTTCTCATCCATCCTTCCAGTCAGTGGTAGCCATCAGCATCAGGATGCCTGCATCAGGGAAGTCAACCTGTGGCTCTGGAGTTGGTGCCATCATGTAGGTTTTGGCTTCTGCAACCATGATCCGCATTTCCATGAGAGAGGCATCCTGGGATGAGATGGTCTTCATCTCTCTTCTAAAGGTAAGAGTCTGATCTCTTACAGGCTGGCTGCTCTCCTTTGAAGGGCTTTAAACTTGGTTTCTCGGGGGATGGGGAAGTAGAGAATAAGGAGAACCTAGGATCAGCAAGCCACAAGCATGCACTGGATCCACCCAGGTAAGAACTAAGGTAAGCACTAAAGGGCTTGATAAACATCAGGACAGGGGTACCCATCGAGGGGTTTAAATGTCTCTACACTAATGCTAGGAGCATGGCGAACAAGCAGGAGGAACTTGCAGTCCTGTTTGCAAACAGCAACTTTGACTTGGTTGGGTTAACTGAAACCTGGTGGAACCCTACTCACAATTGGGCAGTAGGCATTGAGGGTTACAGGTTGTACAGATAGGATAGAGTGGGGAAAAAGTGGCGGGGGGGTGCTCTCTATGTTAAGGAACAATATACATCCTCTATAATCAAGATGGGATCAGAGGAGGGCCAGACTGAGGTACTGTGGGTCAGGATACAAGGGGGATCGGGGGAAAAGGGAATTGGTAGTGAGGGTGGGGGTCTACTAAAGACCACCACACCAGGAGAATGAGCTAGACCTGGAATTCTCCAGACAGCTATCAGGGGCCATACAGTTGAGAGATACGGTTGTCATGTGTGACCTAAACTACCCTGACATCTGCTGAGAGGAGCTGTCAGCCAAATCTAACCACTCATGTAGGTTCTTACCTGCATACAGGACCTTCACCTAATGCAGGAGGTAAACAATCCCACTAGGGGAAACACCTTGCTGGACTTGGTGTTAACTACAGGAGATGACCTGGTGGAGAATGTGCAGGTACAAGGTAACCTAGGGGATAGTGACGATCGATTGATTGAATTCGCTATACGGCGAAGGGTGAGTAAACTAACCATCAGGGCTGAAGTGCTAGACTTCAGAAAGGGTAACTTCAGTGTGCTCAGGGGATTAGTTAGTGAGGTATTAAAGCTCAAGAGCATTGGCAAAATGGGGGTCCAGGAAGGGTGATCACTCCTCAAGGGGGTGCTCCTACAGACGCAGGAGACAATCCCATTGTGCAGAAAAGGGGACAAAGGGGCCAAGAAG
This sequence comes from Alligator sinensis, assembly GCF_000455745.1. Lineage (NCBI taxonomy): Eukaryota > Metazoa > Chordata > Crocodylia > Alligatoridae > Alligator > Alligator sinensis. Next base: position 1,569,358 of record NW_005842133.1, on the reverse strand, counting down.
CCGCCTTGGCTGAACAGGGAAGTCCAGGAAAGCCTAAAGGCAAAGAAGGAGGGATACAGGCTATGGAAACAGGGGGTAGCTACCAAGGAGGAGTATACCTCCTTGGCTCATACTTGCAGGGAATCAGTTAGGAAGGCCAAAGCAGGATTAGAATTCAGGCTGGTGACAAAAATTAAGGGCAACAAAAAGTCCTTCTTCAGGTATATAGGGAGCAAAAGGAAGGTGCATGGTAGCATAGGACCCCCTACAGAACAAACTAGGGCAATTGGTGACAGAGACGGGGGGAGAAAGCTGAGCTCTTCAATTAGTTCTTTGCATCTGTATCCCTAGACACAAACCAAGACAAACCTCCCAACTGCATCATAGATAGACACAGGAAGGACACCAGCCCACCAACTGTTAGTGCAGACTTAGTAAAGGGGCACTTGGAGGGACTGGATGTGTTCAAATCGGCGGGCCTGAACGAACTTCATCTAAGCGTGCTGAAGGAATTAGCCAGTGTCATACAGAGCCACTAGCACAGTTGTTTGAGCACTCATGGTGCCCCAGTCAGGTCCCAGAAGAATGGAAAAGGGCCAGTGTGGACCCTATTTTCAAGAAGGGGAGGAGGAAGGAACCAGGAAACTATAGGCCAGTTAGTCTCACCTCTATCCTTGGGAAAACTCTGGAAAAAAGCATTAAGGATCAGATTTGTGTGAGCCCAACAAGGGAAATAATGCTGCAAGGAAATCAGCATGGGTTCATTGCAGGTAGATCCTTTCTGACTTACCTTGTTTCTTTTTATGACCAAGTCACAAAATGCTTAGATGCAGGAGTCGAGGTAGAGGTCATCTACCTAGACTTTAAGAAGGCCTTCGATATGGTATCTCATTCTGTTCTCGTAAATAAACTGACAGTCTGAGATGTAGATGATTACACAGATGGGTGGTAAATTGGCTTGGGGTCACACCCAGAGAGTGGTGGTGGACAGGTCGATATTGACCTGGAAAGATGTGGGCAGTGGAGTCCCACAAGGCTTGGTCCTTGGACCAGTGCTATTCAATGTCTTCATCAGTGACTTGGACAAGGGTATGGAGAGTACCCTGTCCAAGCTCGCAGATGATACCAAATTATGGGGGAAAGTTAATACACCAGAGGGTAGGGAATGGATCCAGACAGATCTGGACAGGTTGGAAAAATGGGCAGAATGAAATAGGATGCAGGTCAACAAAGACAAATTCAAAGTGCTGCACCTGGGCAAAAAGTACCAACAACACACTTACAGGCTGGGGGAGGACCTTCTCAGCAGCACAGCAATGGAAATGGATCTTGGAGTTATAGCTGACTCCAAGATGAATGTCAGTCATCAATGTGACAAAGTGATCAACAAGGCTAACTGCACTTTATCATGCATTAGCAGATGCATGACGAACAGGTCCAGGGAGGTGATGCTTCCCCTTTATGCAGCAATGGTCAGGCTGCAGCTGGAGTACTGTGTCCAGTTTTGGGCACTGCACTTCAAGGACGATGTGGAGAATCTTGAGAGGGTTCAGAGGAGGCCACTCGTATGGTCAGAGGCCTGCAGGCAGGGCCCTGCGAGGAGAGACTGAGGAACCTAGATCTCTTCAGCCTTCACTAGAGAAGACTGAGAGGTGATCTTGTGGCTGCCTATAAATTCATCAGGTGAGGGCCGCGGGGAATAGGAGATGCTCTATTTACTAGGGCATCCCCTGGAGTAACTAGAAACAATGGCCACAAATTGGCAGAGAGTAGATTTATGTTGGACATTAGAAAGAACTTCTTCACAGTAAGGGTTGCCAGAATCAGGAATGAGCTTCCAACGGAGGTGGCGCTCTCCCCTGCCTTGGGGGTCTTCAAGAGGAGACTGGACAAGCACCTACCTGGGGTCGTCTGACCCCAGCACTCTTTGCTACCCAGGGCAGAGGGTTGGATGCGATGATGGTCCCTTCTGACCCTAACATCTGTGAATCTACGAAATATCTCAGTGCTTCCAAGATTCTTCCAAGGTCTTCCAGGAGTTTCAGGCTTAACATTAGGAAAAACCTCTTCACAGCCAGGGTGTCCAGACTGTGGAATAAGCTCCCTCCAGAGGTGGTGCAATCGCCTACCCTGGAGATCTTCAAGAGGAGACTGGACAGTCACCTTTCTGGGGTCAGCTGACCCCAGTTGTCTTTCCTGCCTGGTGCAGGAGGCTGGACCTGATGATCTTCCGATGTCACTTCCAGCCTTGCAATCTATGAATTGTCATAGGTACGTGGCATCAGACAGAAAGAAAGCTTTGGCATACACCTGTATCTACGTGAAGTTTTAAAATACCCTTCCTTATTGTAGTTGCTGAGTGTCAGGGAAGTTCTTTCACTTCTCTGTAGTGTGGGATCACCTGGCCAATCATCCTTACCTGAATCACTGAGTTACAACAAATGGTCCTGATTTAACCCTGGCATGCCCTCATTTTCTTGCTGCAACTCTTTATTCTCCATAAATCTGTGTCTGCATGCAGCTGCTGACAGCTCCCTCCACCACCACTATAGGCTATACTGCTTAACAGATCTGAGTCTTTCCATCTCCAAATTCTCAGGTTTGGTAAACAGAACCTGTTACCAGATGTTAGTTGAGGAGTGCCTTTCACAGCTAGGAGACTGGTTATTGTATTTGGGGAAATTCCTTAACCAAGGCATTGTTTAATGTTTGCTGCTAGTTTTCTTTAGGCATCCTTCTGCTTGAACTCAATGCCCAATACCCAATAGAAAGACAAACACATGGAAATATGTATGAACACCACATAAAACAGTGAAATCCCCCTGTTCTCCAGAGCATCAGCAAAATCCAGGTATTTTGTTGGAGAAGTCATCCGAAATATTTTTCATATACAACTGTTGACCAGAAAGTCTGGAGAAAATCCGTTAATAAGACTACCTCCCAGTGGATCATATGGAAATCATGGAGAAAAATATACTAGTTGCAGGGTATAGTCTTGCATAATAGTATGAAGTAGGCTGTCTCCAGTAAAATATACATATGGCCCATTACATACAAGTAAGGGGTGGGACACAAGCTTTGGTCTACAGGAAGAATTGCAAGTGTTTCAGGCATTCAAAGTGGCACTTAAGGTCCTCCAGTAAGGTCCATGTCCTAACGCTAGCCCTGTCTATGCTGGATCTGCCTTCATGCCATGTTTTAGGTGGTATACAATCAGGGAAAGCCATTGGTATGGCCTGAACAATGGTTGTAGCCAGTAAGCTGTGGCACATTCTGAGGGCTACAGTCTGCTGGTGCACTTTAAAGAATCAGGGAGATGCGGCTGGATATTTTGCAGTTCCTACTGTCCTTTTGACTATCTTTTACCTTTGGTCGTTGCTCAGAGGATAATGGAAAATATTTAAGGGAAAAACATCTCAAACATCTACCCCCCTCATATATTGACTTCTTTAAGACAGTTTCTCGATAAGTCTATGTGGTAGAAGAAGGAATAGACATATCTTATACCTAAAAGTGCATTTTGTAACATCCTTGGTCTGTACAGAAATAAAAGAACAGCACAAAATATTGCTTGGCAAAGCTTCTTTATGAGGGACCCAGGTCTTCAGTAGAACAAAGCATGAGTTAGAAGTTTAAATGTACACACTGTATTTTTGCTGATATACTTGGAGAAGTACTTTATAACCACTTCCTCTTCTGGTTTTCATTTAAACTATTTTAATTAGAAATGTTACAAATTAGGACAAATACTTTATCTTTGTTGTAGTGAGTAATATAAAGAAACTCCCTGCTGAAAATGATTTCAGTGTTGTATCTGAGCAATGTAATCACTGTATACAATTTTAGGTTTCTGCTCTTTTGAGAGGAATGGGCCTTGATAGGATGAGAGAAACTTGTGCTTGCATCCAAACAGCATATTTGGATATTCAGATGCAAAGATAAATGGAGTCTAAAACGATTACGTATTTGGCTGATGTAGCTGTGCCATAAGTGATATTTAGATTATATAATAGAACATGTGCGTGTTTGTGTGTTCTATACACCCACACCCACAAGTCTGATTGGGATTTATTATGGCTAAGATGTTAAAGCCCAGTAGTGCAGGGATGCAGCTGAGCAACCAGGGGTGTGTTGACTTCCAGCTGGCGGCAACATCATGATTGCGATCACATGGCTGCCAACAGCAGTCACTTTTTTCATGCTCCATTCTCCCCATAAGCAGTTGCCCCATTCATCCCACCCTAGTTATGCCACCAATCAAAGCAACTTCCTTAGGTACTGACATGGCTCCCATCCCACCATGCCTAACAAACTTGAGTGTATTCATTTCCTCACAGCACTTTCGTGAGGTAGGCAAGTGCTGTTATCTGCATGTTACTGATCATCAGGAACGTGGAGACTGATTTGCCCAGGGTCACAGTGCTCCAGCTCATGTGACCACTCTAATTGCTGTGCCATCCTTCCTGCACACTCAGGTAATACTTTACAAGGGTTCCCACACATACCCGGTGGAATGGCATTACAAAATACCAGGAACATGAAGGTAGAACAATTTCCATTTATCTAGATTAGAGACAACTTTTGTGTTGCAAAGTCTAGACTTAGTATGATGACAGGGAGCTGGTGGCTGAGATACAGGCTTTGTTTGCATTGAGCCCATTATTAGAGATAGCAGCTGATTGAATGAAGGGATATGGAGTCAAACTTTCCTGAGTGTCCAGCCTTAGTCGGATGCAGATATTTTAGTCTCAGACCCATTTCTAGTCTGAACTTGTAAAAACAAATTCTTACATCTTTGCTTTTCATCATTCTTTAAAGGTTTATTTGGCATTTAAAGGTAACAGGCATATAGGCTAGAAAATGTACCATTGGAAAATGCATATGCACTAACTTCCTATGTCCTTTACATCTCTCTTCATCATCTCATAAAGAATCTCTTTCTTGAATTTGCTTCCCAAAAGAGAACTAGCAAGAGTGATAATTGCTAGGTCCATGGTAATAACTCTAAGTGGACTGTAATAACTATAAGCGGAGATTATCAGCAGAAGGAATAAATGAACGATGGGAATCCATGTCTTCCAGCAGATCTGTTGGGCCCAGTTCTGTGAGTGAAGAGAAAAAGAGTTGGTTCAATTTGCTTTCCTGCTCTAGCTCTTTCCAAAGATATCAGATCAAAGGCAACGTACATTAAAATAATGAGTCCAAGATCAAACTTGGATATCATTTTCTTTTATCTTATTTCATATATGATCATAGAGACATGTGAAACAAGCTATATATTAGTAAGGATTACTACAAAAAAATGTAACTAGAAGCGGGGGCCGGGGGGTGAGGGGGTTAGGTTGAACATTAGAAAGAAGAGTTAGAGAATAAAGATTTTTCCAGGAACGAGAAGGATACGTTTTTACTGGAGTTATTAAAGACTCTTATGAATGGGAGTAATGAATTCAGTGGAGTTATGATATGGAACTGGAGTAAACATTATAACTCTGACTCAATCAGCATTTTTATATGTGCAGATTAAATCATTTGAAATTGCTAAATGGGGAATACTTTCTATAAAACATATGAGCTAATATACAAATGCCTCATGTTTAATGTCCAACTGTCAATAAATCATAATAATTTGCAAAACTCCACTATTAAATACAAAGAAGGTAATGTAACTTTACCTTCATTTCTTCTTTCGAAGCTTCAGTGGCCCAAGAACAAAAGATAGTTCTTCCTCAGAAGAGCTAGTTTCTCTCCTGGTACGACTGAGACAGCCCTGGTAGCAGCGGGAGGAATAATCATCTCTCCTGCACACCGCCATCTTACACTGCAGGTAAACAGATGGATGTCTGCCAATAAACTGGAAGGCATTAAATTTAAACCGGGCCATGTGTGTGTGGGGTGAATAGTATGTAGCATAGGAAGAGTCTCTAACACACCTGAAAAGGAAGAAAAAAAATAAATCTAGTAACGGTGAAAACACAAAATAATGACTCACTTGCATCAAATAGATAAATTTAAGCCCAAATATAGAACATAAAATACAACATGAACAGAAAAGAGAAAAATGTATATTTGTATGAAACAGGCAATAAGACTTGTAAAATTAGAAGTGATGGCGTCTCTGAAAGCAAAATGGGCAACACTGATTGCCCCATCCAGTAAGGCACAACCTTAAGAGTGAGTAGCCTCACTGCATTCATATGTTTAAAGTTAAACCTGTGCACAGATGACTGTAGGATGAGGACAAAGACTGCCAAATTGCGAAGAGGTGCCTTGGAAATATTTTGGCAACTAATCTAACACAGGAACCTGGAGTTGGGGTTTCATACATTCAGGCTGCCACATGAATGATCCCTATGTAGCAGCTGAAACTGAGGCAGATCTAACTTTACTACTGGGAGAAAATGTGACCTTGATTTATGCTCTTAAAGGCAGGAACAGTTCATTACTAACTGTTTATACAATGTTTAGTGCAAAGGAGCCAGCAGGCCTGAGTGGTTCTCCTTGTTAATGAAATAGAAATAGTAATAACGTCCCTCTTCCAACCTCTTCTCTCACTTGCCTCCACCCTTTCGATTTCTGCGTAGGGTGTGGGAAGAAAGAGAGCTTTTCCATGGAACAAGCTTTCTACGTGATCAGCTACAGAAGTACTTTCTATTCTCTTTTAAGTTTTGCTTTCCTGTCAAGGAGCTAAATTCATTAGATAGCATAATTTCATGCCAGAGCATTCAGGTTCAATTCAGCTAGCAGGAATAAGGAGCTCAACTCCTCTGTTTACACACACAGATGCTATCTTGGAATATATTGCCCAGTTCTCACATAAAGTCCAAGAAACTCATCAAACATTCACAAGGAAATAAAGTGCTCTTAGTATAATCTCAGTTTCTACAGGTTATTGGACCACTATCAGACTACTGCTTAGAAAGGTCCTTTGGACCATTTTGTTTTTATAAGCTGTCCTAGACAGGAATTTCTTAAACCACTTTGAAAGTGACTTCTTCTAAATGTAACTTCCACATGTTCTGTTCTTATATTACCTTAGTTGAATTATTTTGAACTTTCACTCTGTTTATTTTCTATTATTTGTATACAACTGGAATAACACCACAAAATAAAAGTTGTTCATTGACAACAGAAGCTAGTTCTTAGACAGCTGAAATTTCATAAGAACATAAGAAGCACCATACTGGTGCATCTATATGTGCATTAATGCACTTTTCCTAATGCACATTAAATTTACTACCTCCAAAGTGAGGTAATAAATAAATGCATATTAGATTGCCCTAATGCACAGTCCTGAAAGCACACATTTTTTGAAGTGATGCTTAATGCACAGTAGCCTATTTTACAGAATATTAGTGTAACTGTATGTTTTTTTATGTGACGCTTTAATTCGCCATTAAATAGGCTACAGTACATTAACGCACACATGTAGATGCACCCACTATGTCCAACCAATGGTCACTCTCAAGCCCAGCCTCCTGTCCCCAACAGTGGCAGGACTGGATGCTTTAGACGGAGAGCATATGACCAGGGTTTCTATCCTCTGTTATACCTTTCCTCGCATCCATCATTATTGGTTTAGAGATACCAGAATATACATCCCTGACTGCTCTGATAGCTATACGTAATATCTCACCCCATATGCAGAAAAGTTCAGGTTTTAGACTCTTTCAATACATGTCCTTGCAAGCTATGTCTTTGCAAGCATAGGAACACATGAACAGCCATGCTACTCTACTCATGCCAAAGTAGGGTGTACCCTAGGCAAGCTCATTGCTCTCTGAACAAGTTAGTGTCTGTAAAGTGTCACTCTGTGCTGCTTTCTGGCTTACTCCAGACTAACCCAGATCTTCTCCTCTATCTGAGTTTTCCAGGTTACATGTTACATAGCTTTTAAAAATAGAGCAGGGTTTAAGCCAAATCAGATAAATAATTCTGTGTCACTGGAACAAGAATAAAACTTTGATTTCAGCTGCAAACAAAAGTGATCATGAAAATAAACTGATAAGGTGTTTTAAGGCAGGTATAGAAAAGATGACAAAATCAAACACAACACTACATATCAGCTGAAATATATATACTTAGTTGAAATAGAGTTTTCAGTATTCAGCCCCAATACACATGAATGATTAACAAAATAAAGCAGCAGAATAGTAGGAAAAAGCATAATTGGATTCCAGAGATAAATTCTTTGAAAAGAAATTCAGTCTTGATCATAGATGGGCAACATTTTTAAACAGTAAATTCATAAACATTTCAGTTTCAACAATTCTGGAAGTGTTTATACAATTAGGTAAAATTAACTGGACTGTTTTGGATGGAAAAAGAAAATTTGCAGAGAAAGGTTTACAAAACTGTTGGGAAGATGATGGTGTCATCTTGGTTTTTTCCACTGCAGCTAGGGATGGATTCCAAACAGTTACCCACCATGGAAGAGACCTATGTTAAAAATGTCCTGCTTTAACTGAGGATCCTTCCACTAACATGGTCCCATGATATAAAAATCAAACATTCAGTGGATACTAGCTACACTTGAGGCTAGCTCCATTCAAATTCATTGATAAATAAAAACAAATGCAGAAGTTAAGAAAAAAACAACCTTCAACACAACTGCAAATAAAGACAAATTTTGATTGAGAAAATCCTTACCCACGCCTGATTATATCATATGTCACTGTTGTAAAATCACTGGGATCGGGGGATGTAATACATGTATCCACAATCATTATCAGGTTTGGGTCAGAGCTGTGAAGATAAGCTTCAAGGTATAAATTCTGGTTCAAATCAACATAGTACGGAGAGTCGTAGATCGGCTGTGAGAATGACGATGTTTCATAAAAAGTCAGGTTCACATCATATCTGCTGTATTGAGTTTCGTTGACCTCTATAACATCTTCAGCAAGATACATGACTTTTATCCAGGTGTCCTGGAGCATTTTGCAGTTGACATGCAAGTGAAGATCCTTTTGTCTTTTAATTGTGTTACCTGAAGAGGTTGCTTTGATTAGGTTAGCGTAGGTGATAGTATTGTTGTTTCCCTGTTAGGCATGTTAGAGAAAGAGTACAGAATTATTTAATGTAGGAAATTTTTCCAAGGGAGATGTTTGACTGCATGCAGCAACTCACTTGCCCTGAGCCTGTTCCATGGTTGTTTTAGGCACACGCTACAGGTTTGACCCTCTCACAGTTGCTGAGGATTGGTAGCAGCTTTAGTCTGTGTGAGGGTGAACACTGGACTCTACCCCTGCTGCTTCCTGGACCAGAGAGAAGAACAACCATCTGGGCAGTCATTAAAAGACATTGTCTCCATGTTTGTATTCCAGTGAGGAAAGATCAGCTTCCCTCTTTCAGACATGCACTGTAATTTTGTAGGGTTGAATTTTGGGGGGAAAGTGTGTGTGGTATGTGAGTATATTTGGTATAAGATAATCATGTTGCTTCTATAGACAGTCTTTCAAAGATAAGTGATATTGGGAATAAAAAAAGTCTATTCAAAGGGCTTTTAAACAACCTTGTTGGCTACATAGTATATAACCACAAGTTATGTGAAATGTATTTAAACTGAATCCAAAGACATCTGTTGAAAGCTTTGAATACATAATGCATAATTTAGAAAAAAAAAAGTTTCCAAAGCAGTGAAGTACAAGGTATTTATGAAGACCTTGTGCAACTTTAAATTTGAATGATGTATCACAAAAGATGGCAGTTATGTCTAAGTCTAGAAATTTGAGCTGTATTGTGTTAAAGCTTAATGTATTGTGCTTTCAATTGCCATTGATAGTTTGCTTCTATCATGTACATCACGGTTATGAACGTTTAAAGTTGCACAGGGACGTTATAAACACTGTATTTGAAAGGGGATGTTTATCTTAAAGCATGTGAGTAATCCTAAAGAAGTGACTTAATTATTATATTTAAGTGTTTACTGTTATTCATGAAAATCTTGTGCTTGGGAGAAGTGCTTAAAAAATGTTCTTATTTCTTTTTACACTAGTCCTTCCTACACTTAAATGTTTCAATCTGAACCTTCAAATATCCCTGCAGTCATTGGTCCATTTCTCATCCCTGTGAATAGTGGTGCACATTTCAACTCACAGACCTTCACAAGATGAGTTCTACTTTTAAAACAGATCTGTTTATGCAGGTAGGTATTCAGTATCATACCTCCCTCCTTGTGCCACAGCCATTGTATGGTATATCGAATACGACAAGGTATGATGTCATCTTTGGTTTACAGTAAAGGTCATTCAAGCTGATATATTCTGTAGAGTAGCCATGTGAGTAGAGATAGTCTCTGCTAATTGCCACATGCATGTGTTCTGGCATGCACACAAGTGCTGGGGGGATAAGGAAAAACACATATTATTAGTATAGCCTGGCATCTGATTATGATAAATTACTCATAGATTTCATAGACATTAGGGCTGAAAGGGTCCTTGCAATATCATCGGGTCCAGCCCCCTGCCCAAGGGGCAGGAAGTCAGTGGGGGTCAGATCACCCCAGCAAGATAAGCATCCGAGCACTTCTTAAAGATATCCAGAGTAGGTACTTGCACTACTTCCATGGGGAATGGACTCCAGACTCTGGAGACTTGGAAAATAAAGAAGTTTTTCCTTATGTCCAGTACTGCACTTAAACATGTTATCCATTGCATGTGTAAGTTGTGGGGGAAGGAGAACATAGACCAAAACACATGTTTTCACTTCTGTTTTCTTAAGCATTTAAGGTATTTGATTAACTGTTATAATGAAATTCAGCAAATTAGGGCTTCTGTCTTTATGAAAGGTGTGTTTCATCACTGGCAATCGCTATGGGCTTGGCAGAGCTTCAGTGTGCAGCGCGTCTCTGTGCAGCTACCCTCTAGTCGGACAGCTCGAGTGCTCTTTTGGACGGGGGGGAAAGAGGGAGGGAGCATTCTAGATCTCAGGCTGGCAGAGGCATCAAATTTAGAGCCTGATTTAGGGAATGTTTAAACTTTAGCTTTGGGTTGATTTCAAGGGTTGCCTCCAAATATCCCAAAGGCATTCAAGCCACCCTCATCTTATGATTAATATTAGGCCTGTGCGAAGCAGCTAGTATTCGCTTTAGATTCAGATTCATCCAATTCAGGGGACAGTGATTCGATTCAGTGATTTGAATCACTGCCCTGAATTGATTTGGCCGAATCTGATTTAGAGACTTGGCTGCTGCTGAATCTCTGAATCAGCCAGGCTCAACTCCCCAGCCCGGCAATGGCTGCCCCGCCAGCCCCGTCTCCTGGAACTTGTTAGAAAAAAGTCCCGACTCAGCAAGTGCTGCCAGGCGGGGGGCGATGCCTGCTACCCCTCACTGCCCCAAGCTGTGTGGGAGGCTCTGCTACAAGCCCCCTGACTTCCCCCATGGCTGCTCCACCCACCATGGCTCTGGCCCTTTAAGAAACCCCCCCCCCAAGAAATCCCCAGACTCACTGCCCCTGCCAGCGGGGCGGGGGGGGGGCAGCAGGCTGCCCCACACCATGTGGGGGGCTCTGCATGAGCCCCCAGAAGCCCCAAAGTTGCTGCAGAAGCAGAGAGTCCAGGGGCTTTTCTCGTTTGTTTTTTTTTTCTTAAAGGGCCGGAGCTGGGCAGCGCTGGGGCTTTTTTTATTAATTGCCAGGAGGTGGGGCAGGCGGGGCAGCCATGGTGGGGCTGGGGTAGCGGGCAGAGGTCGGGGGGCTGAGGGAGCAGGCAGGCAATGGGGTCTGGCAAGGGCCCCCCCATGGTCCCCTCCCCGCTCTCCTCTCTCCCCCCCGGCCCTAGTACTTACCAGCTCGGAGTCGGCCACAGCTCCCTGCTGCAGCCACCAGAGACTGCCCGAATCATCAAAGCTCTCTGAATCTTTTCCAAAGATCCAGAGAGTTTTTAATTGATTTGGACCTTTTATTTATTCCCCTGATTCGATTCAGATTCGGAGATTTGGCCACTGAATCAGGCCGAACCTCCTCCAAATTGAATCACCACCTGAAACATTGCACAGCCCTAATTAATATGCTGTTCTGATCTTGTGACATATGGAAACCATAGACACCGACTTTTATTTTTTCAAGGGGGCAGGGAGGCTAGGATAATGGACATCTGGAAAGTTTTATATATTTGAGACGACAGCCATCTTTCTGAGTGGGGGAGGGCCCTCAGGTTCCTATGTACTCGGCATGTCCTATAGAAACATTAGAAAAATAGCAGTGTCCTAGAAGGAAAGGAGCAGGAAATTTAAGTAGAGTCCTTCTAAGATCCATGCTTCTTACTTGTCTCCCCTCCTGTCACGCTGATTATTGGTAACGGAAGTGGAGTGCAGAAGAGTCACCGGCAAACCCCCTGTGCCTCTCTCATCTCCAGTGACTACAGAGCTCACAGCAAGTGAGCAGAGGGGCAGCTAGAGGAAAGCTTAGCCTTGGCTTCTGATGCTCAAATGAGCTTTACAGGGTGTGCTGGATAGTCACTGGGAGGTGATAATTGGTGAGTTAGAACTAAAGAGTCCGTAATGTGGTCTGAATCCTTTACTCAGGCAAACCAGTGTTGTAATAAAAAGCATATCTTCAGATAAATGATAATGAATTAGTTAGGGGAAGGCATGCAGCCATCTCATATAATGAGAAACAAGATGAGTCCAACTCCAATGGGTATTTCCCTGGATTAAGACTAGGATCTGACCCAAAAAGCAGCACAAGGAAGTATATATCATTTCATTAATCTGTTTTAAAAAAATAGGCTGAATACCTTAAAAATTGTAATAATAATACATGTTATACAAAGTAACACTCAATCCTTTAAAATGTAAAGCTAATTATTGGCTAAGTAGTAAATTGACAATCGAACAGTGAAAGTTGATGGTTGATCAAGGAATGGTTGCTATTCTACCAAACCTTTCAGCAGCAAATGAAATCAACAAGTGTGCTTATTGACCGAGAATCAAAGTACTGTAATGAACAGGAACTTACTAGTATTGTCATTTTCTGGTGTAGAGTAATAGTCAGCATGAAACCCACTGCTTGTGTAGCTGTTGTCACTGTGGAAGTGAACGGTAATCAAGTTTGAGGATGATGTGTAGATGAAAATAGAGCCATGACAAATTCTCCCAAGCAAAGGAGAGGTATTTAGTGGTCCATCATACACTTCAATGTAATCATATTGGCATCCAACTCCTTGTATCCTGGGGGAAGCAACATGAACATGCTGTAGTATGCATTGTGTAAAGTACAATTTAACCTCTTATCACAAAACAGTCCATTAATATGGGATAATATTTTTCATACTGGAAACTCTCTGGGGACAAGGACTTTTTCTATTGTGGGATTTATATGGAACCAAAGATATTTTTAGGGCTCTACAAAAGACAGCAAGAAAAACTATCACCACTAACATTTTCATTTTAGAGTTATATACACTTACAATTTTTTAACAGGATGAGCAAAGTGCTTAAACAGAAGAGGATACAAATATCAAAAATCCAAGATTTTGACCCCATTCGTTGCCCATGAAATCTGCCCTATACTTACACAACATCTCTGAAAGTGAGTGTTACACGGCTATTGCTTTCTACTTGTATTTCCCATATGCAATCAGCACTGTTTGGATAATTTTCAGGATAAAATGGGCTAGTAAACTCCCCAGATGAGCTGGAAAGTAAGCCACCACAAGAATATTTTCCTGAAAAAGGAAGAAGGGAAAAAAACAGACAGATAATATATGTTAATTTCTGCACATACATGTATAGATCCTGGAAGTCTGATCCAAAGCTACCAAAGCTAAAAGGAAAGTCTTCCACTGACATTAGTGGCCTTTAGGTAGGTTCTGAATGAGAAGGAGCCAACCAAAGAGCTGTTAGGTTCTATACCAATCTATTTCACACAGTAGCTCTCTAGATTGGGCTCTAAATATATATATATATATATATATATACACACACACACAAATGAAGACAAAGGATATACATCAAAGAATATAATTTTCACTGAAGGAAGATTATAATTTTTTCTTAATAGCATTATGTCTTAATGAAAATAGGAAGTAAACTTTTAAAGAATTACTTCGTGAGTTGGGAGCAAATATTATATTATGAATTTAAATTGCAAACTTTTGGAATATCAACGTTTTTATTTAATGTGTGGTCTTAAATTACACTGCCACCTCCAATTTAATCTTCCATTTTAAGAGCAAATATTTATGCATGATTTAGAGACATGAAGAGTTTCAGTGAAGTCTTTGGGACTAATAATGTCAGTGTAATTAAGCATGTGCATAAGTGCTGCTAATATGAGGAAGCAGTCAGTAAGGGTAACCGCACCTTGTCGTGCATCTACATATGCATCACGAGCAGGTCCCGGGAGGTGATCCTTCCCCTCTATGCGGTGCTGGTCAGGCTGCAGTTGGAGTACTGCGTCCAGTTCTGGGCATCACATATCAGGAGGGATGTGGCTAGCATTGAGAGGGTCCAGAGGAGGGCCACTCGCATGGTCAGGGGGCAGCAGGCCAGGCCCCATGAAGACAGACTAAAGGGCCTGAAACTATTCAGCCTCCACAAGAGAAGACTGAGAGGGGAACTGGTGGCCATCTATAAACTCATCAGGGTTTATATTCCTAACTCCCATGCTCAATAGCTACTGATGCCTCTTCCTTCCACAAATTTGTCCAATCACTTTTTTAATATGACTAAACTGTCAGCTTCCACATTTGGTGGCAATGAGTGCCACACTTTAATTGCATGCAATATGAAAAAAAAAACTTCCTTTGGTTAGTTTTAAACTTACTAGTTTCATTTTGTGGTCCCTAGTTCTTTAGTATTTTGTAAACACTTATCACGCCCCTCCTAAAACATCTCTTTTCTAAACTCTTTAGTTTCTCTTCATATGGAAGCCCCTCCACACCATGTTGCCCTTCTCTATACCTTCTCTAGTGCTTCCATACTATTATTATTGTTTGCATCACTCCATTGCTAATAGCCAGAACTCCCTTGTGCATTGTGCTGAAGAAACAAGGTGGAAAAGTGGGTATTTATATCATCTGGTCGAGAAACTTTAGAAAACAGTTCCTTCATCAAAAGGCATGGTAGAGTTGCATATCAAATGATATCTCTTAGTAACGTCATCATATTATGTTTGCAAATTTTATTTGCTAGGATAATTGTCAGGCTCTAGAAATGGGATCCAACAGTAATGCAGCTTTGTAGAAATGGTGAGGGTATTTTAAAATCTTGGAAAACACTCTTTATCAAATGGCAGCTTTCAGGCTATTAGGAACATATACCATCCACCTATTCATTCATTCACCAGCCTGAGACCAACATTTTTGTAAGACAGAAGTAGTTTGATGAAGCATCACAGGTATCCACAGATATTTTCATGTTGGGAAATTCATAACAGTGAGGTCCATTTTCCAGGACCTCATTTTCTTTATCACAACTCACCTTTAAAGACTTTGACATGCTTTATATCATGGAGTGGCCTCCTTCAGGCCATAAAAAGGAAAAAAGGCTGAGGGTTTCCAATGCCTCAGAGACTTCAGTCTTTACGAAATGCTTTAGACGCAATAACTTTTAATTTGATGTTTCCATAAACAATGGGAACATTTTTGTAGTAATTAGATCAAAAGGTAAAAATGCTGGAAATGCAGTCCTGAACTGTGGACTGTGTAGGTAGACAGTCCTAATCCCTGCAGTTTTTGTCCCAAGACCCAACACTGGATCTTGGACAGAGTGTGTGCTGCTCCTTGTGTTATTTTTTATAACACCTCCAGCCTTAGTTCTGTAGGCCTTTGGACCTCACACTTCTCTTTGAGAAGCAGATTGGAC
Organism: Alligator sinensis; assembly: GCF_000455745.1. Classification (NCBI taxonomy): domain Eukaryota; kingdom Metazoa; phylum Chordata; order Crocodylia; family Alligatoridae; genus Alligator; species Alligator sinensis. The sequence continues at coordinate 1,553,577 of NW_005842133.1, read as the reverse complement.
TCTTATGTGCAAAGTTTCAGACCACTGCCCAGCATCCATAAGCTTCAGTCTGCTCTGGGGTACCTTAAGACCTCAGTCCATTTATTCATGCATCTACTTTCTATGAGCCAAGTCTGATTCTGAGAGGTTCTGTGTTGTAAGAAATACTCTTCCTAGCAAAGAGAGAACCCCAGTAGCTCATCTGCTCTTATTGCCTTTCCAGCCCCCTCATGCTTTAAGAGTTTCAAATTTGGCCAGGGTAATAAATTCTGCTTGGTACGTTTTGCGGAGGAAAAAAGAGAAAAAGTAAACAAGGAGGGAAAGATATTTGAATTACCTGTCATGGATGGAACCAGGGTACGTGTGCTGAACACCTCTGTTAAGACAAAAGGAGAAATACAAGGGAATGATGACCCCTCCGGCTTCATACGTTCCTCTGTCAGTCTCACCATCAAGACTCATGCTGCTCCAAACACACAGGGAAGAGACTGACCTCCTAGGTCCACACTTGTTCACTTGCACAAACCTATCTCTCTCTCTCTCTCACTCTCTATCACACACACACACACACACACACACACACACACACACACACACACAGGAGATCCAAACAATCTGGCTCATTTTATACCTGACAGGTGACTGGCACCTGTCAATCACTGTCACTCATTCCTCAACCAATCCAGTGTTTGTGCACCTAGCACTCACACACTTCTTCACACTGCACACTCTTGTGCACTCAGCATCTGTCTGGGTATGTAACTTTTACCTCGGGCCAAGGGATCAGCCTGAATTGAGCATGCGCTCACACTAAAGTGAGTTAACTGGTCCAAAGTTCAGCGCGATTAAGTGAACTACCCAAGGCCAGGGAGAATGCTGCCATCCAGCTCAACACTTACAATCTGAGACACTAAGTGGGCCATTGCACCAGTGTCCATCTTAAAATACTTGTCCCAATGGCTTACAGGCAGCCTGCCCAATCTGCCTGTCTTCCAGCATGGCCCCCTACTCTAGTGGAGAATTCTTATCAGCTCATACTGCTTTCATCCTCCTCATTGCCAGGCTCTGCTTGCTCTGCTGAGGCCTGAAAAGGCTATCCAAAGGACTGCATACCTGTGCTTAGTGCCTCTCTGTGTCCCAAGGCCCAGCATTGCTTGGCCTGTTGTTGTGGCCACTGTGTATACTGATCCATTTGGCTTTTTTTTTTTTTTTACCTGCTGTGCCTTAGTTCCCCAGGCCTCTCTTTAGAAATCAGATTGGATTCTCCCATGCGTAAGCCTCAGAGCACTGCCTGATCTCCACAGGCTTCAGCTTGGATAGTCAAACCTGCAGCCCAATCTATTTATTCATGTATCTACTTTCTACAAACCAGGTCCCATCTGCGAGGTGTTTTAATGTTCCCAAAATGGAAATAGCTTCTCTAACAGAGACAGCTGGCCCCCAGCTCATTCACATTCATTGCTTTTCCTGCCCTCTCCAAAGACTTTGGTGAATTTCAGATTTAGCAAAGAATTAAGGAGAGAATTATCTGTAGCTGGGAGAGCCATAGTAGACAGTGCTGAGGTACACATAAGTGGTGCTGCAATAGTCATAATAGGTGCTGCCGGAGCACTCGAAGTAGGCAGTCCAGTGGTACTCATACCTGTCTGTGCTGGGGTCCTTGTAAAAAGCAGGCTGATGTCAGTCATACTAGATGGCACTGGGGTACTCATAATAGGCGAGGTGAGGATATTAGTTCTATGTAGTGTTGGAGTATGTGTACTGGCAACTCCTGTTAAGACAAAGGGAAAAAACAGGAAGGGAATGAAAAACCCTTTTTCAACTAGAGAGATGAAAGCTTGTGGACAAGGTACCAAAGTCATTATGGTGAAAGTAAAATCAGAAGGCCAATCTGGGGTAGCCCGTTCAGAGAGGGAAGATTCAAGCAAAAGCAAGTGAAATGAGAAAAAAAATAAAGCTTTATATATCTCCATTCTGTAACTGCAAGGCTGAGAAGCAAGGGTGCAAGATGGAAATGTCAGTGGCAAATGGGAGAGCAGTACAACCTATTGCCAGGGACTGGCAGTTCTGGTGTCGTACCTCTTGAGCTGGCTTGGGGAGCATGCACAGCACTTTGGGAGCAAGTCTATTTTAAGCCTGATGGTGCAGAGCTGTGCTTAACTTTTCTACAATGGGCATTTTCATTGAAATCTAAGGGACTAATCATAGCTGTCAACAGAAGTGTGCACCTGAGCCTCTGCTAGAGTGTGGCCTGAATTATTCATCTCATGTAGCTGGAGATGGACGTGCGCCCTCTGCCAACTGCCCGTGGTAAGAATTTGGATCATGGCAATCCCCTTACCTTGCAAAAGAGACAGTTGAACCCATTTATATTGCCCCATTATTTTCCTAATGAATATGCTGAATTTTATGAATAAAAAGTGCTACTTTTCCCTTGGCTGTCAGCCTTCATTAACACAGTACCAAACCGTTTAAGGTAAATGAGAAGGCACCATGTAAATTATTGTTATTTAGTAAACAAATCTGCTGCTTATGAAGTGTTACCAGGAGTACAATGTATGGAAGAAAAAAGGGGGGGGGCACTAAAAGCCACTCATCTCTATGAGAACATACAGAGAATTGATTTGCTCAGTTAAAAGTGCCACATTTTCAAAGTACAACTACTTATAAAAAATGAAATGTATTCCTAATGCATTCAAACTTGTAAAAATATTCAATAATTTCACTATCAGTAGCACTCTTTTTGATCATAAGCATAATTATATGTAGGGTAGGCTCTTCAGATTAAACCATTAATTTAAAAAAATCTGTTGGCAAAGGCCAACAGAAGCAAATCAGAAGCAAATCAGAAGCAAATTCTAATTTAAACATTTCCCTCCTGTTGATTCAGAAGTATAAATAGCTAAAAGAGAAATGACAAAAAGTACTTGAACAGATGACGCCAGCATCTTCTCCATGTTGACAGTTGTGTAAGCCCCACCCTCTGTGTCTACACTGCTGGAGAGAGATTTCATCCCCTCTGCATGCCACATCATCAAGGAAAATATTCCCAGTGCCTGGACCAAAACGGGCGCTTCCTGGTGCTGAAATGGCCCGTCCACATTGAAGCTGCCTGCAGACAACTTGAGCATCATTTTGGTCCCATTCATCATCACAAACTGTTCCCCAGGATCCATTATGATTAATTTCTACACGCCCCTCACATGCATGCCTTCCATTCACCAGTCGGAGCCTGTCACCTTTAAAAACACAGAACACAAACATGTTTTATTACAAGCTTACAAACACTTACTGTCACTTGTATATTGGCATATTTATAACAGTAGCAACTATATTCCTGGCTCTTAATTTTCCTACTATCGCATGCCACCTATCACCTACTGAATTTGTGATTTTGCCATTTTCACAAAAACCATGAAATCGGTAGGTCCCTGTGAAAAAGTGTGGGGGACCATAAAAACCTGCAAACTTGATAAGCAAGGGGGGGTGGGGGGGAACGGGGTGTGGGGAGGAGGAGCTCCAAACAGAAAATAGCAGGAAGTCTGGTGTCCTGAAGCATGGGGGGGGAGAAAAAGGGGCAGAGATTTTTGCAGCAGAGCGCAGTGCCCCCATCATGCCTCTGATTAGCTGAGGGGCCCCAGATGCATCTGTCAATCTCCAGGGAGGGACAGGACTTCTGGGGCCCCTCAGCCAATCAGAGGCATGGTGGGAGGAGGGGGCCACCGTGTTCCGCCATGAAAATGGTGAACAGCATCCTGTTTGGGCTGCAAAATTGGGAGGCAACCACCCTGAATTTAGTAGGACCCTATGTATAAGTAGGTACAAGGGTGATGCTCCAAAGTGTGTTTGTGGAGTACCTGTGCTGGAATTTGCCATAGTCAGGGTTGGGGCCAGAGTCAGACTCACAGCAGTCTCCTGTTCCCCTCTGCAATTTCTGCCCTCCTCTCTGTCCCTTTTTGCCCCCTTACTGCCACATGCAGCTCACTTCCACATTATGCTTTGGGAGGGAATGGAGCCTGAGTAGGGTCTAACTGCAGTGGGGGCAGGAAGGTTGCAGGAGAAAGAAGTCGGGTGTGGGGAGCAGAGGAAAACAGAGTTGCTTGACTGCCACTCCCCCTCCAGCTACTATTTTCTCTGCTATAGCAATTGAGGGGGATGAATTCAAGATAATTAGATTCTACATCTGGAGAAATGTAACAAATTTGTAAACTTTCCATATATAATATCTAACTATTGGGGGGTCATCTTAAAGTCAGGGTCATCTTGTATTTGAGCAAATACAGTACCACGTAGGAATTGTCTACCTTGCTCGTAAATCAATAAGAGTATGACAACAGTACTTACCTTAAGCTGCCTGTTTTCTACACAAAAGCCATCTTTTGTGGCTTGATCTATACTTTCCCCATTATCATCCCTGGTTATTTAAAAAAATGTAAAGTAAAAAAATCCCCTTAACATACGTGAGCACCTTTATTCACAGCTATGATTACACTGAAATCAGTGGGACTCTCTCGTGTGTTTTAATTTACCTGTGTGCTGAAGCATCTACCAGATTGTGCCCTTAAATTGATTTTCTATACTATGCTGCTAATTCTTAGACTTCTATTCTCATTGTGGAGGAGCTTGTCACCGCTCTACTCTCACTGCAGAGGAAATGTCTCTTACCTTTCATTATTCCCTTCAGTTCTAACTAAAATGTTATTAATCATGTCTAAAGAATATTTCCTTTTTTAAGCAGGAAACTAATAAAATATGTATTTAACTTATCCACAGCAAAGTGTTAAATGTTGAGGGTGAGTAAGCGTGAAATTTTCCTGAAGTTATATTAGGGTATAGTGAGTAAAACACAGGTCCTGTGGTTTATCAGATTAAATATGCTTACCCCTAAAATATTCTGATGTGATATACAGGTACAATTCTTACCTGAGAAAAATATCAGTAGACAGAACAGCAATATTTTTGTGGGACTGCAGTTTTGCAGGTGCCAATATAGATTAGGGCAATGCCAGAGAGATGATTTGTGTCTGCTAGACTATGCATCCTGAAGGAAAACATTTCTTGGGCTTCATTCACCAATCTTACAGATACACCCCTATGTGGAGGAATCCTATCACCAAAGGTGTTTAAAAGAAATTGGTTGGAGCTCATCCACATATTCTTACTTCCCTGTTTTAACATAATTATTCATACATACACTGAGAGGATAAAAACAATTCAAAACATATTCATCAGCCACAAACCTCACTTAACAAAAGGGCTGCTGGCCACAAATAATTATAATGTAGCCTAAAAGCTAGTTGTGAACATTACCTGAATTCTTGTCACAAATCCTGGGACCCTTGCATTCCCACAGCTGAGCAGTGCCTTGCTATCCCATTTCTGATATTTCCTGTTTCTATTCTCATTGTGGAGGAGCTTGTCACCGCCCTACCCTCACTGAAGAGGAAATGTCTCTTACCTTTCACTATGCCCTTCAGTTCTAACTAAAATTTTATTAACTGTGTCTAAAGAATATTTCCTTTTGTAAGCAGGAAACTAATAAAATATGCTGGACCCGGTGATCTAACAAGGTCCCTTCCTACCATTCTCTATGATGAATATAACATGCATTCCCAAGGTGACTTTACTTCATTCACAAATGTAGGCAACTTCCTGTTCCCCACACAAAGATACTTGAACTATGACATTTTTCAGGGACAAAAAGTCTATTCTACATAACTTGACCATAACAGGATTATTTATTATAGAGCCACTTAAAAAGGTTACATAGGTTACTCAAACTAAACAGATAATAAAGAAAGAGAAACAGACACAGACAAACGTAAAGCAAATTTGATGCAGGCATGTCTGCAATACTTCATTTGTTCTCATTGTAACTGGAGAAACTGTATTATCAGGGGGGGGGGGGAGGGGTTGCAGGCATCTACCCTGGAGAACTTCGAAAGGAAACTAGACGTACACCTTGCTGGGGTTATTTGACCCAAGGGTCTTTCTTGCCCAGAGCAGAGGGGCTGGACCCGGTGATCTCACAAGGTCCCTTCCAGCCCTAAACTTCTGTGAATCTGTGAATCTGTCCAAATTGATGCTACAGTGCTGTCTAATTGTTGCACAAAGTTGCTGTTGCCTGAAGGTGAGCTCTCTCTGTAAAACTAGAAAAAAGAAGCAAAACTGGTCTTTATATGTTTGCAAAAATGACTTTGTGAGAACATTAAGAATTTACCTGTGGAAGCCTGCAGGATTCCTGGACTCAACAGTAACGTCAAAGTGAGGATTGTGGCAGTGTCCATCTTGCCAGAATTCCCTGTAGGAATAAGCATCAGCATTTATAGGCTCCATCTAGAAGGGGGCATGGCTAAATAACTGGTTTGGTCTCTATGATGAATAAATATAACGTGCATTCCCAAGGTGACTTTACTTCATTCACAAATGTAGGCAACTTCCTGTTCACCACACAAAGATACTTGAACTATAACATTTTTCACTCCCTGGAGAAGAGTACTCATTGTTATTGTTGCAAAGTATTCCGATTGTGCATTTGAAGAATGTGTGAACCTAAGCATACCTTTGGCATCTGTATGGTGTTTGCAGATGCTTTATTTTCCCTGCTTATTGCTGAAGGGGAGAGAGTATCTGCAAGGCAGATGAAAAGGTTAAGTGGGCTTGCAAACAGGCCTCCAATATCCCTGGCCTTCCTCTTAAAGGGAAGCCCATCCTAATCCTTGAAGGGTCTCAGGGAGTACAACTGTTTAAATTCCAGATAGTTTCACCTTGTAATTCTGAACATGCTGCTCAATAACTTGTTAAACTTCACTGGAGAACCAGAGCCAGTGGGTATCCTTGCAAAAAAAAAATCATAAAAATCTGTGAATTCTGTATAATATCAAGTGAATCCTATGAGAATAGGTTGTTAACCTATTGTTTGACACCCAACATCAAGGACCAGGAGATTGCTTTTCATTTTATAGAATCATAGAAAATTAGGGCTGGAAGGGAGCTCAGATGGTCATCTAGTTCAGCCCCCTGCTCAAAGCAAGACCATCCCAATTAGATCTGTTCAGCCAAGATCCATCCTCTTTGGAACCACCCTTCAGGTAGTTGAAGGCTGCTATTAAATTCCCTGTCAGTCTTCTCTTCTGCAGACTAAATAAGCGCAGTTCCCTCAACCTCTCCTCACAAGTCATGTGCCCCAGCCCCCTAACCATTTCCATTGCCCTCCACTGGACATCCAATTTGCCCACATCCTTTCTGTAGTAGGGGGCCCAAAACTGGACACAGTATTCCAGATGTGATCTCAGCAGCGCCAAAGAAAGGGAAATAATCACTTTCCTCAATATGCTGGCAACACTGGTATTAATACATCCCAGTGTGCCATTAGTTTTCTCCGAAACAAGGGCACACTGTTAATTCACATCCATCTTATTGTTCACTGTAACCCCCAGGTCCATTTCGGCAGAGCTGCTGCCTAGCCAGTTGATCCCCAGGCTGCACTGGTGCATGGGATTCTTCTGTCCTAAGTGCAGGACTTTGCACTTGTCCTTGTTGAACCTTATGATATTTCTTTGGCCCAATCCTCTAATTTGTTTATGTCACTGAATCCTAGCCTTTCTCCAGCATATCTACTACACCTCCAAGCTTGGTGTCATCTGAGAATTTGATGAGGGTGCAATCTATCCCATCTTCTAGACCATTAATGAGGATATTGAACTATTGGCCCCAGGACTGACTCCTGGGTCACTCCAATTGATACTGGCTGCCAACTAGACATTGAGACACTGCTTGCTACCCATTAAGCCCAACAATCCAGCAGCTTTCTATCTACCTTACAGTCCATTCATCCAACCCATACTTCCTCAGCTTGCTAGCAAGAATGCTGTGGGAGACGGTACCAAAAGCCTTGTTAAAGTCAAGGTATAGTATATCCACTGCTTTCCCCACATCCACAGAGCCAGTTATTATCTCATCACAGAAGGCAATCAGGGTGGTCAGGCATGACTTGCCCTTGGTAAATCCATGCCGACTGATCCCTGTCACCTTCTTCTCCAAGTGCTTAGAAATGGATTCTTTGAGAACCTGCTCCATGATTTCTCCAGGGACTGAGGTGAGGCTAACTGGTCTGTGGTTACTTGGATCATAACAGGCTCTGCCCTTTTCACAGTTAAGACTGTGGCCATATCTAAACTTCAAGCTCACTGGGCCTGACCATGGCACCATCAAACATATTGCATTGCTTTGTATGGGCTGCCACATAGACTTAAATCAATGAAACCATGCTCATGACACACCAGGGCTGAGTTAATTAGCAGGGTATGTTAGAGGGCAGGTATGGTAGTTCTGCAGTCTGAACATTGCTTATGTGCCCTTTAAACCTCAAATTCAGAGTGGATAAATTAGAGGCTGAACTGAAACTAAGAAACAATTTGGTCTGAGCCCTTGTCTAGCACTCTGAGGCAAAGGAGGTGGGGTGGGGAAGACTGTTTATGTGGACTGCATGCATCTGTTGATAATATTGAGCTTTTCAATCTCCATCTCCCAGCTTTTTCATACTGTCTGCAGCAAACTGAAAGCATTCACAGGTCGCTTTCATTTCAAACCAGGTCATTTCTCACACCTCTCTCTGTCCCCTGTTGAACACTGACAGATTGCAGCTTTGAAGCAAGCCAGCAGGGAGCTTATCAGAACACAAAGCTTATCAGCTCATCAAGCCCTACAAAAGAAAACAAAACCCTCTCTCTCATTAGCTTCAAGCTCTTCTTATCTGCAGGGTACATTTGCACTTGCAAGCCACTGGCTTCTTGGCTGCAGCCCTGATTAGTTCCAGAAAGCCCTAAGTGGACACTGCTCTGTCTGCCTTTGTTCCAGTGAAATTGGTGACACACACGCAGACACCTCCCAGCATTAACTAGCATAGGGAGAGGAGGGCACAGGCAGATGCTGGCTGGGGTCCATGCCATGGGAGAGGGGCGGGAGGGGGGAATTCCTGCTTGAGCAGCAAGCAGGGGCAGGGGGCACAGGGAAAGCCTAGCATATGTTGCAATCTGCCACTTCCTTCTCAGCCAGTTGGAGCTCTGGCTAGTGAGGAGAGGGGCGGGGCCAGCCCTGCTCTCTGGAGCAGACAGCTCAGCCCAGCCCAGAGCTGAAAAGCATGCTGGGGTGCTGGGGGATTCTGATTTAACCAGGAAGGGGTCAGGGACACAAGTTCCATGAACTGGTTTGACCCAAATCAGTTAAGTCTGATACCACATTCAAGCAATTTATCTTAAACCAGTTTCAGCAATTTTGAACCTGGTTTATGTGCACTGAACTTATGTTCTGTTACAGGTTTAAATTGGTTTCTGATTACTTAAACCTGTTTATGTGTAACTTCTGTCCTTAGCCATACTAGTTAATTAAACCTTCCCACTACATCAAGGTGCAGTCCAGAGGGAAGGAGATTAACTGCCAAGGGGTAGAGTGAGGTGAGGCAAGAAAATAAGGAAAATACCCCAGACTTCCTCCCATAGCGAAGTGATAATCTTATTGAACATCTTCATTTCTGGATTTTTGTATGTTCTAAGAATTAGTGTAGCGTATTATGGAGACAGCCTCCTTTTGAGTCTGGACCAAGTTTCCCCACGTCATGAGGCCAGACTTGTAAGGCACTTGTAAGCCTTTGGAGGAATTAAGAGGCTAAACTCAAAGTTTTAAATTGTACTCTGGAGGCTCGAGCTCAAAAACTTTAGGTTCTGTGGCACTTCCTTGAAGGCACCCCAGGCCTTCTTTGAGGGTTGATGAAACGGACACATGAAATATATAACAAATCCCATACTGTGTGGAAGAGTGCACCATGGTATATAACCAGTGAGAGTTAAAAAAATACAAAGAGAGAGAGAAAGTACAAATGTCACAGTGAAAACACTGCATAGCTACTTCCTTAGATGTACACACAGCCTATTGACTAAATACATTTTGGCTGTCATCTTTACCATTTTCCATGAAACCAGAGGATGGAAAGATTTAAAAGTGCATGGCGAAGGTGTCAATCAAGTTTAGTGAGGTGTGATACATTTCAAATGCTACAGAAAATACACACAGGCAAAAGAGTAAGGACAAAAGCTGGCATTATATCGGAAGGAGGAAATATAATTGGGCAAAGGTCAGAGATACAGTTTGAAGACTCCCATGCAAGTATAAGGAGATTAATTTATACCTAGGGAATAACCAAGGCTGAAATAAGGAAAATGCTCAAAAGAGCAAACAAGTAAGATGATAGCTTTTTGAATACACCACTGTACTCCCACAGAAATGAGGAAATGTATGTGCAAACAACGTGACTGTTCAGAGTTTTCTGACATCTTGATGAGACTCAAAACTATACCACAAGCTTGGCAGCCTGGGCATTCTTCCTAATGAACTGAGAACAACCTCTCAACCTCTTAAAACAAGTAAATTAATAAGAACAAAAGCAACTCAGAAATGAGTCAAGCTGAAGGACTGCATTGTCCAGTTAATAAAATGTCAGTCAGCTCTATTCTTCACTCTGCACTTCAAAAGGTCATACTTGTTTGGAGAACAGAGAATTTCATTGCCAGGTAAAAACTTGCTTTCATGCAAGGGAGCAGCCCTAAACATGCAAGTGAGCAGCCCGCTGACTCGTGCACTGAGATTAGGCTGAGGGACAGCAGCTTACTGTTCAAGATGTCACCAATCCAGTCTTCCTCACCTGCAAGACCTAGAGCCTAAGTGCAAACATACCCCATAGCTTCCCCCTCAATGCAGCATGTTCAGAATTCTTCCAGGCACTGCAAGCTACAAAGGGAATCTATCAGCAAGAATCTCATGACCTCCAGCCCTCCCATACCACACTTCCTGGTGTACATGAATAAAACACCTCTTGAGGATAAGTCTCCCATATGCAAATAAATCACTCAGGGCAGTGTATCTCAACCTTTTCCAACCCAAGGCACACTATATTAATAAAAATTTTCCACAACACACCTGTTAAGGCATTCCCCATCCTCATACCTATTGTAGCTCGTTGCCATGGCAAAATTCAGCGGAACACTTGTTCATTTCTGATGGCACACTTTTGTGCTGCGGCACACTGGTTGGAGAATACTGACTTAGGGCATGTCAATACCATAATTCAAGTGGTGTAACTAGGGTGGGGAGACCAAGGCGATTGCCCCAGGTGCTGATGTGGAGGAGGAGAGGCAAAAAAATAAAACAAAGGCTATTGCCATACACAGTAAATGCCAAAGTATGTCATGTAAGCACTACTTGGCACATGCAAAATACCATTCTCAAACTTTGAGTCAGAGGGGTTCAATATTAGAGCAGCTCTGGATACACACCAGTGGCAACTACATTATATTGTTTTCAGCATTTGGAGTGTATGGCCACAAGTGAATGGATAGGGAATATTATCATGGCAGCCCTGCTAAACACAGTTGCAGAGGATATACACATGGGCTTAACAGGCCAGTCTGCAGTGCCAGGTGGATCTATCTCCCAGAGACAGAGACAGATCCATAACAATGAATGAGAGAGGGAAATATTTTGGAAAGAAAAAAAAGTCAAAATAAAGTCTAAAGAAGGTGAAAGAATCTCATGGCAGAATGAAGCTGAAAGGTAAAAATTAAGAAAGAACTGAGAGAACTTTACATGGCTAAAATAAAATAAAATTAAAATAAAATACACAGAGGAACAAGAAAAATGAAATTGAAGAAAGGGTTTTGTAAGGCTGGGGGCCAACCATGCTCTATGTGGCCTGCAAAGCCTCCATGTTGAACTGAGGCCGTTATATAGAAGACCAGAACAGGAAGTGCATGCTGTCCTCTTTGTCTTCAGCTCAGAAAGTGCAGAGAAGCAGTGTGCGTACGTGATATGCAAGTGTAGCCGGGGCGACATGTTCTCCACGCTCAGGTGCTAAAGATGTATGTGCCTTCTCAGTGGAAATGTGCAACAAGGTAGAGCGCGCACTTAGCAAATTTGTAGATGGAACCAAGTTGGATGGCATCACAGATGCTCTGGAGAGCAGGGCAGGATCCAGAATGACCCGAATAGATTGGAATGGTCTACAATCAACCACATGAAATTCCACAAGGACAAGTGCTAAGTCCTGCACTTGGGCCAAAATAATTTCATGAACAAATACAGACTGGGGAATGACTGATTAGGCTTCAGTATTGAAGAAAAGGACCTGGGGGTTACAGTAGACCATCAGCTGAATACAAAACAACAGTGTGTTTTTGTTCCAAAAAAAAAGTCAAGAGGGTTGTATTAGCAGGAGTGCCACTTGCAAATCAAGGGAAGTGAATCTTCCTCTCTATTCAGCGCTGGTGGGACTCCACCTGTAATGCTGTGTCCAGTTTTGGGCTCCACATTTCAAGAAGGATGTGGACATATTGGAAGGAGTCCAGCAACAAAAGTGATTAGCGCTCCAGAAAATATGATTTATAAGGAAAAGCTGAAAGAGCTCAGGTTATTTAGTCTGGAGAAGAGAAGACTGATGGGGAACTTGATAGCAGTCTTCAAATGCCTGAAGGGCAATTATAGAGAAGATGGAAATGCACTTTCCTCTGTGGCCCTAGCAGACAGGGGACAGGACTAGGAGCAATGGATTCAAGTGGTAGCAAAGGAAATTTAGGTCAGAGATTAAAATTTTCTGAATGTGAGGGTGGTCAAGCACTGGAACAGGCCACCCAGGGAAACTGTGGAGTCTCCATCCCTGGAATTTTCAAGACATGGTTGGACAAACACTTGGCTGGGATCCTTTATCCAGGAGTGATCCTGCCTTAAGCAGGGGACTGGACAAGATGACCTTGTGACATCCCTTCCAGCTTTACTTTCCTATGATCCTATGGGAACATGACCTCAGAAGGGGAAGCTAGCTTACTACTCATCTTACCTACTGTAGAAATGTTTTACCTGGATGACTGTTTAACCTTTATGGGGTGTCTTTAATCCTTTTGATCTAATTCCAAAGCCAACCAATGTGCACATGCATAACAGTCATTCAAGATGTTTTCCAATTTTCCATAGTAGCATCAAGAAAACCCTTGTATTTTATAGGAAAAGTCATCTAAACTATTTTTATATATAATTTTGACCATATGTTCAGGAAAAGAATCCATTCAGGTGTTTTTATAAGAATTTCTCCGTTTATAAAAAGAAAACATCATGTAAAAAGACATGTTACTTGCAAGGTATAGTTTTTGCATATTATCGTAGGTGCTGGAAAGCTGCTAATTATTTTTCTTGACCTTGGGCAAGTGTCATTCTGCTACAGGCATTCCCTGCAGCCCATGCCTTAGATGCTATAAACTGGGAGATGTTGGGTGTATGGAATCAGTATACCTCAACTATCCTAGGAAGTTGGATGACTGTGAGGACTATAGGCAGCTGGCAGGCTTTAGACTTTTTCACTTTGCAATTTTGACAATTCAGCTTTCTTCTGTCATACCAAAGACAACACAAGAATGTTAGAAGAATTTCTGAATCAAACATCAGTGACTTACAGCCTTGAAACAGCTGGTTATTTAAAACTAAGTTTTCCATAATTTCACATGGTGAATAAAAGGAGAGATATCTATCATTTCCTTATAGGAGCCTACACAAGAACATTTTTAACATCCCTAAGTTAGGAATATATAAAAGCAACAGTACACATTGTTGTTGGGAAAAGTTTATGACAGAATGGGCTCTCTAAAGAAACAAAATGGAAGTCTGGTGTTCAGATACCAAATAGGCTGTACTTTTATTATGTTAACAGACAGAAATATTGCATTTCCCCTTCTATTTTTAAGCACAGAGCTTACATAAGAGATTTATTTAACCTATAAATCATTCCACATTATAAATAGCACAAATATTTTACAGTTGTCTCAATGAGAAATTTAAACGTAAAGTACCTATGGTAAAACCGGGATGGAACTACATCTCCTGCGGCCCTCCACAATCTTGCTGCAAAATGCCAGGTGATTTCAATCTTTCTAGGTTTGATTACAAAATAGCATGATAATTTCAGTCCACATAGATTAGAGACAGCCCCAAGTTGCAATTTCTAGGACTCTGAGGGCAGGGAGCTGGTTGGTAGGATCTGGGATTTACACTCAGCCCATTATTGGAGGTGATAGTTGATTAGATAGATGGGGTCTGTGGCCAAATTTCAATAGCCACCAGCCTTATTTACATGAAGGGATTTCAAGCACAGGCTCAACTCTATTCTGAATTTACCACAACACGGGGTGTTAACTTGTTACAGTGAGCTTTTCACACTTTTTCATGAAAATTTGAATTGTCATGTAAATGCTGAAATATAAATGCAGGAAACTGAAATGCTGACAAATCTCCTGAGATTCTGGTGTCTGTTGAGTACCAGTGCTTCTTGCATCTCACATCATTATCTTGTAGGGAATCTCTTTCTTTACTTTCCTTTTCAGAAGAAAACCAGCAAGAGTGATAATAATAACTGCCAGGACCACGGCAGTAACAATAAATGGAGCATGGAAATTATCAATAGGAACGATAACGGAGCGATGAGTATCCATATTTTCCTGAAGATGTGAAGAATCCATTTCTGTGAGCGAAAAGGAAGGAGAGTTTATTACATTTTCTCCTGCTCTGCTCTAGGTAATGCCAAAGATAACAGAACAGAGAGAACTTGAATTTAAATTTTGAATCTTAGATTATATATGAATATTAATGAGTTTTTTCACCCCATTTCATATCTGATACACTATAGACACATGAAATAAGCTTCATATTAATAAGGGTTACTTTAACAATTTATTCAGAAGCATGACATTTTTAGATTAAACATTAAGAAATTATCTTAACGAGGAAAGGAAATAGGGAATGTATGTTTCGCAAGGAAGGTGAATGGTCTGTTTTTACTGGAGACATTCAAGACTCATAATGACAATTTGGACAAAATGGACTATAATACAGAGATAAACTATATCTAATTTCTCTGTGATGTACTCAGCCTTTGATACATGCAGATTAAAATGATGGATTTGAAAGGTGCTCAACAGAAAATAATTTGTATATATTAGTCAATGATCAACGCCTTCATGCTTAGTATTCTGAAGTTGCCAATAAACTAGTAAAGTTATGCATCAGTACTAGAAATCAGAAGCAAACTAACCTGCAAATAAATATTTATGAAATGCAAACTGATTAAAGAGTCTTATATTAAAAACAAAAGAAGGTTATTTAAATTTACCAGCATTCCTATTTTTGATGCCATCACTCTGAAGCTGAATGGGTCCAACGACTACATCTATTTGTTTCTGGTAATGTCTGGCACCTCTTTTGGAACGAAAGAGACATCCCTGGTTGCATCGGGAGGAATAATCATATGCCCTACACACCACCATCTTACACTGCAGGTAAACAGATGGATGTCTGCCAATAAACTGGAAGGCATTAAATTTAAACCGGGCCATGTAACTGTAGGGTGAATAGTATGTAGTGTAGGAAGAATCTCTAATGCAACTAGAAAGAAAACAAAATAAAATGAGTTATTGTGAACATACGAAGCAATACATTACTTATGTCAAATAGATAAATCTATATACAAATATAGAACAGAAAGTCTAACAAGAATGCAGAACAAAAAAGGGAGAAAAAAGTGCTCTTGTAGTAAGACTAGAAAAGAAAGATGTACAATCAGTGGCAATGACTTTACTTACAAAATGTACAACATGAATGGCCCTGATCTAACAAGTAAATTATGCATGTTCTAACATCAAGGGTGTGAACAAGTGTTCATGTAGCCCAGTTTAGTGTAAGGATCACTGCATGCAAGAATTCCCCACTTGCAAGGAGGATGCAAATAGGCAGCCAAAGGCAAGTAAGTTGGGGCTGGGGTGGGGGGGGTGGGAGGGAAAGGGTTGGCAGGATTGGGGGGAGGTGGGGGAATTGAGGGGGTGGGGACTAGATTGTCCAGGGGAGGGGGTTTCTGTGTTCAAGGGGGTGTTGCCCAGCCCAGAGGTGTGCTCGTTGATGGGGGGAAACAGCACAGCCTGGGTGCGGTGGAGTATGATTGGGCTTTCCCAGACCCAGGGATGTCTGGGGGATAGATGCAAGCATTTGTTTGATTGGGTCAACCCATTTTAGGTTGGATGAACCATGCCAATCTAAGGTTCTTTCTCATTTGATAAGAACTAACTTTAGGTCAGGTGCACCATTGTTAGGGTGACTTAAGCCCTGTGAACTCAAGCATTTATATCACTCTAAGTTTTGTTTAAAGTGATCTAAATGCAATGCTTGTACACACCCAAAGCAGCCTCACTGCACTCGCATGTGTAACGTTAAGCCTCTGGTCAAATCTTTGCAAGATCAATTCCCAAGACTGCCAAGTTGCAAAGAGATCTCTGGCAACTGATCTACAAAAGGATCCTAAAGTTATTTGCATCTTTGGGCTGAAGGATGAATGATCACCATGTAGCAGCTGAAGTAGAGGTGGCTATTAAATTGTTACTATGTAGAACAATGTAACTTGGCTTATTTAAGCTCTTAACTGCAGACACAGTCTCCTTACTAAATGGAATAATTAGATTCATGGTCTATATGCCATATCTAGTGTTATTTAATACTCTACCTAACCATTTATGCCTTACACTGTATTTTTAAAAACATATTCATAATGGGACCTGAAGTCAATTCACATCGGCGGTATTCTCTAAATAAAACAGATACATAACTACAACTATGGAAACAAGACTGCAAATACAGAACCTTTTTTCACAAGTATTGAGAAAGTCCTTACCCATTCCTGATTATGTCATAGATCACAGTTGTAAAATCATTGGGATTAGGAGATGCTATACATGTGTCCACAAACAACACCAGATTTGAGTCAGAGCTGTGAAGATTAGCTTGAAGAAATAGATTCTGGTTCAAGTTAACGTAGTATGGCGAGTCATAGACTGGCTGTGAGAATGATGATGATCTATAAAATGTAAGGTTCACATCATATCTGCTGTACTGAGTTTCATTGACCTCTGTAACATTTTTGGCATCAACAAGATACATTACTTGTATCCAGGAATTCTGGAGCATTTTGCAGGTGACACGCAAATGAAGATCATTTTGTCTTGTGATAAAGTTGCCAGAAGGATTTGCTTTTATCATATTGGAGTAGCTGATCGAATTGCTGTTTCCCTGTTAGAATGTTAGATAAAATGTATAATTACCTCATTCAGTCATGTTTACATTATGTATACTAAATTAAAGTAACACGGAGTGTAATAATGTCACTTCCAGTGGACAGGTATGAATAGAAGCACGATTTGGGTAACTTCTACCCTCAAGGCATTTTAAACAACTTCGTTGACCACATGGTATGTGACAAAATTGAGTTCTGTGAAAAACATTTACATTGAACCCAAAGACCACCCAGTTAGTTAACATGCATGCAGCGCTTTGAACATCTGATGTATAAAGTTTCCATTAACATTCATATCTAATTTAAAGCGTGCAGGCAGTCCTACTGAAGTCAGTGCTTTAAGTACCTTGTTCAGCTAGGGCTGTGTAAATGGTAAGTCTTGATACTACTTATGAAGATCAGATAATGTTCAGAAAAAAAAGACCTTAACGTTGCAGTTTTTTCACAAAAGCCCCTACTGCACAGTGTGTGTCATAAAAGCCATCTACAATAAACAGAATATCCGCAGAGGTTGGAGTACTGAGTTAGATTGAATCTTTAAATGCACCTGCTGTCTCTGTTCCCTTTCTAGTCCCCACAAACAACAGTGCATGTTTCAGTTCATGACCTTTTCCAAAATGAGCTGTACAGTTTGAACAGAATTATACAGACTGATGAACCATTCAGCATCTTCATACCTCTCTTCTGGTGCCACAGCGGGTGTATGGTATATCAAAAATAACATAGTATGGTGTAATTGTTGGTCTACAAGAAGGGTCATTCAAGCTGACATCCCATGCAGAGTAGCCTTGTGAACTGAGGTAGGCTCTGCTAACAACTGCCTTCATGTATTCTGGCAAGCACAGAAGCGCTGGGGAACAGGGAAAACCAAGTATTAATGAAGTCAGGCATCTGATAGGGATTAGGGATTAGAAACTGCATTTTAAATAAATATTATCTATGGTATGTGTCAGTTTTGGATGGGAGGGGTCCATAAACCAGAGCACATCATTTTACCTCTCTTATTTCTTAAATATTTAATACGTACTAGAGGTCTGACTAATTTTCCTAGGTGTTGCATTGTATGCTGTATTGTAATTACAACAAACATCACACCATTAGGATTTCTGTCCTTGAAAAGCTACAGCATTTACTGTCATTCACCATCTCCTGGAAGTGATTTAACCCTGGTTGGTCCCAGGTCATTTTTTTTCCTTCAGTGGTCATTTTTACTCTTGGAGAATAAGCCAGAGTATCTGTACAATCATGGTTTCTCTTGGGAGAGCAGTAACTCTCCCAGGAGAAACTGAATGTCTGTATGAGGCTCCTGTGATCAATATCATTAGTGGTAAAGACTATTACTCAGATTCAGATTGGCACCAGAGATGACTAAAAATGGAACGTATGCAGTTTATTTTATGTCTCTATTTTAACTGCAACATTCTATAGGTACCACACTGTTCTAGAGGAATCCTGTTTGATCAATTAACCTTCTAACTCCTACCTCAGATAAACTGGATTTCAGATTAGTACAGAACTATGCTTAAATCCCTGGACATTCCCAATCCACTAGCTGCTTTTGAAGTATACTTCACAGAAACAGTGGACTATTCAGTTTAAAAGCAGGCTAGGAGTGATGTTAACCATATTATACATAATGGGCTAGTGATATGAGTGCTCACCCAGGATGTGGGAAACTACTTTCACCTCACCCTAAGGAGATTCACACCCATATCTCCCACTTTGAAGAGAGAGCCCTAACCACCACTATCATGCAGAAAAAGTGGAATAGGCACATATCATACAATTTTCTTGTGTAATAAATCTCTTGAATCTAGGGTAAAGTTACCCCTGGAAAAATGTGTAATAACTTCATTATGTAGTCAAGTTATTATATAGAAAATTAAATGTGTCCACTTCCATAGACAATTTCATTCCACTATAGAGATTTCCCTACACGAACTGACTCTTCACCAGCTAGTGGCATAGCATTGTCATAGTACCTACAGGAGACAGCTAAGCTTGGAAGAGATAGATATAGCTCTGATCCTTAGGAATAGATTTAGTACTAGTTAAAATCTGGGGTAGGTTACTCCATAGTGGACACATCTATATGAGACTTTTACTGTGGAGCTGCCTAATTAGCTCCACAGTAAAGTCTCAGTGTCTACATGTACAGCCTTATTAAGCCACAGAAAACTAATTAACTCTGCCATAGGTTCGTACTTGTAAATACAAGTACTATCATGCGGTAGTTCTTTAGTGTGCAGCAAAGCATGTAGTTGCAGACAGGGTTGGCTGGGGCATGAGGGTGCTTCAGCATGAGGGCTCTCTGCCAGCTAGCCCCACACTAGAAAGCAACCTCATGCCCCAGCCAGCCTCTCTGCAGCTTGTTGAGCTGGGTTGGAGCAGCCCTGGGCGGGCTGGCTGGCTGACCCCCCCCAGACCTTCTGCCAGCCAGGGCTGCTCTGACCCAACTCAACATGCTGTGGTCCCAGGCCGACATGAAGACATGGTGCCAGGAGCAATAAACTCTGGCACAATATGCAGCCAAGTTTACCCATTTAAATTAATTTCACATGTAGACACACACAGTAAATGTGTTGCGTGTTCACACTATGAAATTAAGGCTGTAATATCTAGCCTGTTATTAAGGCTACCAATCTATCAACTTTTGGAGAACAATATTTTGAACCACAGACACAGGAAAAAAAGTAAAGTCAGGATTGTGGTAAACTGATAAATGATAACAAATTAGTTTGGGGCAGGACATGGAACTGTCTTATGTATTTGAAAGGAAATGAGTCTGATGGAAGTTTTATCTGTAGTAGGACAATGATCAAGCCCAAAGGACAGTGGAAGAAAATACAATAAAACTTCGTTACAAACTCCAGTGGGACTGAAAATAAAGCTCATTTAAAGAAGGTGTTGGCTACAACAGGATTAGTCAGTTTGCTGCCTCATTCTAATGCAATAAAGCGCAGGGGTGTTATAAGCAGGGTGTGTGTTAACATGAGCTTGCACTAAATAAGTAACATTAATGAGATGATGAAAAAGCAAATTTAAGATGAGTGTCAGAGAAAATATCTAAAAAGAATTCCTTTGATAAAAGCTTCCACACAGAATTTTTTTAATTATTAAACTAAATATAGCCTGAAATAGGTCAATGCTCAAACAATATGAAAGGTGATAGTTACTAGTAGTTTAAGGAACAAATACATAAATACACTTGCACTTAAAATCAACAATTAAGCTTGTCTCATTAGGAACAAAGTTCTTCATTGAATATAGACTTACTAGTATTCTGATCTGCTGGTGTGGAGTAATAGTCAGCCCAAAACCCTCTGTTTGCGTAGCTGTAGTCACTATGAAATCGAACGGTCATCAAATTTGAGGATGACGTAAAAGTGTAAGTGGAACCATAACAAATTCTCCCAAGCAATGGAGATGTATATAGTGGCCCATCGTACACCTCAATGTAATCATCTCGACACTGACTACTTTGCATCCTAGGGAGTAAACATGAAAATGTCATATTGTGTGAATTCCAATTTAACATCACAAAATAGGCTAGAAAACATGAATGAAACCCTTAAAATCAAAAGATTTTGAGACAAAGATTATTGTAATTTGTGAGCTTACATGGTACCAGCTATGCCAGGGCGGGCGATTATTTTGTGCGGAGGGCTGCTTACCCAGTTTTGGCAAGCTGTCAAGGGCCGCATGGGTAGCCCCACACCTTGACAGGTGCTCCACCCCCTGGTGACCATCTTGGAACCAGTGTCCCAAAGTCTTGGGACCAATGTCCCAGGGCTAGCACTGGTGGGGCCCAGAGCAGGGCACAGGCTGGCAGGGGTCTGTGGAGTTGGGCTGGGCTATGCCAGCAGGGAGAGTGGGGAGCTAGCCCAGCTCCATAGAGCCCCTGCCAGCTGGGACCCTGGACCCCTGCCCTGGACCCCACTGGTGCTGGCCCTGGGACACCAGTGCAGGCCCTCTGCTCTTGTGCCTGCTCACTCTCAGTGCCCCCCAGCCCCATGGTACAGGTGGGAGGCAGCACACAGCCCTGACCCCCTGCTCACTGGCAGGGAAGGAGCTGGTGTGGAGCAAGGGAAAAAGCGGCCCCTCGCCTACCCCATGGCTGGTGCCCTGCACTGCAGCCGCTCACAGCCTGTGCGGGGCAGTCCTGAGCAGGCACAGGCAGCCCCATGTGGGCTGTGAGTGGCTGCAGCATGGGGTGCCGGCCATGGGGTGGGTGAAGGGCCATTCTTCCCCCATGCTCAGCACCAGCTTGTAAGCCTCCCCCACTGCCAGCCTGGGCCCCAAACTGGCTCTGGGCTCACCTGTTGGGGCTTTGCTGTGGTGGCAGCAGCTGTGCCCCCCCTGCTTGCTGTGCTGGGCAGAATTTGCGTGGGCTGTGAGTGGCTGCAGCATGGGGTGCCGGCCATGGGGTGGGTGAAGGGCCATTCTTCCCCCATGCTCAGCACCAGCTTGTAAGCCTCCCCCACTGCCAGCCTGGGCCCCAAACTGGCTCTGGGCTCACCTGTTGGGGCTTTGCTGTGGTGGCAGCAGCTGTGCCCCCCCTGCTTGCTGTGCTGGGCAGAATTTGCTGCTGCTGCCCGCCTGGAGCTTGCACACTGGGCAGCCCAGAGGCGGCCGGGGCCGGCCCAAACCCCGCCCCCTGTGGGGGGGG
>NW_005842133.1:1524674-1531756 GCF_000455745.1 Alligator sinensis | reverse complement strand
CAAACGCTGCCCAGCACAGCAAGCGGGGGGGAGGGGGGGCTGCAGCTGCTGCTGCTGCCATGTGCAGCCCCAATGGGCAAGCCCAGACCCGGCACGGGGCTCAGGCTGGCAGCAGGACCAGGTTACAAGATGGTGCTGAGTGTGGTGAAAAGCGGCCCCTCACCTGCCCCGTGGCCGGTGTCCTGCACTGGAGCCGCTCACAGCCCACCTGGGGCTGCCTGTGCCTGCTCACGACAACCCCATGCAAGCTGCGAGTGGCTGCAGCAGGGAGCACTAGCCATGGGGCAGGCAAGGGGCCACTTTTCCCTGTGCTCCACACCAACTCCTTCCCTGCCTTTCCACCCCCCATCCCCCTTACCTGAGCTTCCTACTCCAGGGCAGCTACATGGTCCCAGGCCAGAAGCCCCTCCTGGGGCTTCCGGCTGGGGGGGTGGGGCCAGGTGGGCCCTGCTGTTGCAGGAGCCCACTGGGCTTCCCCTTAGGTCCTACTGTCCCTGGTTCCTGTCATTTTTTTTACAGGAACCAGGAACAGATCATTTTTAATTTAAAACAAAATTTTAGGGGCCCTGCGGGCCGGATAGAATGGCCTCATAGGCTAGGCCATATTTTGCCCACGCCTGAGCTATGCTGTTAGGAATGAGTTACAGTTTTAGATATACAGTTCATTTACAGTTTTTTAGAATATACTGAGAGACATCTTTGAAGAGGAGACAATATCAAATCTTAAAAATCCAATAATAACAGCATTAATTATCTATAAAGTTAGTGCTGTACTTTCATAACATCTCTGGATACTTACATAATATTTCTGAACATGACAGTTATACGGAAATTGCTCATTACTTCTATTTCCCATACACAGTTGGCATTGTTTGGATAATATGCAGGATAGAATGGGCTGTGAAATGTCCCAGATGAATTTGAAAGTATGCCACCACAAGAATAACTTTCTGTAGAATGAAGAAAAGATAAAAGGTATTTATGCAGGTATAATTTCTGCTTATAGCTATATTATGTTGGATCCAAAGTCACTGAAAACTCAAGGGGGAAACTGAAGGGTCCATTAACAGGAGTCAACCTCAGTATGATCAAGAACAAAAAAACTGCTGAGCACACAAACTCTTATTTCAGATTCAACACCTCTTTAAATTAAATTAAATTAATTAAATGTATTAAACTATATTGAATTAGGTATTGAATGTATAAATAGAAAACCAGGAATCTGTGCTAACGAATATATGTTCAGTTAAGAAAAATTATGATTTTTTTCCAGGTAATATTGTGGTCTTAATGTGGCAAGACATGGTGTGTGTAGATGAAATGGGGGCCCTAAATTGAAGCAGTGAGTTTTAAAAAGCACCACTTCAGTTTAGGGCTGGTTAAACCTCCATGTTGTGCACACACCCTACTGACTTACCTGCCTCTCTAGCAGTGGGGGAGGTCGAATTCCTGGCAGGCAGAGCAGTGCCTGGACTGCAGTGGGGGCTGGTGCTTCCCTCCGTGGAAGTGGCAGCCCCCTCCAGGTACCTTGCTCGGGCTGTCCCGGGGGGCACCACAGCTGTGGAGGGAAGCACCAGGCCTCTGCGTAGCTCAGGCAGACAAGCAGGCTCCTGGGGGCGGGGGGCGGGCAGGAGATCAGGCTTTCTGCTTTTCTTGGGTGGAGCCTGCCTTCCCAGGCTGCTGCCAGGCTGCCTGCAGAGCTGCGGAGCTGCACGGAGCCCGGTGCTTCGCTCCATGGCTGTAGGGGCAGTAAACTAAAACTCCTCAAAGGAGTTTTAGTTTGCTGCGCCCCAAGTCATTTAAGGGGCATTACGCTGCCAAATTTCCTACAGCAGCTGGAATTAATGCACAATATGCTGCTGAGGTGTGAAAACACTGACACTATTAAAGTGGTACAAAAGCATGTAGCCCTCTTTAAAGTGTAGTGCACACACGCCTCTTGTTTCATCTATACAACTTTCAGGGTAACTGGGTTATTCAAGATAATGTCAGGAAAAAGGTTAAACCAACCTTGGACCATAACCAAATACAGAAGAGACTTTGAAAAAGAGATGAGATCTATATTTTAGATGGCCCAAGAAAATACCAATAGTTCTCTCATCCTGTAAATATTTTACAAATAGAGATTTATACCCAGATATATAATGCACCAAGCCAATAAAGCCTGTGCTATGTCTAGCTCATCTGATTAATAAAATAAATAAAATTACTTAAAGAAACAGTGAACTAGGAAACAGTAATAAGAAATGCAGTGGTAAACTCTGTTGGGAGAAAATCCTGAAATAAACCTAGTGACATAAATGATAGTACTCTCCAAAATATTCCAACTGTCCATCATAGGCCATTCATTATCATCATCATCATTTACTCTAGTGCTATGAGCCCAGTCATGGATCAAGGCATTTTTGGCTGTGTAGGTATACAAAGTGGGAACAAAGAAAAGTATTTGTATCACAATAGTTCATAAATGTTTTGATAGCAATGCCTGTTTTAGTACACTAAACATACACGGTACTATCATCTCTCAATGCTATGTCATCATAATAGGTTTGCAAACCTCACTGATTTTCTTTCAAATGTCAGTTGCCTGCTTTGTGAAATGATTTCTAGGAATGGACATTTTTTCTTATAAAAGACAAAAACTAGAGAAAAGTTTTCAACAGTTCAAAAACTTTTTTACTTCCATATTAGTAAAGCAAATGAGAATTGCCTGTTCTGGTTACCCATGATGGTAAGGGAATTACTAGTGGTAGAAACAGTTGCTAAAAGAAGAGAGAGCAGCATGCAAATGAGGACAATTTCATTCAAGATATATGCCCCATATACCAAAACCATAAAGATGGAAGGAAAAAATCAGAAAACAAACCTAAAGCACTGTAGTAAAACAGACAGGAAAGAGATGGGTAAAAATGAAGAAAAAACATTTTTTGTCTACTGTCTATAACATCAAGGCAGCAAAGGAGCTAGCTCACCAAAAGTTAAAGCAGGGTAATTATAATTAACTTAGGTCTAAAGAAGAATACACAGTGATTCCTGTACACCAGGGTTTAAAAAATCTGCATATCTTGAAATCAATTTATTTGGGAATGAGAGGCTTGCAATGATCAACTGTAAATGTCTTCTGCAATCTGATAAATGCATGTGTTTAAGTCTAGGTGCAAGTCTTCCTAGATTCTGGAAACCAATAGGATTAACAAAGTGTTGACAATAAAGTATGTGTTTAGTATTCAACTCAACTGGGACCTTTTCAAAATCCTTGACATCCAAATATGCCACAAATATAAGCAACTGGTGGCTTAAGCCCTCAACAGGAAAGCACTACAAGCCCCTTCGAAGCTCTCTCAACTGTGAGCGTAGAGATGTTTGCAACTAAAAAATGCTTCAAAAATGGTCATTTCGCTTCAAAGAGTGATCCTTATAAAATGAGGAACATATTTGAAATGTTTCTATTTTAAGTGCTTTCTGGAAAATCTAAATGCTCCAGAGAAAAATGACAGGGGTGGCTCAGTCTGCCAGTATCCCACAGTCCTCTGCTGTGGCAGACAGTCATTGCATTCTCCTCTATACTGGGCTGACTTCAGGCACCACCAAAGACTGGATGCTATGAGGCAGGCAGTGAATCCTTCTCTATAACTCCATGGGCTGGAGATCAGGAATCCCTGCGTGTTTCAACCTCTGCTCTCCAGAGGACAGCAAAGTACACAGGAGAACACCTATTGTCTCCCCACTTCTGCCCCCTGCTCCCCTAGAAGTGAAGTGCTGTAGAATACTGAAGGATCTAGCAACCCCATATTGTGCCGCCTGGCTAAAAAGCACCCCCTCTGCATGCCACTGTAGTGATTTTGAAGCCCTTTGGCAGGATTAGGGAGGTGAGAGGAGTAGGCAAGAGGAACAGGACATATCTGTACAACACCACAGCACTCCAAATAGAAGCAAAATTTGGAGTGCTTCACATGCACATTTCTCCATGGGCTTAACTTCCTTACTTTTCAAATATAAGCACTGTAATGTTTTTGAAGTTATTCCCCAAAGCTATAATGTGTGAATCTTTTAAATACATGACACAAACCATAAGGAAAAGAAAACAAATATTCAGGCTTTATTCCAATTCCTTGCCAAATATAATGTAGTAGTCTTTCTTCCCAAGATTATAAGGAAAATGGTTGTCTTATTTCCTCAAATCTGGTCTGGCAAACAAACTCCTTTTTCTACATAATCACCACTAATGAATACTATGTACAAATTGGTCTGTAACTGACCCAGACGCAGCCTCATTGACATTGGTTCCACTGTGCAGGCAGAGAAGAGGGCAGCCAAAAGGGGGGAAAAAAGAGTAAAAGTGAAGGAAAACGAAATGTAGCTACAGTCAATGAAAAGCAAGGCAGCAAACTCCTATTTAAACCTATTTTAACTTTCTATCATTGACCTTCCTTTTGACCTGCTACTGGCATTCTCAAACTGCTATTCTTCCCCAGGGGGTGTGAGAACTGCACAGAACTTTAAAAGTTATAAACTTTCATATGTTGTGAATTTCTGCAGAATTAGGGATGTCCTGGAACAGCGTACAAAAGGTACTACATCCATATCAATCAGTATACCCTTGTTGGTAAAATGGGACTTTTTAAATAAATAAGGGACTTCTATTATGTCTCTCAGGCCCCTGCCAAATGTGGAAGTGAAGATCCAATGGGATCTGATGTGGGATCCCCACAGTCCAGATCCTGCCATGCTATACATGCATGACAGAAGGTGTGAGCCTAAGATCCAGCATCAGATCCCACGATGCCTTATTGCTAGTGATCATGATCCCACACTTTCCATTCACTAGAAAGTATCAGGCTCCTACAGCTGCCAGCCTCCTCAGCTGATTCTGTCTCCCAGTTGTGGGGGTACATGGTGCGTCCCCATTTGTGGGAGCCCCATCAGCTGATGGAACTCCTGGCATTAGGGGCCCACCCCATGCCTGGGAGCCCCCATCACCGGGCCACACGCAATTCAGTTGTTAATTGAATAATTCATTGTGTGATAGGAACCAGCCACAAAGTTATTACACATTTTCTGTCTAACTTTGTAGCTTATGCCTTGTTTTATCACACCATTGACTGCATTAGATATGTTCAGAAAACATCTTAAGATATGATAAACTGGTCTTTAGGATAACGTAGGCCAGAGGCCTCAGGTAGTGTATGATGAGGAGTCTTGCCGAAACACAAACTACCCCATATCTGCTAGAATGCATACGGAAAACATCAGGAAGACCTGGTGCAGAAATACATGGTTGATTTATGCTTGCATACACGCCTTCGTCACCTCTTAATGCAAGAATCAGCAAGGTAAAAAATAAGAACATTCACTCACAAGATATATATTTTGAAGCAACCTGCCAAAGTCATTAAGATAAAAGTAAAATCAGAAAATCAAAGTAAGGGAAGGAAGAGGAGAATATGAATAGTAAAAATAAAGAAAAACTAAGATTATTTACAGTTGGAAACAATACAATGGCATAAAGCAGATTCTGGATGTAGACGCATGGCCTTAGAGCAAAGCTAGCTTCCTCAACAGCCCGTATATACTTCTTCATAAATCTACTATAACATAATCCAGCTCTAGAGTTGGCTTAGAGTTTATGTCCTGTCCTTAAGTCACAACTGATAAGGATTCTTCTGTATACTCCATCACATACAGTTACATAACAGAACTAACTCTCTCTCTCCTTAGGTCATGTATGATAGTAAATATTAGAAAAGCTCCTGAGATTTACCTGTTGTAGCAATCCATGGTGGAAAGGTGGTGGTAACACCTGTCAGTGCAATAGAGAACAACATGGAAATGAGGTCTACAGACTAATATTGCAAAAGACAGATTCCTATACACAGTAATGTATCAGTATAGCCTTCCTTCCAGCACTGACATTCTCTAGGTCTGGCTCTTTCCTGGGTGCTTTCCGCATGCATACCATGTTAAGAAAAACAGGATGTTATGCTGCCTCACTTGGGACCATGTTACAGACACGCTTACTCATATTATGCCCAGTCTCATCCATTCTATGAGGCTCTTGTTACTTAAATCTATGACAACTACTTTCAGTAACTGGGGTTTAGGGGGACAGGGCATTCGGCTATCTTGTAATCCTGTAATCCTTTTTTCTCCAGATGGGGGCTTTCAAACTCCTTGGTTCAGGTACCACCAAACCAGTCATTCATGCCTTCTATTCTCCCTTATCATTCGGTTGATAACTGTCAGCACCTCTCCATGCTTGCCAGCGGTGTAAAGTGCAAGGTTCAACAATCTCCAGCTCTCTGTTCTACCCAGTCTAGGCAGGGTAATTTACTTCTTCCAAGTATTTTTGGAATTTCAAAATAACTTTTGCAATTAGTACTCGGACTTTTTTGTTTTCATTATATATATTATCACTGATAATGAAATTCAAACATTAAGTGACATATTAACTGACCCATAAGCAACCTCTTTGTTTTAAGCAGCTTTTGCCATGGGAAGCCAACTGAAATTCAATACACAATTCTGGTGACCATGCAGGAGGAGGAAACGAATGGAGCTAACTTTATCTTCCCTGTTGAATTTCAAGGGCAGATTGAGATTAAAGCCTTTGGTGACATCACTTCTGTTTTTGACTGTATGGAGGGCATAGGTCTATTTAGAGACAGAGTGCCTATAAACACCTGCACTTTTCCTTCCTTGATGTAAAATACAAAGTAAAAAAATTAAGCACCCAGCTTGCATGATCAAAGCTGTACAGAAGGATCTTCATTTGCAAAACCTATACATCAAGTAGCCTACTGCACAAACTTAACAAAACACCCCACTGGTGAGAGCCCCATCAGCTTACACACTTCATGGCTGGGAGTCCGCATCAGCCTGGCCACACGCAATTCCACTGATAATTGAATAATTAATGGTGTGATAGGAACCAGCCACAAAGTTATTATACATTTTCTGCCTAACTTGGTAGTTTATGCCGTTTTTATTACACCATTAGCTGAATTAACACGTTTCCAGATATAAGTCATGATTAACTGTTCGTTTTTGTCACATATGCTCAGGGCCTCAGGTATTGTATGATG
>NW_005842133.1:1515088-1524643 GCF_000455745.1 Alligator sinensis | reverse complement strand
TGCTGAAATACAAACTACCAAATATCTGCTAGAATGCATAACTAAAACATGAGAAATATCTGGTGCAGAAATACATGCTCAATTTATGCTTGCATGCATGCCTTCATCACCGCTTAAAGCAAGAATCAGCAATGCGGAAATCAAGAAAATTTCACTGACAAGATATATATTCGTGCCCGGGACAGAGGGCCAGACCTGATGAACTGTTTAGGTCCCTTCTGACCCTGGAGTACTATGATACTAAAGAAAAACTAAGTTTATCTACAGTTGGAAACCATTAAAACAGCCTAAAGCAGATTCTGGATGTAGACTCACAGCCTCAGAGCAAAGCTAGCTTCCTCAACAGACCATATATATTTCTTCATAATTCTACAATAACATAATCCAGCTCTGAGACTGAAAGACTGCTATGATTGGAGCTGGACATACCCTTCTGCTGTTTCCAAAAGCATTGACTTGCCCCCTTCTACTTCCCAGGCCTAGCACTCAGGTATCATTAACATTTGCAGTGCTTGGAATGGCTTGTTGGTCCACACTACTGTGGAAACACAGGAGGATACAGCTAATTAGATTGCAAAAAGAGAAGGAAGAAATTGGAATTACCTCTTGACGTAGCCCATGTTGGCCTCGTGGTTGTGCTGGTTGCATAAGCACCTATTGAAGAAAGACAGAACAAAATGCAAGTGAGAAACAACTGTATTATGGAGATAGTGTCATTAAGGTGAAAAAGGAATCAGAAAATCAATCTGGTGTAGTGTACAAAAAAAAAAGTGAGACAATTAAGATCAATGTCAGCTGTGCTGACACCCTAATTTAACTTGAAGTGAAGACAGGGAAGGCAGAAGTTCGGATCTTGATTGGCAGAGAGGAAGTGTATCTCAATGACAAGGTTTCCACCATCAGTTACACACTCACTTCCCTGTTGTGATACAACACATGGAAAGTGAAAATCTCCACCTACTCTGAACAACTCTTCTCCTTCAGCAAGAGCAGCACACAAAACGATACTGCTACACAAACATGGCAAAGCCTATTTTTGGCATAAATCTTAACTGGGAGTGAATGAAAAGTGCTCTCAGGAGCTAGAATGCTAACTCATAAAGGAGAACATAGGAAAAGATTCTAAAATAAAAATAGGAATATAGGAATATTCTAAAATAAAAAACAGAGGTTACCTGAACAGATGACACCAGCATCTTCACTATGTCCACAGTTATGGCTTCCCCAGCCCTGGTGAGGGCATTGCCAGAGATAGCACTCATTTCCTCTGCACTGCACATCATCCAGGTGAATATACCCAGAGCCTTGACCAAAGTAGGCACTTTGCGGGGATGAAATGGCGGAGCCACATCCAAGCTGCCTGCACACAACCTCAGCATCGCTGAAATCCCAGGAATCATCACAAACCGTCCCCCAGGCTCCATTGTAACTGATTTCTACACGGCCCTCGCATCTGTTCCTTCCATTCACCAGTCGGATGGTTATTCCTTCAAAAGCACAGAAAGCAATATTTAATCTTATCACAAGCCCTCACAGTCACTTACATGTTGGCATCTTCTTACCCCTGGTATTATCACTTTCTCTTAAACACATCTGAAGTGCCCTAGGATATCCAACTGGATATACCTTCCTGGTGAGACACCGCGGGCCCCAGAATTATTAATTCTCATTGTTTCTACAACCATATCCCAAACCTGACACATTAAGGCTTGGCAGTTGTAGTAAAGTCTTTTTGTGAGCAATCAGTGAAGACTATAGATTATAAATATAACTAATGTAAGCAAAACTACTGAGAATTACCTGTGGTAGGTGCCCATGGGTCAGAAGTGCCTGTAGTATGACGACCTGATAAAAGACAAGAGAGCAACATTCATACTAAGTTCAGTTTTATTTTAGAGGAACGTTCCGTGGTGATCAAAAGTGAATTCATTAAGGGAAAGCAAAAAATGGCTATACTCGGCATACATCGGCCTGCAATGAAGGTCTGTCTTAAACTCAGCCCCCTGCCCAAATGCAAGAGGAAGTTTTTCTAAGCCACTTGAGCTCAATGCTTATCCACCACTTCCTGATGAGCTCCAATTAAGGTGAGTCTACAGCCCAGCCTCCTTCCATGAAGTTTTGAGATTTAATCAAAATTGGCTTTGCCTTATAGCCTGTCCCTTTACAGCACTCTGGCCCTTTCTGAAACAGCCAACACAGGGCATCTCGTCCAAGTATATGGAATTACCACAGTTGTGTACTGAATCCTGAGTCCTTGCAGTTTTAGAGTTTACATCCTGTCCTTAAGTAGCAACTGACAAGGATTCTTTTGGATACTCCATCACATACAGTTACATAACAGAGCTAACTATCTCTCTCTTTAGGACATGTATGATAGTAAATATTACTAAAGCACACGAGACTTCCCTGTTGTGGTAATCTGTGGTGGTAATGTAGTGGTGACACTTGTCAATGCAATAGAAAACAACATGGAAATGAGGTCTACAGACTAACATTATAAAAGACAGATTCCTATATCCAGATTTTTATACCCAGTAATGTATCTACAGTGCTAGTACTGTAGGCATGCATACCATGTTGAACATAGTAGGATGTTATGCTTCCTCATCTGGGACCATGTTACAGACATGCTGACTCATCCTATTATGGGCCATCTCATCCAAACACTGAAACAACAATGTAATTATATTACATACAAGAATTACCTGTTGCATTGAACCATGGTGAAATTGTGGTTGTGTTAGCACCTGTTGATACAGAGAGAAGAATGTGGAAATGAGGAAAAATTTCAATCAGTTTGAAGTAATACAGAAACTCATAAAGGTACAAATGGGCAAAATATCATACTCTTAAGAGAGGAGAAAAAAATGAGACAGAATGAGAGAGCAATGAAGATTAAGCCAAGCTTATGCACCGTGTGCAATAAGTTAGGCAGTAGAATCCAGATACTGAACACTAACTGCAAATGTCTCTAACATCTTCGTAAGGGCTTCCTACAATCATTGTTGCTTCTTAGATTTGGGGAGCTTTTGCAGCATTTAAGTAAGACTATTTTAAGCTTCCTGACCCTGTGCAGATGCATGGGTGTGCATAATCTCCTGAGGGGAGTCTCACCAAAATCTATGAGACTTCTAATCGCTGTCAATTGAAGCTTTTGCCTGAGTCTCTACTGGAGCATGGCTTCAATCATATTTCACAGTCAGAGAAATCCTCCTGAGGATGCATATTGAAACACTTTGGGTTTCTTTGTCTGTCAGCGGACTCTAACAAGAATGTCACGGTTGACCATTGCAATATTTTCCTTACACCATGTAGGAAAATACTCAAAAAAAAAGAATTCCATATCTGCACCATTAGCCTCTCCAAGGCCAAAAGTGTTCAGTATGTTTGTTTGTACAGCACTCTGCAGCTTGCACTCACCTGATCCCTCTGGGCACTATAAGAACAAAGAAGTGAAAAGCTTGACAGCAACAACTTGTGAACTAAATCTGCAATTCTTTTGGTTGTTTAAGTATGAAACTTAGATGGGCCCAAATTTGGATGATGAACTTTAAACACAGAGGGGAGAGACAAGAAAGACTAAATAAAAATGAAGAAAAATAAATAAATTTAGCCACCATTTATGAAAAGTAAAGCAGGTACATGTAAACTCCTATTCCGATCCTTTAATGGTAGAGCCAACCTTCTTAAGTCACTGCTTTTTCATGGGTGCTTGAAGAACACACAACACTTAGAAAAAAACAGCATCTTAAGCCCAATGGCCATGTAAAGACCTACAGATCTGCAGAAATTACCTGTGGTGGGCAGGACATGAAAACCTACGGGCTGGTGAGGGGTACACACATCACAACATTACTCCTTGCCAACACTGCCCCTCTGTCTAAACCCGAAAGATCGGAGTACATCCATATCCTGCACAGTGCAGCTTGTCCTGCACTGAAGATTCTGGGTGTTACTACAACGAAACTCAAAGAAGGGGGATTGAAACTGAAATCCTGGGACCTAAAATGCTGATTCTCCTTGTCACTGATAATGCCCAAAGCCATGAGCTTATCTCCTTGATTCATATTCTAAGAACAAGGGAACGAAAGGGAGGAAAGCTGGACTGTTTCAGCTATGCTTTTCTGTCTGTAGAGGGCTTACCTTTAGCAGGCTTCTTCATACTCTTCCATAACTATTGCAGTCTCTTGCCCTGTTCACAACTGCACCTATGGGGGGAGTCCAGGGGCACCATATTTCTAACCCAACAGAGGCAACTTTCTTTCAGTGAGAACTTTTACAAACTGAATATTTTCCTAGGAAGGATTTATGAGGCGTGTGCGAACAGGGAACTTTTCAATTCAGGTTCGGAATCCACCAATTTGGATGCCAGCGATTCGATTTGGAGCTCCGAATAGGGTTTCCGCTTCGATTTGGCCAAATCGGCTCCGAAGGTTTGGAGCCGATTCAGAGATTCGGCCATAGGGTAAAATGGGGAATCAATGAAATATCTATAACTGTGTTGTTCTTTGTCTGATTTGGATGAAACTTGCAGGGATGGTAGCCTCTGCTAAGAGAATGAAGCCTACTGTGTTTCATGGAGATAGATGCAGGGGTTTGGGGGAAACTGCACCCCAAATTCATGAAAGCCAAACTCATGTCACTTGTGTGTGTTATACCACAGGGGTGTTAAAACTGGAGGGATTGTAGTCCCTACTGAGGCCAGAAAGTCTGCCAAGTTTCAGGGAGATAGGTGTAGGCGTTTGGGGGAAACTGTACTTCAAGCTGCAGACAAGCACAACTCGTGACATGGGTGACACTGTGCGTGTTAAGGCGCAGCAGAGTGAAAGCTGCAGGCCAAGGAAAAGGGAAAAAAAAGAATGAATGAAAGTGAATGAAAAACTATATTTACCTGCAATATATAAAAACCAAGGCAGACAAAAAGGAATTTGAGGCAATCTCATATTTTAAATAGCCCATCATTATAGCCATCACCCAGGCAGTGCATGTGGTACATCTTTCCCTCGTGTGGGAGGGGTAAAACAGAGCTATGGAAGCAAAGTTAAAATAAGCCTACTGACCCATCACAGACTTGCAGACATGCTTACATTTCCTGCAGTCCTACTCAAATTGTAAACTGTAAACTGAAGCTTATGTTGAAAGTCTCCCAACAATTAAGACTTCTACTTTGCCTGTCATAAAGCATGCTTCCTAAAACTTTACATGTTGCTGTACACATAATCTCTGGGAGGAACTTCATAATTAATCATCAACATCAGCGCTTGTCATGGGATGGAGAATGCCCAGACAAAAGAACTGTACCACAGCACTGCACCCCTCTCCAAAGCCAGAAATGCTCTTCTAGCCTGCACTTTGGTTGAGGGCACTCTCCAACAAGCGTGAGTGAGGGAACTTAATAGTTTATAGTTAAATTTGCCAAGATGGGGGGACCCTGCCAGCCCTTTTCATTTATTTGTACATCTATTTTATATGAGCCAGGTTGAATTCTGAATGATGCTATTCAAAATTTAAGCTAGTCCAATTCAGCTATTAAAGATATTCAGAATCTGAAATACTCTCCTGCAAACAGAATGATTCACTATCACCACTTCCTACTTTACCAAAGGACTTTGGTCCACTTAAGGCTTGGCGGGTAAGTATCCTGGTGCATTTTACAGTGGATACAGAAAACACCATAGCTTCCAAAGAAATAGAGGTCAATGACATAACTGAGAATTGTCAGTTGTTGTTGGCTGTACTGTAGGATGACTAGAACAACTGTTCATGCCACAGAAGAACAACTGTTCATGCACTATACCAATGGGGAACATTTTCATTAAGGGGCTGTATTTTCTGGCAAAATCCAAAAATGACTTAGACACACTCAAAAAGGAAGAGAGAAGATGGAAAACATAAGAGGCAAGACAGCAAAAAAAGTATACCAAACAGATTCCAATTAATATATCTATTTTCCCCAGACTATGGCTGTGTGTAGATAAAACAAGGGGCACATGTGCACGACACTTTAACGTGGGTTAAATGCTTTTGCACCGCTTTAATGGTGTTGGTGTTTGCATGCATCGGCAGTCTATTGTGCAGTAATTCCAGCTGCTGTAGCACATTCGGCAGCATAATGTCCCTTAAATGACTTGGGGTGCAGCAAACTAAATACGAGCTCTGCCCGCCAGCAGCTTGCCCTCCCCTCCTCACTGCCGGAGAGGCAGGTAAGTTCAGGTGTGTGCACGACCTGGGGTTTAAAGGGCCCTAAATTGAAGCGGTGGTTTTAAAAACCCACCGCTTCATTTTAGGGCCCCCGTTTCATCTACACATGCCCTAATATTCTAAACCCCACACTCATTCTGTTATAGGCAGCTTTTATAATACTTGAAGTAATAAAAGTTTAAGCTTACTAACACTATAGATGGACATTGTATGTGTTAAGAAATCATTCAGTAGCACTTTTGTTACTACACTGAACTTATTGCAAATGTTTTGATTTGATTGTAATTGCTAACAAACGTCTCAGACAAAATACTGGCTGGTGGGAGCAAGTTAAATTTCTCGCCAAGCAGATTATTAAACAATAGTAACAATTAATGAGTTTAGTTAACTCACATTTTTCAACAGAACCCCCAAATGCCATTTAATCTTTGCACAAAATCACTGAAGGTGTGAGTTCTCTCTGTGGAATCAGGACCAAAACTGGTTTTTATAGTTTTGTTAAAATGACTTTTTTAAAAAAATGTAGCAATTTACCTGAGAGAGTCTGTAGAACTCCTGGGCAGAAGAGTAACATCCAAGTGAGGATCTTGGCAGTGCCCATCTTGCCAGAGCTCCTGGCAAAAGGGAGCATCAACATTTATAGGCTCCATCTGGAAAGGGGCATGGCTTCTTTGTGTCATCACAGGAAATCAATAAAAAGTTAATTCCTAAGGTTATTCCAAGTTATTTTAATCATAATTGACTGTTACTTCCTTATCACCAAACAAAAGTAGTATTTGAGCAACAGTATTTTCACTCCCTGGAGAAAAACCTTGGTGCTGCAGTTATTGCTATAAATTATACCAGTCATGCTATGACATCAAAAATACCTTTGGAGCCTGTGTAGTGCTTCAAGGTGCTTTGTTTTTGCAAGTTACTGCTGAAGACATGAAAGTGGGGGTTATCCTCAAGGCAATGTGAAAAGGCTTGGAGGGCTTGCAGAAGGGGTTCCAGGTGACCTGGCCTTCCTCTGAGAGGGATTCCCTTTCTGGTGCCTGAAATGTCCCGTAGAGTATGAACATGTACGTTTCAGCTAGCTTCACCGTGTACTTGTGAACATGTTACTCCTGTGAACGAGTGATTACTTGTTAAACCTTTTATACTATTCCAGAGAATCAAGGAGTTCTTGGAGACCAGACTCTGAGAAGCAGCATTTTATATCATATAGGATTGTGTGCAGATCAGCTGGAGTCACTGTTTAAGGAATGCATTGCTCTTTCTTTCCCTGAGCACTCAGAAAGATAGCAAGGGTGAGATTCAAAGAAAGACATGGGCAAACTTGAGACACCCAAGTCCAAAATCATGATCCAAAAAAGACTGCTTCAACAGTTGCTCCTCCTGCTCCTCCTTAACATGCAGCCTTTTGGAATTGTCATCCTGAAGTCCTAACTCTCTCCCTGCACCCTATGCAGAGACAAGATTTCTAACTCTAGAGTCTTTGGATTCCACTCTGGGGTCCTAACATCTAAAAGTTTGTCAAGTACTTTCTAATGAACTTCACACGTGCTTATGAGTCAGGGGCACAAGGAGGGGGAATCCTCTGTTCCATCAGTATTTCATGACTTTAAATAAGTGATCATTGGTAGCACCTTTTTCTCGTCCCAGGGTCTTCAGTAGAGTTCACCTGGGAACCACTTTAAAGAGCACGTGCGATTACCCACCTATGATCCTCTATTACATTAATAAAATATTCTTGCTTAGAAGAGGTAATTCACAATCTGTATTACTGGAGATTGGCACCTGAAATGCCTGTTGGGAGCCATCTTTATGAAAATGTGCTGTGGCACTGCGATCTAGCCGTTACAGCATGGAGGTGGCAGTCTCTTGGTTTCTCTGTCCTGGTTCTGCCTAAATTTACTGGGCATTAATACCAGTAGCAAAGGGGGCCTATACATGAGCAGTGAGGAGCAGACTCAATTAATTGAATCTGCTGGAGCATGGTAATTACCACGTTCCGGCGGACTCAAGCATTTCATGCATCCGTGTCCTCGCACTGAAAAATGGCATTGGGGGCACTTTAACTAAAGCTTGTTTGATGAGCTTTAGTTAAAGCACCCCCAGCACCATTTTTCAGTGTGGGGATGCTGACACACAAGACGCTCCAGGCACTTTAATTAGAACGGCTCTTGGAGCTGTTCTAATTAAAGTACCCTCCCCCCCACTCTCGGAGCATGTGAATAAACATCCAAAGTGACCGTGAGCACATCACTTCAATTGAAGTCACTGAAGAAGCTTCTGTTGGGAAGGTCCATGGGAACTTCAACCATACCAATGAACTTCATACATTGTGAAATCCTAACTAGCATGTCTGAAAGCTTATTTGAAGATAAGTCACTAGAAGACAAGGAAATCAACTTGGAAAAATGTTGATTACATACATATCAGAGTACATTCCTGATAAGATATTAGGAATCTGTGCTCCTAGAACTTCTACCTGATTCAAAGCAAGTGGAGGTAATTTAGGAGAATAGACATGACAGTGCTATGGAACATCCATTTTAAAACAAGTATCTAAAAAAACAAACCTGCCTGCACAATACAAGCATCTTCCAGCACTATTTGCTTCAAATACCTATTTATCTCAGTCTGTCCTAT
Organism: Alligator sinensis; assembly: GCF_000455745.1. Lineage (NCBI taxonomy): Eukaryota > Metazoa > Chordata > Crocodylia > Alligatoridae > Alligator > Alligator sinensis. Next base: position 1,515,808 of record NW_005842133.1, on the reverse strand, counting down.
ACTGGATTTATCATAAAGTAATAAATGCTGCTTTATGAATGATTAGTAAAATGATTCAGCTACTGACATCATAGCAATGTCACATTTACAACAGTCCCAGGACATTGATCAGACTTTTGTACTGAACTGGCATAGCCATTATCATCAAGCTGGTCTGGCTATACAAAGAGTTGCTTTTCCCCTTTCTGGCTTAGGCAGGGGGTTGCACTAGATGTCTGGAGGTCCCTTCCAGCCCGACTTCTGTATGATTCAATGATTTTCTTCCAGTCTGAGAGCTGGAAAGAATTTGGGCGAAGACTAAATTTCCCCTACAAGCCAACTACTGAGACCAGGAATATGATAACAATTTTGCAGATAATCATTTTTGGTCACAGGTGTGATTTTTTACAGAGAGAGTCATACCATTAAGGCCCCAGTGTTACTACAGTTATACCTGAGTAAATATGGCTTATACTTGTAGAATAGATCATTACCTTTCCCATATAGGAGTAAGTCCTACAGTTGTATAACTCTATCCACAGTGAGGAGAAAAGGGGGTTGCAATGTTCCCTGGGCTAGAATAACTACTTATACAACTTCTTAATGTAGACGCATCCTGAGTAATATTTTGTGGTTTATAAAGGAGAGCTAGGACTTAGCTAACAGAACATTTAAGCAAAACATCTGGTTTGCTGTAGTGTCATCGCAAGGAAACATGCTCATAAGGGACAACACACTCTT
>NW_005842133.1:1511976-1514633 GCF_000455745.1 Alligator sinensis | reverse complement strand
CTGCTGAAATACAAACTACCAAATATCTGCTAGAATGCATAACTAAAACATGAGAAATATCTGGTGCAGAAATACATGCTCAATTTATGCTTGCATGCATGCCTTCATCACCGCTTAAAGCAAGAATCAGCAATGCGGAAATCAAGAAAATTTCACTGACAAGATATATATTCGTGCCCGGGACAGAGGGCCAGACCTGATGAACTGTTTAGGTCCCTTCTGACCCTGGAGTACTATGATACTAAAGAAAAACTAAGTTTATCTACAGTTGGAAACCATTAAAACAGCCTAAAGCAGATTCTGGATGTAGACTCACAGCCTCAGAGCAAAGCTAGCTTCCTCAACAGACCATATATATTTCTTCATAATTCTACAATAACATAATCCAGCTCTGAGACTGAAAGACTGCTATGATTGGAGCTGGACATACCCTTCTGCTGTTTCCAAAAGCATTGACTTGCCCCCTTCTACTTCCCAGGCCTAGCACTCAGGTATCATTAACATTTGCAGTGCTTGGAATGGCTTGTTGGTCCACACTACTGTGGAAACACAGGAGGATACAGCTAATTAGATTGCAAAAAGGGGAGAAAACAATTGGAATTACCTCTTGACGTAGCCCATGTTGGCCTCGTGGTTGTGCTGGTTGCATAAGCACCTATTAAAGGAAGACAGAACAAAATGCAAGTGAGAAACAACTGTATTATGGAGATAGTGTCATTAAGGTGAAAAAGGAATCAGAAAATCAATCTGGTGTAGTGTACAAAAAAAAAAGTGAGACAATTAAGATCAATGTCAGCTGTGCTGACACCCTAATTTAACTTGAAGTGAAGACAGGGAAGGCAGAAGTTCGGATCTTGATTGGCAGAGAGGAAGTGTATCTCAATGACAAGGTTTCCACCATCAGTTACACACTCACTTCCCTGTTGTGATACAACACATGGAAAGTGAAAATCTCCACCTACTCTCAACAACTCTTCTCCTTCAGCAAGAGCAGCACACAAAACGATACTGCTACACAAACATGGCAAAGCCTATTTTTGGCATAAATCTTAACTGGGAGTGAATGAAAAGTGCTCTCAGGAGCTAGAATGCTAACTCATAAAGGAGAACATAGGAAAAGATTCTAAAATAAAAATAGGAATATAGGAATATTCTAAAATAAAAAACAGAGGTTACCTGAACAGATGACACCAGCATCTTCACTATGTCCACAGTTATGGCTTCCCCAGCCCTGGTGAGGGCATTGCCAGAGATAGCACTCATTTCCTCTGCACTGCACATCATCCAGGTGAATATACCCAGAGCCTTGACCAAAGTAGGCACTTTGCGGGGATGAAATGGCGGAGCCACATCCAAGCTGCCTGCACACAACCTCAGCATCGCTGAAATCCCAGGAATCATCACAAACCGTCCCCCAGGCTCCATTGTAACTGATTTCTACACGGCCCTCGCAACTGTTCCTTCCATTCACCAGTCGGATGGTTATTCCTTCAAAAGCACAGAAAGCAATATTTAATCTTATCACAAGCCCTCACAGTCACTTACATGTTGGCATCTTCTTACCCCTGGTATTATCACTTTCTCTTAAACACATCTGAAGTGCCCTAGGATATCCAACGGGGTATACCTTCCTGGTGAGACACCGCGGGCCCCAGAATTATAAATTCTCATTGTTTCTACAACCATATCCCAAACCTGACACATTAAGGCTTGGCAGTTGTAGTAAAGTCTTTTTGTGAGCAATCAGTGAAGACTATAGATTATAAATATAACTAATGTAAGCAAAACTACTGAGAATTACCTGTGGTAGGTGCCCATGGGTCAGAAGTGCCTGTAGTATGACGACCTGATAAAAGAGAAGAGAGCAACATTCAGTTTTATTTTAGAGGAACGTACCTTGGTGCTCAACACTGAATCCATTAAGGGAAAGCAAAAAATGGCTATGCTCTGCATACATCAGCCAGCAAAGCAGACCTGCCTGATACAAACTCCTGTTTTGATAGTATATCAATGTAACCATCAATGTGGCATGAATATTCTCAGGCCACTGGCTTTTCCCAGGGGCTCTGAATTAGCACACATCAATGTGGCATGAATATTCTCAGGCCACTGACTTTTCCCAGGGCCTCTGATTTAGCACAGGACTGTTTAAATTGCACTCATTTCAACACTCTTGACCCATATGGACTCAATAATTCTTTTTCTAAAAAAACCGACACAAAGGATATCGTCCGAGGGTATGTAATTACCCCAGTTGTGTACTGAATCCTGAGTCCTTGCAGTATTAGAGTTTACGTCCTGTCCTTAAGTCACAATTGATAAGGATTCTTCTGTATACTCCATCATATGCAGTTACATAACAGAACTAACTCTCTCTCTCCTTAGGTCATGTATGATAGTAAATATTAGAAAAGCTCCTGAGATTTACCTGTTGTAGCAATCCATGGTGGAAAGGTGGTGGTAACACCTGTCAGTGCAATAGAGAACAACATGGAAATGAGGTCTACACACTAATATGGCAAAGGACAGATTCCTATACACAGTAATGTATCAGTATAGCCTTCCTTCCAGCACTGACATTCTCTAGGTCTGGCTCTTTCCTGGGTGCTTTCCGCATGCATACCATGTTAAGAAAAACAGGATGTTATGCTGCCTCA
>NW_005842133.1:1504233-1510131 GCF_000455745.1 Alligator sinensis | reverse complement strand
CTGCTGAAATACAAACTACCAAATATCTGCTAGAATGCATAACTAAAACATGAGAAATATCTGGTGCAGAAATACATGCTCAATTTATGCTTGCATGCATGCCTTCATCACCGCTTAAAGCAAGAATCAGCAATGCGGAAATCAAGAAAATTTCACTGACAAGATATATATTCGTGCCCGGGACAGAGGGCCAGACCTGATGAACTGTTTAGGTCCCTTCTGACCCTGGAGTACTATGATACTAAAGAAAAACTAAGTTTATCTACAGTTGGAAACCATTAAAACAGCCTAAAGCAGATTCTGGATGTAGACTCACAGCCTCAGAGCAAAGCTAGCTTCCTCAACAGACCATATATATTTCTTCATAATTCTACAATAACATAATCCAGCTCTGAGACTGAAAGACTGCTATGATTGGAGCTGGACATACCCTTCTGCTGTTTCCAAAAGCATTGACTTGCCCCCTTCTACTTCCCAGGCCTAGCACTCAGGTATCATTAACATTTGCAGTGCTTGGAATGGCTTGTTGGTCCACACTACTGTGGAAACACAGGAGGATACAGCTAATTAGATTGCAAAAAGGGGAGAAAACAATTGGAATTACCTCTTGACGTAGCCCATGTTGGCCTCGTGGTTGTGCTGGTTGCATAAGCACCTATTAAAGGAAGACAGAACAAAATGCAAGTGAGAAACAACTGTATTATGGAGATAGTGTCATTAAGGTGAAAAAGGAATCAGAAAATCAATCTGGTGTAGTGTACAAAAAAAAAAGTGAGACAATTAAGATCAATGTCAGCTGTGCTGACACCCTAATTTAACTTGAAGTGAAGACAGGGAAGGCAGAAGTTCGGATCTTGATTGGCAGAGAGGAAGTGTATCTCAATGACAAGGTTTCCACCATCAGTTACACACTCACTTCCCTGTTGTGATACAACACATGGAAAGTGAAAATCTCCACCTACTCTCAACAACTCTTCTCCTTCAGCAAGAGCAGCACACAAAACGATACTGCTACACAAACATGGCAAAGCCTATTTTTGGCATAAATCTTAACTGGGAGTGAATGAAAAGTGCTCTCAGGAGCTAGAATGCTAACTCATAAAGGAGAACATAGGAAAAGATTCTAAAATAAAAATAGGAATATAGGAATATTCTAAAATAAAAAACAGAGGTTACCTGAACAGATGACACCAGCATCTTCACTATGTCCACAGTTATGGCTTCCCCAGCCCTGGTGAGGGCATTGCCAGAGATAGCACTCATTTCCTCTGCACTGCACATCATCCAGGTGAATATACCCAGAGCCTTGACCAAAGTAGGCACTTTGCGGGGATGAAATGGCGGAGCCACATCCAAGCTGCCTGCACACAACCTCAGCATCGCTGAAATCCCAGGAATCATCACAAACCGTCCCCCAGGCTCCATTGTAACTGATTTCTACACGGCCCTCGCAACTGTTCCTTCCATTCACCAGTCGGATGGTTATTCCTTCAAAAGCACAGAAAGCAATATTTAATCTTATCACAAGCCCTCACAGTCACTTACATGTTGGCATCTTCTTACCCCTGGTATTATCACTTTCTCTTAAACACATCTGAAGTGCCCTAGGATATCCAACGGGGTATACCTTCCTGGTGAGACACCGCGGGCCCCAGAATTATAAATTCTCATTGTTTCTACAACCATATCCCAAACCTGACACATTAAGGCTTGGCAGTTGTAGTAAAGTCTTTTTGTGAGCAATCAGTGAAGACTATAGATTATAAATATAACTAATGTAAGCAAAACTACTGAGAATTACCTGTGGTAGGTGCCCATGGGTCAGAAGTGCCTGTAGTATGACGACCTGATAAAAGAGAAGAGAGCAACATTCAGTTTTATTTTAGAGGAACGTACCTTGGTGCTCAACACTGAATCCATTAAGGGAAAGCAAAAAATGGCTGTACTCTGCATACATCAGCCAGCAAAGCAGACCTGCCTGATACAAACTCCTGTTTTGATAGTATATCAATGTAACCATCAATGTGGCATGAATATTCTCAGGCCACTGACTTTTCCCAGGGCCTCTGATTTAGCACAGGACTGTTTAAATTGCACTCATTTCAACACTCTTGACCCATATGGACTCAATAATTCTTTTTCTAAAAAAACCGACACAAAGGATATCGTCCGAGGGTATGTAATTACCCCAGTTGTGTACTGAATCCTGAGTCCTTGCAGTATTAGAGTTTACGTCCTGTCCTTAAGTCACAATTGATAAGGATTCTTCTGTATACTCCATCATATGCAGTTACATAACAGAACTAACTCTCTCTCTCCTTAGGTCATGTATGATAGTAAATATTAGAAAAGCTCCTGAGATTTACCTGTTGTAGCAATCCATGGTGGAAAGGTGGTGGTAACACCTGTCAGTGCAATAGAGAACAACATGGAAATGAGGTCTACACACTAATATGGCAAAGGACAGATTCCTATACACAGTAATGTATCAGTATAGCCTTCCTTCCAGCACTGACATTCTCTAGGTCTGGCTCTTTCCTGGGTGCTTTCCGCATGCATACCATGTTAAGAAAAACAGGATGTTATGCTGCCTCATTTGGGACCATGTTACAGACATGCTTACTCATACTATGGCCAGTCTCATCCAATCTATGAGGCTCTTGTTACTTAAATCTATGACAACTACTTTCAGTAACTGGGGTTTAGGGGGACAGGGCATTCGGCTATCTTGTAATCCTGTAATCCTTTTTTCTCCAGATGGGGGCTTTCAAACTCCTTGGTTCAGGTACCACCAAACCAGTCATTTATGCCTTCTATTCTCCCTTATCATTCGGTTGATAACTGTCAGCACCTCTCCATGCTTGCCAGCGGTATAACATGCAAGGATCAACGATCTCCAGCTCTGCTCTACCCAACCTAGGCAGGGAAACATACTTCTTCCAAGTATTTTTGGAATTTCAAAGTAACTTTTGCAATTAGTACTCAGACTTTTTTGTTTTCATTATATATATTATCACTGATAATGAAATTCAAACATTAAGTGACATATTAACTGACCAACATGCAACCCCTTTGCTTTTAGTAGATTTGCCATAGGAAGCAGACTGAAATTCAGTACACAATTCTGGTGACCATGCAGGAGGAGGAAACGAATGGGGCCAACTTTATCTTCCGTTGAATTACAAGGGCAGATTGAGATTAAAGCCTGTGGTGACATCACCTCTGTTTTTGCCTGTATGGAGGGCATAGGTCTATTTAGAGACAGAGTGCCTATGAACACCTGCACTTTTCCTTCTTTGATGTAAAATACAAAGTAAAAAAATTAAGCATCCAGCTTGCATGATCAAAGCTGTTCAGAAGATCTTCATCTGCAACAACTGTACATCAAGTAGCCTACTGCACAAACTTGACAACCACCCCATTGGTGAGAGCCCCATTAGCTGATGGGGCTCCTGGCACAGGGATACATCTTGTGCCTGGGAGCCCCCATCAGCCTGGCCACACTCAATTCCACTGATCATTGAATAATTAATGGTGTGATAGGAACCAACCACAAAGTTATTATACATTTTCTGTCTAACTTTGTAGTTTATGCCTTTTTACAATGCCATTAGATGAATTAACACATGACCAGATATAAGATATGATTAAATGTTCTTTAGTGTCAGATATGTCCAGGGTAGTGCATGATGAGGAATCTTGCTGAAATACAAACTACCAGATATCTGCTAGACTGCATAAGTAAAACATGAGTAAGATCTGGTGCAGAAATACATGGTCGATTTATGCTTGTATGCATGCCTTCATCACTGCTTAATGGAAGAATCAGCAACGCAAGAGTTAAGAAAATTTCACTCACAAGATCTATATTTCAGAGCAACCTGCCAAAGTCATTCAGGTAAAAGTAAAATTAGAAAATCAAAGTAAGGGAAGGAAGAGGAGAATATGAATAGTCAAAATAAATAAAGGAGGCCTACAAACAGTAGAAGCCAGGGGCTATCACCAAGGAGGTTTACATCTCCATTGCTCAGGACTGCAGGGAAGCTGTTAAGAAGACCAAGGCAGAGATGGAGCTAGGGCTAGCGACCAAACTAAGAATAATAAAAAGTCCTTTTTCAAATACATAGGAGGTAAGAAGAAGGCAGCCAGTAACATGGGGCCCTTACAGGAGAGGCTTGGCAAGCTGCTGATTGCGGCAACCAAAAAAGCTGACCTCTTTAATGAATTCTTAGTCTCCATATTCCTGAACAGGGACCGAGACATCTCCCCCACTAGAATTGCGGATGGACCCAAGGGGAGGCACCTTCATGCAGTTCTCATGGTTTCCCACCACATTCTCTTAAAAAACCTTGGTGACTGAGGCATTGATGCCTACACAGTCCGAGGGGTGCCAAATTGGCTAGATGGTTGCTCCCAGAGAGCGATGGTGGACGGGTGGTTTTCAACCTGGAGGGATTTAGGCAGTGGAGTCCCCCAGGGCTCGGTCCTGGGGCCTCTCCTGGTCTTATGCCTTTTTTATAATGCCATTAGCTGAATTAACACATGACCAGATATAAGATATGATTAAATGTTCTTTAGTGTCAGATATGTCCAGGGTAGTGCATGATGAGGGATCTTGCTGAAATACAAACTACCAGATATCTGCTAGACTGCATAAGTAAAACATGAGAAAGATCTGGTGCAGAAATACATGGTCGATTTATGCTTGCATGCATGCCTTCATCACCGCTTAATGGAAGAATCAGCAATGCAAGAGTTAAGAAAATTTCACTCACAAGATCTATATTTCAGAGCAACCTGCCAAAGTCATTCAGGTAAAAGTAAAATTAGAAAATCAAAGTAAGGGAAGGAAGAGGAGAATATGAATAGTCAAAATAAATAAAGGAGGCCTACAAACAGTAGAAGCCAGGGGCTATCACCAAGGAAGTTTACACCTCCATTGCTCAGGACTGCAGGGAAGCTGTTAAGAAGACCAACGCAGAGATGGAGCTAGGGCTAGCGACCAGAACTAAAAATAATAAGAAGTCCTTTTTCAAATACATAGGAGGTAAGAAGAAGGCAGCCAGTAACATGGGGCCCTTACAGGAGAGGCTTGGCAAGCTGCTGATTGCGGCAACCAAAAAAGCTGACCTCTTTAATGAATTCTTAGTCTCCATATTCCTGAACAGGGACCGAGACATCTCCCCCACTAGAATTGTGGATGGACCCAAGGGGAGGCACCTTCATGCAGTTCTCATGGTTTCCCACCACATTCTCTTAAAAAACCTTGGTGACTGAGGCATTGATGCCTACACAGTCCGAGGGGTGCCAAATTGGCTAGATGGTTGCTCCCAGAGAGCGATGGTGGACAGGTGGTTTTCACCCTGGAGGGATTTAGGCAGTGGAGTCCCCCAGGGCTCGGTCCTGGGGCCTCTCCTGGTCAACGTCTTTATCAGCGATTTAGATGCGAGTGTGGGAAGCACGCTGTCCAAATTCGCTGACGACACCAAGTTGTGGGGTGAGGTGGGCACACTGGAGGGGAGAGACAGAATATAACTATGTGTAAACAAATTACAGAGGTGGGCGGATGAGAATAAGATGGAATTCAATGCAGACAAGTGCAAGGTGATGCATCTAGGGAGAAGGAGCCAGCAACACAACTATAGGCTCGAAAACACCTTCTCATCAACACAGTGGCAGAAAGGGATCTTGGAGTCATTGTTGACTCGAGGATGGACATGAGCCACCAATGCAGGAAACCGTCAGAAAAGCTAACTGCACTGTGTCGTGCATCTACAGATGCATCACAAGCAGGTCCAAGGAGGTGATCCTTCCACTCTATGCAGCATTGGTCAGGCCACAGTTGGAGTACTGCGTCCAGTTCTCTGTGCTGCACTTCAAGAGGGATCTGGTTAGCAT
>NW_005842133.1:1501595-1504189 GCF_000455745.1 Alligator sinensis | reverse complement strand
CTGCTGAAATACAAACTACCAAATATCTGCTAGAATGCATAACTAAAACATGAGAAATATCTGGTGCAGAAATACATGCTCAATTTATGCTTGCATGCATGCCTTCATCACCGCTTAAAGCAAGAATCAGCAATGCGGAAATCAAGAAAATTTCACTGACAAGATATATATTCGTGCCCGGGACAGAGGGCCAGACCTGATGAACTGTTTAGGTCCCTTCTGACCCTGGAGTACTATGATACTAAAGAAAAACTAAGTTTATCTACAGTTGGAAACCATTAAAACAGCCTAAAGCAGATTCTGGATGTAGACTCACAGCCTCAGAGCAAAGCTAGCTTCCTCAACAGACCATATATATTTCTTCATAATTCTACAATAACATAATCCAGCTCTGAGACTGAAAGACTGCTATGATTGGAGCTGGACATACCCTTCTGCTGTTTCCAAAAGCATTGACTTGCCCCCTTCTACTTCCCAGGCCTAGCACTCAGGTATCATTAACATTTGCAGTGCTTGGAATGGCTTGTTGGTCCACACTACTGTGGAAACACAGGAGGATACAGCTAATTAGATTGCAAAAAGGGGAGAAAACAATTGGAATTACCTCTTGACGTAGCCCATGTTGGCCTCGTGGTTGTGCTGGTTGCATAAGCACCTATTAAAGGAAGACAGAACAAAATGCAAGTGAGAAACAACTGTATTATGGAGATAGTGTCATTAAGGTGAAAAAGGAATCAGAAAATCAATCTGGTGTAGTGTACAAAAAAAAAAGTGAGACAATTAAGATCAATGTCAGCTGTGCTGACACCCTAATTTAACTTGAAGTGAAGACAGGGAAGGCAGAAGTTCGGATCTTGATTGGCAGAGAGGAAGTGTATCTCAATGACAAGGTTTCCACCATCAGTTACACACTCACTTCCCTGTTGTGATACAACACATGGAAAGTGAAAATCTCCACCTACTCTCAACAACTCTTCTCCTTCAGCAAGAGCAGCACACAAAACGATACTGCTACACAAACATGGCAAAGCCTATTTTTGGCATAAATCTTAACTGGGAGTGAATGAAAAGTGCTCTCAGGAGCTAGAATGCTAACTCATAAAGGAGAACATAGGAAAAGATTCTAAAATAAAAATAGGAATATAGGAATATTCTAAAATAAAAAACAGAGGTTACCTGAACAGATGACACCAGCATCTTCACTATGTCCACAGTTATGGCTTCCCCAGCCCTGGTGAGGGCATTGCCAGAGATAGCACTCATTTCCTCTGCACTGCACATCATCCAGGTGAATATACCCAGAGCCTTGACCAAAGTAGGCACTTTGCGGGGATGAAATGGCGGAGCCACATCCAAGCTGCCTGCACACAACCTCAGCATCGCTGAAATCCCAGGAATCATCACAAACCGTCCCCCAGGCTCCATTGTAACTGATTTCTACACGGCCCTCGCAACTGTTCCTTCCATTCACCAGTCGGATGGTTATTCCTTCAAAAGCACAGAAAGCAATATTTAATCTTATCACAAGCCCTCACAGTCACTTACATGTTGGCATCTTCTTACCCCTGGTATTATCACTTTCTCTTAAACACATCTGAAGTGCCCTAGGATATCCAACGGGGTATACCTTCCTGGTGAGACACCGCGGGCCCCAGAATTATAAATTCTCATTGTTTCTACAACCATATCCCAAACCTGACACATTAAGGCTTGGCAGTTGTAGTAAAGTCTTTTTGTGAGCAATCAGTGAAGACTATAGATTATAAATATAACTAATGTAAGCAAAACTACTGAGAATTACCTGTGGTAGGTGCCCATGGGTCAGAAGTGCCTGTAGTATGACGACCTGATAAAAGAGAAGAGAGCAACATTCAGTTTTATTTTAGAGGAACGTACCTTGGTGCTCAACACTGAATCCATTAAGGGAAAGCAAAAAATGGCTATGCTCTGCATACATCAGCCAGCAAAGCAGACCTGCCTGATACAAACTCCAGTTTTGATAGTATATCAATGTAACCATCAATGTGGCATGAATATTCTCAGGCCACTGGCTTTTCCCAGGGGCTCTGAATTAGCACACGACTGTTTAAATTGCACTCATTTCAACACTCTTGACCCGTATGGACTCAATAATTTTTTTCTAAAACAGCCAACACAAACCATATCGTCCGAGGGTATGTAATTACCCCAGTTGTGTACTGAATCCTGAGTCCTTGCAGTATTAGAGTTTACGTCCTGTCCTTAAGTCACAATTGATAAGGATTCTTCTGTATACTCCATCATATGCAGTTACATAACAGAACTAACTCTCTCTCTCCTTAGGTCATGTATGATAGTAAATATTAGAAAAGCTCCTGAGATTTACCTGTTGTAGCAATCCATGGTGGAAAGGTGGTGGTAACACCTGTCAGTGCAATAGAGAACAACATGGAAATGAGGTCTACACACTAATATGGCAAAGGACAGATTCCTATACACAGTAATGTATCAGTATAGCCTTCCTTCCAGCACTGACATTCTCTAGGTCTGGCTCTTTCCTGGGTGCTTTCCGCATGCATACCATGTTAAGAAAAACAGGATGTTATGCTGCCTCA
>NW_005842133.1:1500047-1500834 GCF_000455745.1 Alligator sinensis | reverse complement strand
GCCCAACCTCGACAACCACCCCCTGGGTGAGAGCCCCATTAGCTGATGGGGCTCCTGGCACACGGATACATCTTGTGCCTGGGAGCCCCCATCAGCCTGGCCACACTCTATTCCAGTGATAACTGAATAATTAATGGTGTGGTAGGAACCAACCACAAAGTTATTATACATTTTCTGTTTAACTTTGTAGTTTATGCCTTTTTTATAATGCCATTAGCTGAATTAACACATGACCAGATATAAGATATGATTAACTGGTCTTTAGTGTCACATATGCCCAGGGCCTCAGGTAGTACACGATGAGGAATCTTGCTGAAATACAAACTACCAGATATCTGCTAGACTGCATAAGTAAAACATGAGAAAGATCTGGTGCAGAAATACATGGTCGATTTATGCTTGTATGCATGCCTTCATCACTGCTTAATGGAAGAATCAGCAACGCAAGAGTTAAGAAAATTTCACTCACAAGATCTATATTTCAGAGCAACCTGCCAAAGTCATTCAGGTAAAAGTAAAATTAGAAAATCAAAGTAAGGGAAGGAAGAGGAGAATATGAATAGTCAAAATAAATAAAGGAGGCCTACAAACAGTAGAAGCCAGGGGCTATCACCAAGGAAGTTTACACCTCCATTGCTCAGGACTGCAGGGAAGCTGTTAAGAAGACCAAGGCAGAGATGGAGCTAGGGCTAGCGACCAAACTAAGAATAATAAAAAGTCCTTTTTCAAATACATAGGAGGTAAGAAGAAGGCAGCCAGTAACATGGGGCCCTTACAGGAGAGGCTT
>NW_005842133.1:1497943-1499009 GCF_000455745.1 Alligator sinensis | reverse complement strand
GTGGCAGAAAGGGATCTTGGAGTCATTGTTGACTCGAGGATGGACATGAGCCACCAATGCAGGAAACCGTCAGTAAAGCTAACTGCACTGTGTCGTGCATCTACAGATGCATCACAAGCAGGTCCAAGGAGGTGATCCTTCCACTCTATGCAGCATTGGTCAGGCCACAGTTGGAGTACTGCGTCCAGTTCTCTGTGCTGCACTTCAAGAGGGATCTGGTTAGCATTGAGAGGGTCCAGAGGAGAGCGACTTGTATGGTCAAGGGGCAGCGGGTCAGGCCCTACGAAAGAAAGGCTAAAGGGCCTGAACCTATTCAGCCTCCACAAGAGAAGGCTGAGAGGGGATCTGGTGGCCATTTACAAACTCACCAGGGGGACCAGTAGGAATTGGGGGAAACTCTGTTCCCCCGGGCACCACCCGGGGTTACTAGGAATAATGACCACAAATTATTAGAGAGAAGGTTCAGGCTGGACATGAGGAGACATTACTTTACAGTTAGGGCTGCCAGGCTCTGCAGTGGGCTCCCAAGTGAGGTGGTACTCTCCCCTACCTTGGGGGTCTTCAAGAGGACGTTGGAGAGATATTTGGCTGGGGTGATATGACCCCAGCACCCATTCCTGCCCAAGGCTGGGGGTCGGACCTGATGATCTGTTTCGGTCCCTTCTGACCTTAAGTACAATGATACTAAAGAAAAACTACGTTTATTTACGGTTGGAAACCATTAAAACAGCCTAAAGCAGATTCTGGATGTAGACTCACAGCCTCAGAGCAAAGCTAGCTTCCTCAACAGACCATATATATTTCTTCATAATTCTACAATAACATAATCCAGCTCTGAGACTGAAAGACTGCTATGATTGGAGCTGGACATACCCTTCTGCTGTTTCCAAAAGCATTGACTTGCCCCCTTCTACTTCCCAGGCCTAGCACTCAGGTATCATTAACATTTGCAGTGCTTGGAATGGCTTGTTGGTCCACACTACTGTGGAAACACAGGAGGATACAGCTAATTAGATTGCAAAAAGAGAAGGAAGAAATTGGAATTACCTCTTGACGTAGCCCATGT
>NW_005842133.1:1484509-1496871 GCF_000455745.1 Alligator sinensis | reverse complement strand
CGGGCCCCAGAATTATTAATTCTCATTGTTTCTACAACCATATCCCAAACCTGACACATTAAGGCTTGGCAGTTGTAGTAAAGTCTTTTTGTGAGCAATCAGTGAAGACTACAGATTATAAATATAACTAATGTAAGCAAAACTACTGAGAATTACCTGTGGTAGGTGCCCATGGGTCAGAAGTGCCTGTAATATGTCTACCTGATAAAAGACAAGAGAGCAACATTCATACTAAGTTCAGTTTTATTTTAGAGGAACGTTCCGTGGTGATCCCATTAAGGGAAAGCAAAAAATGGCTGTACTCTGCATACATCAGCCAGCAAAGTAGGCCTGCCTGAAACAACCTTTGTTTTGATAGTATATCAATGTAACCATCAATGTGGCATGAATATTCTCAGGCCACTGGCTTTTCCCAGGGCTGTGAATTAGCACAGGACTTTTTAAGTTGCACTCTTTTCAACATTCTCGACCCCTATAGACTAAATAATTTGTTCTGAAACAGTCAGCACAGGGCATCTCATGCAAGGATATGTAATTACCCACGTTTTGTACTGAATCCTAAGTCCTTCCAGTATTAGAGTTTACATCCCGTCCTTAAGTCACAACTGATAAGGATTCTTCTGTATACTCCATCATATGCAGTTGCATAACAGAACTAACTATCTCTCTCCTTAGGTCATGTATGATAGTAAATATTAGAAAAGCTCCAGAGATTTACCTGTTGTAGCAATCCATGGTGGAAATGTGGTGGTAACACCTGTCAGTGCAATAGAGAACAATATGAAAATGAGGTCTGCAGACTAGTACTGCAAAGGACAGATTCCTACACCCAGTAATGTATCAGTATAGCCTTCCTTCCAGCACTGACATTCTCTAGGTCTGGCTTTTTCCTGGTGCTTTATGCATGCATACCAGGTTGAGAAAAACAGGATGTTATGTTCCCTCATTTGGGACCATGTCACAGACATGCTTACTCATATTATGGTAAGTCTCATTCCTTTGATGTAAAACACAAAGTAAAATTTTAAGCATGCAGCTTGTATGATCAAAGCTGTACAAAAGAATCTTCATCTGCAAAAGCTGTACATCAAGAAGCCTACTGCACAAACTTGACAAACACCCCATTGGTGAGAGCCCCATTAGGTGATGGGGCTCCTGGCACACGGATACATCCTGTGCCTGGGAGCCTCCATCAGCCTGGCCACACTCAATTCCATTGATAACTGAATAATTAATGGTTTGATAGGAACCAACCACAAAGTTATTATACATTTTCTGTCTAACTTTGTAGCTTATGCCTTTTTTATAATGCCATTAGCTGAATTAACACATGACCAGATATAAGATATGATTAAATGGTCTTTAGTGTCACATATGTCCAGGGTAGTGCATGATGCGGAATCTTGCTGAAATACAAACTACCAGATATCTGCTAGAATGCATAAGTAAAATGCATGAGAAAGACCTGGTGCAGAAATACATGGTTGATTTATGCTTGCATGCATGCCTTCATCACCGCTTAATGGAAGAATCGGCAACGCAGGAATTAAGAAAATTTCACTCACAAGATCTATATTTCAGAGCAACCTGCCAAAGTCATTCAGGTAAAAGTAAAATTAGAAAATCAAAGTAAGGGAAGGAAGAGGAGAATATGAATAGTCAAAATAAATAAAGGAGGCCTACAAACAGTAGAAGCCAGGGGCTATCACCAAGGAAGTTTACACCTCCATTGCTCAGGAGTGCAGGGAAGCTGTTAAGAAGACTAAGGCAGAGATGGAGCTAGGGCTAGCGACCAGAACTAAGGATAATAAAAAGTCCTTTTTCAAATACATAGGAGGTCAGAAGAAGGGGGCCCTTACAGGAGACGCTTGGCAATCTGGTGATTGTGGCAACCAGAAAAGCTGACCTCTTTAATAAATTCTTAGTCTCCATATTCCTGAACAGGGACCAGGATATCTCCCCCAGCTGAATTGCGGATGGACCCAGGGGAGGCACTGCCATGAATTTTACATGGTTTCCCACCACATTCTCTTAACAAAACCTTGGTGACTGTGGCATTGATGCCTACACAGTCACAGGCAAATTGGCTAGATGGTTGCTCCCAGAAAGTGGTGGTGGACGGGCCGTTTTCAGCCTGGAGGGATTTGGGCAGTGGAGTCCCCCAGGGCTTGGTCCTGCACTGTTCAACATCTTTATCAGCGATCTGGATGTGAGTGTGGAAAGCACGCTGTCCAAATTCACTGACAACACCAAGTTGTGGGGTGACAGTGGTATGCTGGAGGGGATGGACAGAGTATAGCTAGATCTAGACAAATTACAGAGGTGGGCAGATGAGAATAGGGTGCATTTCAATGCAGACAAGTGCAAGGTGCTGCATCTTGGGAAAAGGAACCAGCAACACACCTATAGGCTGGGGAACACCCTTCTCATCAACACGGTGGCAGAAAGAGATCTTGGAGTCATTGTTGACTCCAGGATGAACATGAGCCACCAGTGCGAGGAAGTGATCAGTAAGGCTAACCACACCTTGTCGTGCATCTACAGATGCATCGCAAACAGGTCCACAAAGGTGATTCTCCACTTCTATGCAGCATTGGTCAGGCCACAGTTGGAGTACTGCGTCCAGTTCTGGGCATCGCACTTCAAGAGGGATCTGGCTACCATAAAGAGGAGGGCCACTCGCATCATCAAGGGGCAGCGGGGCAGGCCCTACGAAGAGAGGCTAAAGGGCCTGTACCTATTCAACCTCCACAAGAGAAGGCTGAGAGGGGATCTGGTGGCCATTTACAAACTCACCAGGGGGGACCAGTAGGAATTGGGGGAAACTCTGTTCCCCCGGGCACCACCCGGGGTTACTAGGAATAACGACCACAAATTGTTAGAGAGAAGGTTCAGGCTGGACATGAGGAGACATTACTTTACAGTTAGGGCTGCCAGGCTCTGCAGTGGGCTCCCAAGTGAGGTGGTACTCTCCCCTACCTTGGGGGACTTCAAGAGGACGTTGGAGAGATATTTGGCTGGGGTGATATGACCCCAGCACCCATTCCTGCCTGGGACAGAGGGTCGGACCTGATGATCTGTTTCGGTCCCTTCTGACCCCAAATACTATGATACTAAAGAAAAACTAAGTTTATCTACAGTTGGAAACCATTAAAACAGCCTAAAGCAGATTCTGGATGTAGACTCACAGCCTCAGAGCAAAGCTAGCTTACTCAACAGACCATATATATTTCTTCATAATTCTACAGTAACATAATCCAGCTCTGAGACTAAAGGACTGTTATGATTGGAGCTGGACATACCCTTCTGTTGTTTCCAAAAGCATTGACTTGCCTCCTTCTACTTCCCAGGCCTAGCACTCTGCAATCATTAACATTTGCAGTGCTTGGAATGGCTTGTTGGTCCACACTACTGTGGAAACAGAGGAGGATACAGCTAATTAGATTGCAAAAAGGGGAGGAAACAATTGGAATTACCTCTTGACGTAGCCCATGTCGGCCTTGTGGTTGTGCTGGTTGCATAAGCACCTATTAAAGGAAGACAGAACAAAATGCAAGTGAGAAACACCTGTATTATGGAGATAGTGTCATTAAGGTGAAAAAAGAATCAGAAAATCAATCTGGTATAGTGTACAAAAAAAGGAGAGATTTCAGCTCACTGTCAGCTGTGCTGACTTCCTAAGTTAACTTGAAGTGAAGACAGGAAAGGCAGAAGTTCAGATCTTGATTGGCACACAGGAAGCATATCTGTGACAAGGTGCCCAACATCAGTGACAAACTCGCTTTCAACGCATGGAAAGTGAAAATCTCCACCTCAGCTCAACAACTCTCTTGTCCCTCAGCAAGAGCAGCACACAAAACAATGCTGCTACACAAACATGGCAAAACCAATTTTTGGCCTAAATCTTAACTGGGAGTGAATGAAAAGTGCTCTCAGGAGCTAGAATACTAACTCATAAAGGAGAACATAGGAGAAGATTCTAAAATAAAAATAGGAATATAGGAATATTCTAAAATAAAAAACAGAGGTTACCTGAACAGATGACACCAGCATCTTCACTATGTCCACAGTTATGGCTTTCCCCGCCCCGGTGAGGGCATTGGCCGAGATAGGACTCCTTTCCAGGTGAATATACCCAGAGCCTTGACCAAAGTAGGCACTTTGTGGGGAGGAAAGGGCGGAGCCACATCCAAGCTGCCTGCACACAACCTCAGCATCGCTGAAATCCCAGGAATCATCACAAACCGTCCCCCAGGCTCCATTGTAACTGATTTCTACACGGCCCTCGCATCTGTTCCTTCCATTCACCAGTCGGATGGTTGTTCCTTCAAAAGCACAGAAAGCAATATTTAATCTTATCAGAAGTCCTCACAGTCACTTACATGTTGGCATCTTCTTACCCCTGGTATTATCACTTTCTCTTAAACACATCTGAAGTGCCCTAGGATATCCAACTTCCTGGTGAGACACTGTGGGCCCCAGAATTATGAATTCTCATTGTTTCTACAACCATATCCCAAACCTGACACATTAAGGCTTGGCAGTTGTAGTAAAGTCTTTTTGTGAGCAATCAGTGAAGACTATAGATTATAAATATAACTAATGTAAGCAAAACTACTGAGAATTACCTGTGGTAGGTGCCCATGGGTCAGAAGTGCCTGTAGTATGACGACCTGATAAAAGACAAGAGAGCAACATTCATACTAAGTTCAGTTTTATTTTAGAGGAACGTTCCGTGGTGATCAAAAGTGAATTCATTAAGGGAAAGCAAAAAATGGCTATACTCGGCATACATCGGCCTGCAATGAAGGTCTGTCTTAAACTCAGCCCCCTGCCCAAATGCAAGAGGAAGTTTTTCTAAGCCACTTGAGCTCAATGCTTATCCACCACTTCCTGATGAGCTCCAATTAAGGTGAGTCTACAGCCCAGCCTCCTTCCATGAAGTTTTGAGATTTAATCAAAATTGGCTTTGCCTTATAGCCTGTCCCTTTACAGCACTCTGGCCCTTTCTGAAACAGCCAACACAGGGCATCTCGTCCAAGTATATGGAATTACCACAGTTGTGTACTGAATCCTGAGTCCTTGCAGTTTTAGAGTTTACATCCTGTCCTTAAGTAGCAACTGACAAGGATTCTTTTGGATACTCCATCACATACAGTTACATAACAGAGCTAACTATCTCTCTCTTTAGGACATGTATGATAGTAAATATTACTAAAGCACACGAGACTTCCCTGTTGTGGTAATCTGTGGTGGTAATGTAGTGGTGACACTTGTCAATGCAATAGAAAACAACATGGAAATGAGGTCTACAGACTAACATTATAAAAGACAGATTCCTATATCCAGATTTTTATACCCAGTAATGTATCTACAGTGCTAGTACTGTAGGCATGCATACCATGTTGAACATAGTAGGATGTTATGCTTCCTCATCTGGGACCATGTTACAGACATGCTGACTCATCCTATTATGGGCCATCTCATCCAAACACTGAAACAACAATGTAATTATATTACATACAAGAATTACCTGTTGCATTGAACCATGGTGAAATTGTGGTTGTGTTAGCACCTGTTGATACAGAGAGAAGAATGTGGAAATGAGGAAAAATTTCAATCAGTTTGAAGTAATACAGAAACTCATAAAGGTACAAATGGGCAAAATATCATACTCTTAAGAGAGGAGAAAAAAATGAGACAGAATGAGAGAGCAATGAAGATTAAGCCAAGCTTATGCACCGTGTGCAATAAGTTAGGCAGTAGAATCCAGATACTGAACACTAACTGCAAATGTCTCTAACATCTTCGTAAGGGCTTCCTACAATCATTGTTGCTTCTTAGATTTGGGGAGCTTTTGCAGCATTTAAGTAAGACTATTTTAAGCTTCCTGACCCTGTGCAGATGCATGGGTGTGCATAATCTCCTGAGGGGAGTCTCACCAAAATCTATGAGACTTCTAATCGCTGTCAATTGAAGCTTTTGCCTGAGTCTCTACTGGAGCATGGCTTCAATCATATTTCACAGTCAGAGAAATCCTCCTGAGGATGCATATTGAAACACTTTGGGTTTCTTTGTCTGTCAGCGGACTCTAACAAGAATGTCACGGTTGACCATTGCAATATTTTCCTTACACCATGTAGGAAAATACTCAAAAAAAAAGAATTCCATATCTGCACCATTAGCCTCTCCAAGGCCAAAAGTGTTCAGTATGTTTGTTTGTACAGCACTCTGCAGCTTGCACTCACCTGATCCCTCTGGGCACTATAAGAACAAAGAAGTGAAAAGCTTGACAGCAACAACTTGTGAACTAAATCTGCAATTCTTTTGGTTGTTTAAGTATGAAACTTAGATGGGCCCAAATTTGGATGATGAACTTTAAACACAGAGGGGAGAGACAAGAAAGACTAAATAAAAATGAAGAAAAATAAATAAATTTAGCCACCATTTATGAAAAGTAAAGCAGGTACATGTAAACTCCTATTCCGATCCTTTAATGGTAGAGCCAACCTTCTTAAGTCACTGCTTTTTCATGGGTGCTTGAAGAACACACAACACTTAGAAAAAAACAGCATCTTAAGCCCAATGGCCATGTAAAGACCTACAGATCTGCAGAAATTACCTGTGGTGGGCAGGACATGAAAACCTACGGGCTGGTGAGGGGTACACACATCACAACATTACTCCTTGCCAACACTGCCCCTCTGTCTAAACCCGAAAGATCGGAGTACATCCATATCCTGCACAGTGCAGCTTGTCCTGCACTGAAGATTCTGGGTGTTACTACAACGAAACTCAAAGAAGGGGGATTGAAACTGAAATCCTGGGACCTAAAATGCTGATTCTCCTTGTCACTGATAATGCCCAAAGCCATGAGCTTATCTCCTTGATTCATATTCTAAGAACAAGGGAACGAAAGGGAGGAAAGCTGGACTGTTTCAGCTATGCTTTTCTGTCTGTAGAGGGCTTACCTTTAGCAGGCTTCTTCATACTCTTCCATAACTATTGCAGTCTCTTGCCCTGTTCACAACTGCACCTATGGGGGGAGTCCAGGGGCACCATATTTCTAACCCAACAGAGGCAACTTTCTTTCAGTGAGAACTTTTACAAACTGAATATTTTCCTAGGAAGGATTTATGAGGCGTGTGCGAACAGGGAACTTTTCAATTCAGGTTCGGAATCCACCAATTTGGATGCCAGCGATTCGATTTGGAGCTCCGAATAGGGTTTCCGCTTCGATTTGGCCAAATCGGCTCCGAAGGTTTGGAGCCGATTCAGAGATTCGGCCATAGGGTAAAATGGGGAATCAATGAAATATCTATAACTGTGTTGTTCTTTGTCTGATTTGGATGAAACTTGCAGGGATGGTAGCCTCTGCTAAGAGAATGAAGCCTACTGTGTTTCATGGAGATAGATGCAGGGGTTTGGGGGAAACTGCACCCCAAATTCATGAAAGCCAAACTCATGTCACTTGTGTGTGTTATACCACAGGGGTGTTAAAACTGGAGGGATTGTAGTCCCTACTGAGGCCAGAAAGTCTGCCAAGTTTCAGGGAGATAGGTGTAGGCGTTTGGGGGAAACTGTACTTCAAGCTGCAGACAAGCACAACTCGTGACATGGGTGACACTGTGCGTGTTAAGGCGCAGCAGAGTGAAAGCTGCAGGCCAAGGAAAAGGGAAAAAAAAGAATGAATGAAAGTGAATGAAAAACTATATTTACCTGCAATATATAAAAACCAAGGCAGACAAAAAGGAATTTGAGGCAATCTCATATTTTAAATAGCCCATCATTATAGCCATCACCCAGGCAGTGCATGTGGTACATCTTTCCCTCGTGTGGGAGGGGTAAAACAGAGCTATGGAAGCAAAGTTAAAATAAGCCTACTGACCCATCACAGACTTGCAGACATGCTTACATTTCCTGCAGTCCTACTCAAATTGTAAACTGTAAACTGAAGCTTATGTTGAAAGTCTCCCAACAATTAAGACTTCTACTTTGCCTGTCATAAAGCATGCTTCCTAAAACTTTACATGTTGCTGTACACATAATCTCTGGGAGGAACTTCATAATTAATCATCAACATCAGCGCTTGTCATGGGATGGAGAATGCCCAGACAAAAGAACTGTACCACAGCACTGCACCCCTCTCCAAAGCCAGAAATGCTCTTCTAGCCTGCACTTTGGTTGAGGGCACTCTCCAACAAGCGTGAGTGAGGGAACTTAATAGTTTATAGTTAAATTTGCCAAGATGGGGGGACCCTGCCAGCCCTTTTCATTTATTTGTACATCTATTTTATATGAGCCAGGTTGAATTCTGAATGATGCTATTCAAAATTTAAGCTAGTCCAATTCAGCTATTAAAGATATTCAGAATCTGAAATACTCTCCTGCAAACAGAATGATTCACTATCACCACTTCCTACTTTACCAAAGGACTTTGGTCCACTTAAGGCTTGGCGGGTAAGTATCCTGGTGCATTTTACAGTGGATACAGAAAACACCATAGCTTCCAAAGAAATAGAGGTCAATGACATAACTGAGAATTGTCAGTTGTTGTTGGCTGTACTGTAGGATGACTAGAACAACTGTTCATGCCACAGAAGAACAACTGTTCATGCACTATACCAATGGGGAACATTTTCATTAAGGGGCTGTATTTTCTGGCAAAATCCAAAAATGACTTAGACACACTCAAAAAGGAAGAGAGAAGATGGAAAACATAAGAGGCAAGACAGCAAAAAAAGTATACCAAACAGATTCCAATTAATATATCTATTTTCCCCAGACTATGGCTGTGTGTAGATAAAACAAGGGGCACATGTGCACGACACTTTAACGTGGGTTAAATGCTTTTGCACCGCTTTAATGGTGTTGGTGTTTGCATGCATCGGCAGTCTATTGTGCAGTAATTCCAGCTGCTGTAGCACATTCGGCAGCATAATGTCCCTTAAATGACTTGGGGTGCAGCAAACTAAATACGAGCTCTGCCCGCCAGCAGCTTGCCCTCCCCTCCTCACTGCCGGAGAGGCAGGTAAGTTCAGGTGTGTGCACGACCTGGGGTTTAAAGGGCCCTAAATTGAAGCGGTGGTTTTAAAAACCCACCGCTTCATTTTAGGGCCCCCGTTTCATCTACACATGCCCTAATATTCTAAACCCCACACTCATTCTGTTATAGGCAGCTTTTATAATACTTGAAGTAATAAAAGTTTAAGCTTACTAACACTATAGATGGACATTGTATGTGTTAAGAAATCATTCAGTAGCACTTTTGTTACTACACTGAACTTATTGCAAATGTTTTGATTTGATTGTAATTGCTAACAAACGTCTCAGACAAAATACTGGCTGGTGGGAGCAAGTTAAATTTCTCGCCAAGCAGATTATTAAACAATAGTAACAATTAATGAGTTTAGTTAACTCACATTTTTCAACAGAACCCCCAAATGCCATTTAATCTTTGCACAAAATCACTGAAGGTGTGAGTTCTCTCTGTGGAATCAGGACCAAAACTGGTTTTTATAGTTTTGTTAAAATGACTTTTTTAAAAAAATGTAGCAATTTACCTGAGAGAGTCTGTAGAACTCCTGGGCAGAAGAGTAACATCCAAGTGAGGATCTTGGCAGTGCCCATCTTGCCAGAGCTCCTGGCAAAAGGGAGCATCAACATTTATAGGCTCCATCTGGAAAGGGGCATGGCTTCTTTGTGTCATCACAGGAAATCAATAAAAAGTTAATTCCTAAGGTTATTCCAAGTTATTTTAATCATAATTGACTGTTACTTCCTTATCACCAAACAAAAGTAGTATTTGAGCAACAGTATTTTCACTCCCTGGAGAAAAACCTTGGTGCTGCAGTTATTGCTATAAATTATACCAGTCATGCTATGACATCAAAAATACCTTTGGAGCCTGTGTAGTGCTTCAAGGTGCTTTGTTTTTGCAAGTTACTGCTGAAGACATGAAAGTGGGGGTTATCCTCAAGGCAATGTGAAAAGGCTTGGAGGGCTTGCAGAAGGGGTTCCAGGTGACCTGGCCTTCCTCTGAGAGGGATTCCCTTTCTGGTGCCTGAAATGTCCCGTAGAGTATGAACATGTACGTTTCAGCTAGCTTCACCGTGTACTTGTGAACATGTTACTCCTGTGAACGAGTGATTACTTGTTAAACCTTTTATACTATTCCAGAGAATCAAGGAGTTCTTGGAGACCAGACTCTGAGAAGCAGCATTTTATATCATATAGGATTGTGTGCAGATCAGCTGGAGTCACTGTTTAAGGAATGCATTGCTCTTTCTTTCCCTGAGCACTCAGAAAGATAGCAAGGGTGAGATTCAAAGAAAGACATGGGCAAACTTGAGACACCCAAGTCCAAAATCATGATCCAAAAAAGACTGCTTCAACAGTTGCTCCTCCTGCTCCTCCTTAACATGCAGCCTTTTGGAATTGTCATCCTGAAGTCCTAACTCTCTCCCTGCACCCTATGCAGAGACAAGATTTCTAACTCTAGAGTCTTTGGATTCCACTCTGGGGTCCTAACATCTAAAAGTTTGTCAAGTACTTTCTAATGAACTTCACACGTGCTTATGAGTCAGGGGCACAAGGAGGGGGAATCCTCTGTTCCATCAGTATTTCATGACTTTAAATAAGTGATCATTGGTAGCACCTTTTTCTCGTCCCAGGGTCTTCAGTAGAGTTCACCTGGGAACCACTTTAAAGAGCACGTGCGATTACCCACCTATGATCCTCTATTACATTAATAAAATATTCTTGCTTAGAAGAGGTAATTCACAATCTGTATTACTGGAGATTGGCACCTGAAATGCCTGTTGGGAGCCATCTTTATGAAAATGTGCTGTGGCACTGCGATCTAGCCGTTACAGCATGGAGGTGGCAGTCTCTTGGTTTCTCTGTCCTGGTTCTGCCTAAATTTACTGGGCATTAATACCAGTAGCAAAGGGGGCCTATACATGAGCAGTGAGGAGCAGACTCAATTAATTGAATCTGCTGGAGCATGGTAATTACCACGTTCCGGCGGACTCAAGCATTTCATGCATCCGTGTCCTCGCACTGAAAAATGGCATTGGGGGCACTTTAACTAAAGCTTGTTTGATGAGCTTTAGTTAAAGCACCCCCAGCACCATTTTTCAGTGTGGGGATGCTGACACACAAGACGCTCCAGGCACTTTAATTAGAACGGCTCTTGGAGCTGTTCTAATTAAAGTACCCTCCCCCCCACTCTCGGAGCATGTGAATAAACATCCAAAGTGACCGTGAGCACATCACTTCAATTGAAGTCACTGAAGAAGCTTCTGTTGGGAAGGTCCATGGGAACTTCAACCATACCAATGAACTTCATACATTGTGAAATCCTAACTAGCATGTCTGAAAGCTTATTTGAAGATAAGTCACTAGAAGACAAGGAAATCAACTTGGAAAAATGTTGATTACATACATATCAGAGTACATTCCTGATAAGATATTAGGAATCTGTGCTCCTAGAACTTCTACCTGATTCAAAGCAAGTGGAGGTAATTTAGGAGAATAGACATGACAGTGCTATGGAACATCCATTTTAAAACAAGTATCTAAAAAAACAAACCTGCCTGCACAATACAAGCATCTTCCAGCACTATTTGCTTCAAATACCTATTTATCTCAGTCTGTCCTATACTGGATTTATCATAAAGTAATAAATGCTGCTTTATGAATGATTAGTAAAATGATTCAGCTACTGACATCATAGCAATGTCACATTTACAACAGTCCCAGGACATTGATCAGACTTTTGTACTGAACTGGCATAGCCATTATCATCAAGCTGGTCTGGCTATACAAAGAGTTGCTTTTCCCCTTTCTGGCTTAGGCAGGGGGTTGCACTAGATGTCTGGAGGTCCCTTCCAGCCCGACTTCTGTATGATTCAATGATTTTCTTCCAGTCTGAGAGCTGGAAAGAATTTGGGCGAAGACTAAATTTCCCCTACAAGCCAACTACTGAGACCAGGAATATGATAACAATTTTGCAGATAATCATTTTTGGTCACAGGTGTGATTTTTTACAGAGAGAGTCATACCATTAAGGCCCCAGTGTTACTACAGTTATACCTGAGTAAATATGGCTTATACTTGTAGAATAGATCATTACCTTTCCCATATAGGAGTAAGTCCTACAGTTGTATAACTCTATCCACAGTGAGGAGAAAAGGGGGTTGCAATGTTCCCTGGGCTAGAATAACTACTTATACAACTTCTTAATGTAGACGCATCCTGAGTAATATTTTGTGGTTTATAAAGGAGAGCTAGGACTTAGCTAACAGAACATTTAAGCAAAACATCTGGTTTGCTGTAGTGTCATCGCAAGGAAACATGCT
>NW_005842133.1:1479206-1484499 GCF_000455745.1 Alligator sinensis | reverse complement strand
TTCCATGCATACATTTTGTTGTAAGGGCATGTGGTAGTTCTTTGTCCAGCCTGCTTGTATGCAAAGTTATCACTGCTCAATTGTAAGAAAGCATTCTGCTTACTCACTTATGTGCTGCAACTAGGTGGAGAGAGAGTAGCCTATTGTTCACGCCACACATTGCAATGTGGTGCCATGCAGGGGAACAGGAAAGGCAATGTAAAGTAGGTTAGGGAGGCATGCTGAGGTTCACAGGCCTGTGCCACCCAGAGGCCCTCACCAGTGCCGCTATGGGGCTGCAGGAGGATGCCTCTGACATGAACCTAACCCAGCAGGGGAGGAGCTGGAGTTCTTTGGGAACTAGGAACCTCCTTTTGCCTAGATACCATGTAAGGACTGAACTTGTGTCTTGGTGAGCCAAACACTTCATAGGTTTCCACCCTTACTAATCCCCACTGACAACACACGCTCCCTCCCCAGCCATGCAGCACTCCGCTCTCCTACCATTTTTCAGAGCATCTGAATAAATTGATTAGATCGTGCTGATCAGTCAATGACTTGGTTTCATGCATCTTACTATATGATTCAGTCTTCTATTATTGTAATAAATATTACATGTAAATATGTCATTTTTACATGTGAATATGTAACCAGAGGACTAGATTGTGGTTAAACGATGGCAGGAAGGCCACAGGGGCACCTGAGAGGTACCCCACAAAGAGCCCTGTGGAGGTAGGGGCCAAAAGGGGGCTGACTGGCACCAGAGAAAGAAGGTGCAGCCTTGCCTGGGACTGGGACTACAGCAGACCCAGAGCCCAGGAAAGCCAAAGCCAAGACTAGGAGCCCAGAGACAGACATAAGGAGAGAGCTGAGGCTGAGAAAGCCAGGCTGAAACAAATGGGCCACAACTGGAGGCCAGCAGACAGAGTAACAGTGGGCTAAAGCTAAGAAGGAAGATTCTTCAACAGGAAGGTCCAGGTCAAAGAGGACTAGAGCTTTCTCAGGGACCATGGGACAGCCTCCCTTCTACAATAAAAACAACTGCATCAAGGCATGGCAGGAAAGAGGAAAGGGGAGGGGAGCCTGAGAAGCCAGAGCATGGCAGAAGTCATGTAGCCACCAGGAGGTATCACAGCTGCCTCTGGGACCCAGTCCTGCTACAGGGCACTTCTACAGTTGTCCATGCTTTAAAAGCTAGTTTAGTAACATTTTCCTTTTTTTTTCTTTGACTCAGCTGCAATATTTGGCTTCTACCATCAGTCCAAGTCCCAATATCTCTTTGTTTCAAGCGAGGCTTCATATCATAACAACAGTGCTACTGAATTACATGTGAACACCTACACTAGTGCCAATATCTAGTGCCCTGCAAGTGTAAGGTGGGACTATTCAAAATGCCAATGTGACCTAGGAATGCAAACTCAAGGGAAACTCAACTTGTACTCCAAAGTCACTTGGTTGCTTTCAAAAATGCCACTGAGAGATTTCATTTTATGCAGAGATGAAGAAATATCCAGTTCAAACATTTCTTTGTCATCATTCTCGAGTCAGCAGTCAGTATAAACAGCCTAAATAGCTTAGCTTCATGCCTAGATATACCACATCATATTTCCCCTTATGTAGCCCTAGGCTATAAGTTTCTCATTTCCAACTCAACCAGTTCATGATTTAAGGTATTATCATAACTAAATTTCTACAATTACCAGTTTTAAGGCAATATAAAAAACCCCCAACAACAACACAAAGAAAATACAACAGTAGACAACCTGTAAGGTACTTAGCCATGGAGGTTCTCACCAACACTACATGGATCTTTGAATGACCCCCTGACTGTACCGTAAGCACCTAGAATATCCCATATTCTCCAAAGCAATGATCTTATCAGTAGTGCTGAACTACACCTCTTCAATTCCAGCAATGCCCACTCTCTACATTTCCACTCAAGATCCCTTAAATATATTAAAGTCTCAAGCATTACAAAAGTGCTTTAATATTCTGCAGTATTGTACTGAGGTGGCAGTGGTCTCTAAAAATTCTCTCTGAAGGTCCCGTTCTGTTTAGCAAGTGTGGCACAAGTCTGCACTGAAGTTTTGTAAGCTTTACTTAATGCTAATGAAGGTTCATAGGCACCATTCAAAAAGGTTGGATCCTGGGCCATTTGTATGTAGGCCCCTCTACATACAGAAATAGTGAAGAAAAATCTAGCTCTGCTTGAGGAATAGTTGGTTAGGAGTGGGAGCTAGCACTGATAGAATCAGTGCTAGAAGAAAGATGTAGTTAGCTGTGCCCGTCTGAAGTCAGGCAGAAAGCGAGGCAAGGTAACAGCTTTAGAAAGAAATTAAGAGAATGAGGTGGGAGGGGTGTGAACTGGCAGTTTGTAAACCTGTGAATTGATTTAGTTTATGAAATTTAATACACAAACATTTGTTTTAGTGGTGTCTCAGGTTCAGAAAGTTTGGCTAATATGGGAAAGAGACTGGCTGGGATTTTCAGTTATATGAAGGTCCAGAGTAAAATGAAAAACAACTCTGTCATAACAGAAGGCCTGTGGAAACATGGAGCAGCAACAAGACTTCAGTAGAGGAACGCTGTTTCCTCAGTTCCCATTACTGACTCTGAAATATAACACAGCCTCATGACCACAAGATGAAGATAAAGCAATAATCATAAGAGTCTTCCATTAATCTTTTATAAGTAACTCCAAATATATGGGTGTACTTTTATAAGTAACCTCAACATTGAAAATGAGAAATACAGTCTTCATTGAAACCATTATTACACCCCAGGAAATTATGTGCATAAAAATGCAAAATTATGCACAGAAAAATTCAAAATTATGTTCAGAAAATCTGAAATTATGCAAAATAATTATATTTATGTTTTTCAAAATTAAACTAAATATAACACTATTTGAACCTTCTTTAGAAATATATGCAGGTACTTGTATGTGGGAGGTGGGGGCATCAGGTGCATCTGTGTGGGAGTTTGTGAAGATGTTGGGGGTGTGGGGTTTGTGGGGGTTTGTGAATAGGTGTGGGTTCCCCCACCACCCCCCCCCTGACACATGTCCCCTCATGTATAGCCCCCAGTACAGACCCCACTGCCACATGCCACCCCCATGCACAGCCCCCCACCACATGCTTCCCCAATACAGCCCCTGCCACCACACCCCCCCAAGCTCAGCCCCCGCCACCACATGCTCCACTGTGCATAGTCCCCACCACCACACACCAACCCCATGCACAGCCCCACTACCCACAATATGACCCTCTCCCTGTGCACAGCCCCCCCACCACATGCCCTTCCTTGTCCTCAGACACAGCCCCCATCAGCGCATACCTCCCCAGCATAGTCCCTGCCACCAGCAGGCCCTCAGGGAGCTCAGGCCCACAGCAGGCAGAGTCCCCAGCAGTGTGCCACTCTGGCAAATCCTGGGGGCTTCACGTGGCAACACAGAGCTGGCCTACTTCAGCCTGCTGGTGGGCAACTTTGGATCAGACTGGGCTGCCCAGCTAGCACATGGGGCTCATGACACTGCAGGCAGGAACCATGTGGAACTCCAGGCATTAAGCGGCAGCTGTGCACTGCTGAGGGCTTGGCCTGCCCCAGCCAGGAGCACCCCAAGAGCTTGCCCCTGGCTGCTGCTGCCAGCAGCAAGAGCTGTGCACAGGTGTGTGGCAGGGTGGCCTACACCCATCCTCACACCCACCCCCCTCTCTTGCAGGCAGGACCTCCCCCTCCCACTCATCAGCTACACCCCAGCGAATTATGCAATATTATGCCATTATTCACAGTCATACATTTTATGTGCAAAATTATGCAGGTGCATAGTTGCATAATTCTCTGGGGGTGTATGTTATCTCTGAATGCATTCATTTGATACTGAATTAATACTTTACTACTTGTGAAATCTATTCATACAGCCGTAACCTGCATTAATCTAATCTAATAACGTATTTTTATTGACCGTTATCATAGACATTTCCTTAAATCCCACATTTTGTAACAACAGTACTGCTGGTTACTTGTTAATATGTATCCTGTTGAAAGGGCACATTTATAACAGCCATTTATTATACTGAATTGCCATGGCTTTAAAACTGTCACCAACAGAGGACTTCACCAGCAACTCTAGCAAAGCATGAGTGACAGTTAAGCCAAACTTCATTACAGAAAAGAACATTTCCTGAGAGCATGTTACCCCACATATGCCTCTGAAGCACCTGGTACTGCCTATTGTGTCAATAGATATGGCCTTAGGGACTAATACGGTAATTTGTAAGAAGGGGACTCAGATGCCAAATTTCTACCCGTATTTCAAAGAATTTCAAGTCCAGCTCTAAAGATAAGATTTGAACCCACCTTTATATACAAAGCTTTTCAGTGTGGGACCTGCCATAAAGTGAGTCAATAACAGCCTATAAGATATGCAATTTTATTTAATCTAGGTGAGTGCTCAGACTCCCATCATATAATTCAGGGGCAGGCAATTATTTTGGGCAGAGGGCCGCTTGCCGAGTTTTGGCAAGCTGTGGAGGGCTGCATGAATAGCCCTGCCCCTTGACAGGTGCTCCGCCCCCTGGTTGCCATCTTGGGACCAGAAGTTCTGCCCCTCACTTCTTAACTTTGCCACAGGAAGTCCCTCCCCTTGCCCCAAGAAGTACTCCATTGGGGAAAAGGGTTTACCATCTTAGAATGGGGGGGAAAAACAAATTATATACTAAAAATCAAACACCCATAATAATATATTTTAATTTAATTTAAAATATATATTTTTGTCCTGATTTGTGTGCGTTTGTGCTGTATATGTAGAAGTGATTGCATAATAGCTCAAAATGCACTCTTACCCTTGCATAGTGTGTGGGGTGCGCCTGGGTATCAGCGGAGTATGGGTGGGTGGGTGTTGGGTTTGTGGGGAGCTATGGGTGGGTGGATGTGTGTGGGGGTACAGTATTTGTGGGGTGTGTGATTGCACCCCCCTCCCCCAAGATGGTCAACACCTGCCCTGCAACAGCCCAGAGCCTAAGCACCCAGTAGCACCTCCCTGCCACCGGTAACAGCACACAACCCACTGTGCCATGCACCCACTTGGTACCACCCAGCTACATGCAGTGGTAGTGGTGGGGACCAGCACGTGCAGCCATAACCCTGCACTCCCTGCGCTGGCTCCAGACTCGCCTGTCAGGGCTGAGCAGTGGCAGCAGCAGCTGGACAGAAACTGCTGCTCAGTGTGGGGAAAGCAGCCTCTTCTCCTTACTGCCACCAGCCAGTTTTTGTGTTGGCTACACATGTACAACTCGGGATCATTCAAATTCTA
>NW_005842133.1:1473171-1478925 GCF_000455745.1 Alligator sinensis | reverse complement strand
CGTTGATGAATTTAGAATAGGGCTCTGGGAGCGGTTGATCTGGAGATACTCAGCCCAAAAGTTGGTCCCTGGCATTGATTAACTCAGGCCAGGGCTTCTAGCCCTTGATCAGTGACGTTTAGAGATTTCCCGGTTGTTACATTGTCTTCTATTGAGTTCTTCCGTTGGTTGACCTGCAGCTTCCCAGGTGTTAATTGCTGCCTGCTTCCATGTTACACATTCAAACACGTTACACATTCAATCGCTGATTCACTCGCTCTTTCAGGGGCCAGCCTGATACAGGGAAGGGCAGTTTGATTCCTGTCCTTGTTAACATTGTTAAGATGTATAATTTACTTATGAAACTAAACACATTCAGTTGAAAGTTGAATGGTGAGGAGTATAAAATATAAGCTACAAATGCCATGGCACAAAAATAGATAAAAAAATCAAACTACAAGGGGAGATACAAAATGCACACATACACATTTTAAAACACAATTCCTTATCTTAAAGTGAAAGAGAGAGGAAGAAAGAAAAGGTAGAAAAAGAGAAACATATCCAAAGAGGTGAGACCAAATGCAGGCAAGAGGAAAAGGGGGCTTTCTGCTACATCTGGTGCGGCTGCCCAGAGCCCATGCCGTGCTAGGCTGCATTGCAGCTCCTTCACTGCCACCCCTGAGCTGCCCTGCAGCTGATCCACACTATCACTGCTGCCGTGCTGAGCTGCCCAGAGGCGACAGTGAAGGAGCTGCACTGCAGCCTAGCATGGCGTGGGCTCCGGGTGGCCACACAAAAACTGCCCAGCAGCGGTGAAGAGGAGGGGCCACTTTCCCCCTTGCTGAGCAGCAGTTTCTGTCTAGCTCCTTCTGCCACAGCTGCTGCTGCTCAGAGCTGGCATGAGGCCCAGGCTCAGCTGCAGCACTGCAGGAAATACTGCTGTTCAGTGCAGGGTAAAAGCAGCCTGTCCCACTGCCAGTACTTCCTGGTGCAGCCGCTCAGATCCCACATGGGGCTTCCCTGTGTCTGGTCTGCACTGCCATCGCTGCCCCATGGGTCAGCCCAGAGGTGGCAGTGACGTGGTAGAGACACACGACAGCTCCACACAGGCTCCAAGCTGCTGCACTGGGAAGAACAGCCAGTGGGCAGGGGAGGGGCCATTTTCCCCCACATGCTGAGCAGCAGTTTGTCCCCTGCTGCCACTGCTCAGTTCAGATGAGCGAGTGCAGGGCACGGGGTTGGGACTGCAAGCGCTGGTCCCTACCTGTACCGCAGTCCAGAGGGGACGTCTGTATGGTCACAAACTGATTTAGCCTAGCCAGGTTAGACTAACCTGCAAGGATTGAATCAATTCAGGCTCAGGATTTTTGAATGTCTGTCCCTAGCCTTCCTGTAGCATGTTCAGAACTAATTCAAACACAGGGAGTCCATCAGCAACAGTGCTACAGCTTCCACAATTGACTATCACTCTGCTGTACACCACTTTTTCATGCATGTGATTTTGTGGTTCTTTTCTAGTCCAGCTGATGGCTGCACACACTCCCCCATGACTGCAGCCCCGCACTGCCTGGCAGCAGCAGCAGACAGGGAGATCAGGGTGCTTGTGCCCGGCACTGAGGTGTGGGAGAGAGTGGAGGCCTGACTTATCTCCCACTTGGGCTCTGAACCTTAGCCTGAGCTTGGAGCTCCTGTGCCAGAACCAGGTGCTTCTCCCATTCCCCGCTCTGCAGTCCAGCACTCGCACTCTGCTGCGACTGGAAGGAGCCCCACCCCTGCTTCCCTGTAGTGTCCAGCGCAGGGTATCTCCATCGGAGACTGAGCTGCAAACACAGTGCAGAGCTGTGGGGATAGAAGTGGCTAGGCAGGCTGCGCAGGGCTGCGCTCCTCACCCACCCCCACCCTGCCCAGCTGAGCTCCACGCTCAGGGCTGCAGCCATGGGGGGAGGCCCCTACACCCCCACCCTGCCCAGTTGAGCTCCACACTCAGGGCTGCACCCATGGGGGGAGTCCCCTACACCCCGACCCTGCCCAGCTCAGCTCCATGCTCAGGGCCGCAGCCATGGGGGGAGTGTGCAGTCATGGGGGGAGTGAGCAGGGGTCCCTACACCCCCCAGCTGCACACCCCAACCCTGCCCAGCTGAGCTTTGTGCTCCCATGTCCCTGTGGGGGTTATCCCCAGCGTGGAAGAGAGCCTCCGCCTGCCCTGGGAGGGAGGAGTGGGGGGGGAGGGGGAGAAAGAGTCCCCCTCTGGGGCTGGGCAGTCTCACAGAGTCCCCCTCCCCACCCCATGGTGCTGGCAGGGGAGGAGGAAGAGAAGAGCTCCCTACCCCCCACACCAAACAAGGCCCCCGTCCTGGCCCCATGGCAATGGGGGAGAGGGAGGAGGAGGAAGAGCTCCCTTCTGGGGCCGGGCAGCCCTGTGTGCCCGGATTGCTCCAAGCTGTCAGGGAGCTGCTGGGATCTGGCCATGCCCCCTCCTCAGCTCAGCTTGCCTGTGGAAGGGAGGGCTGCTTTAGTGCCCCCAGGCTTCTGGCTTGAGCTACTGCAGGCATGCGCCGAAAGTCTATCCATTTGTAAACTGGTTCACTCTCTGCAGGTTTGACTAACCTGCAAAGATTGAATCAATTCAGGCTCAGGCTTTTTGAATGTCTGACCCTAGCCAGGGTGGTCAATAGCCATTTGAGGGCCATAGCCAACTGGCAGGATTTAAACCGAT
This sequence comes from Alligator sinensis, assembly GCF_000455745.1. NCBI lineage: Eukaryota > Metazoa > Chordata > Crocodylia > Alligatoridae > Alligator > Alligator sinensis. The sequence continues at coordinate 1,476,230 of NW_005842133.1, read as the reverse complement.
TCCTACTCCTACCTTGACCATTCAGCTTTTGTCTGTTGTACTACAGAAGACATGAGAAAAAAGTATCAGTGACCTAATTCTGCAGACACAGCTGTTTTTTTAAAACCAGGTTCTCCATAATTTTATGTGGTAAATAAAACAAAAGGCATCTTTCACTTCCTGGTGTTTGTTTGGGTTTATATCTCTAGTTTTAAATTTATAAAAACAGCAGCCCAAATTGTTGTTTGACAAAGCTTCTTTATGACAGAGGCAGCTCTCCAATACAGTGAAGCATGAGTTGGATGTCAAGTTTACAGACAGAAATTGCATTATAGGTCTTTGCCCTTATGATTTTGAATCACAGCATTTACCCATGAAATTCATTTAGACTAGAAATCACCCCACACTGCAAATTAGCACAAAACTTTTACAATGAGAAACTTAACCTTAAAGAACCTTGCTGGAAATAATTTGAAACATTGTAGTCAAGCATCTCCCCAGATAACTGTAGGTACTATTTTGTATTCTGTTCCCAATCATGGCTGATTACCAAAATATTTCTGCTAAATAAAACCTCTCTTTTGTGTAACTACCCATGCCACGCATGTCTTTCATCCCTATCTCTGAATTTCTGAGGTCTTAGTACAACGGGCTTTGAAGGGACGTGAGGAAAAGGGAAAACTTGCTCTTGCATTCAAGTATCTTGGCTATCTGCAGTTACTAACAATATCTGAAACCATGACATAACAATTAAACACGTCTTTGTATACATGAAAGGCTCACTTAGAATTATATGTTGTATCCAACTGGGATTTATTACTGATGAAGATATCAAAGTAACTCCCCAAGTTACTTACATGGCTCCTACACCACTGAAGAATCTGAGCTCTTCACAACTTTCACTATTTTACCATCCTCACAACACTTCTGTGCTCTTATCCCCATTTAACAGGTCAGGGACTTGGAGAGTACGTGACTCTGGAGGTCTGACATCAGGCAGGCTGCTGGGCTACTTGTCCTGTATGCATAGATAATACTTCCAAGGATGCCCAAACCTACTCTGGAATCTCACTGCAGTACACTAAAAATGCTGGGAGTAATAGCTGGGTCTAGTTTGAGGAGGTGGAGCTGGTGGCTGAGATACAGGATTTGCACTGAGATCATTATTGGAGATGGCAACTGATTAGGGAGACAAAATCTAAGAGACAACATTTTGCTCAACCCCAGGGTACTTTATGTGCAGGGCTTTCATGCTCAGACCTCTCTAATCCAAGTTGAGTAGCTAAAACATCGGGTGTACAGTACGTTTTTCATACATTTCCATGAAAGCTTGATTTGTTGTGTAAAAGTGAAGAACAAATGCTAGAACTGAATCGTTGAGTCAGTCTCCTAATATTCTGGTGTCTGTCCAGTGCTGGTGCTTTTGCATCTTACATCATTATCTTGTAGGGAACCTCTTTCTTCTCCATTTTGTTTTTCAAAAGAAACCCAGCAAGAGTGATAACTGCAACTGCCAGGACCGCAGCAGCAACAACAAATGGAACGAAGTGATTTTCAACAGGAGCAATAAATGAATTATCCGTATCCACATTTTTCTGATGGTCTGAAAAGTCCGGTTCTGTGAGCAAAGAGAAGAGTGCATTACGTTCTCTTTCCCACTCTAATATTTCCAAGGCAAAGAGAATTTGAAATGATTCATTCTAGATGACAACTGGAAATCGGTCACTCAATTCTCTGACCACAGTTCATACATGATATTGTAAACACATCAGACAAGGTTTGCACTGAAGTGAATTCAAGCCCAGACATTAAAACTACCTAGAATAAACATGGGTGACAAACTCGATTGAATTAGCACACCAAGACAGATTCTCTCTCCTTTATCTAATTCAAGAAAATAAATGGACTTGAAACATGCCAAAATGAAAGCATGTGTACATCTTATTAGTCATCAAATGGTCTCATCATGTTTATTTTGGATCTACCATAGTAAAAATATACTTCAGTGTTTTGCAGTGACCTACAGAGATAACGCTCCCCCTGCAATATGAAGTGATTTACAGACTCTTACACTAAACACAAGAGAAGTTGATTTAAATTTACCAGCATTCCTGTTCTGGCTGCCATCTCTCCGAAGCTGAATCGGGCCAACAACAACAGTCACTTTTTCATGAGAAGAGCCGGTATCTCTCTTGGACCGAGAGAGGCAGCCCTGGTAGCAACGGGAGGAATAATCATATGCCCTGCACACCACCATCTGGCATTGCAAGTAAACAGATGGATGCCAGTTAATAAAATGGAAGGCATTAAATTTAAACCGGGCCTTGTAATTGTAGCCTGAGTAGTATGTCCTGTACGTAGAATCTCTAATGCAGCTGGAAAGAAAAAAAAAAGAAAATGAGTTATCATGAATACACAAAATAATAAATCATTTTCAGGGGAGGGGAAGAAGAGTTGCTTTTAGTCTTGTCTATTAACAGTATCCTCTTGTATATAGAACTCAGCATTCACAGGGGGAGGGACTATAATATAGGTGTGCCACCTCTTCAATAATCCACCAGCTTGGAGAATAATTTTCTCTCGCTCAATGACAGGGGTACAGGAGGACACTCACTTAGGAGCGCCCAATACTTCAGTTGGTAGGTCACACCTGGGGAAGTGGGAGACCTTGCTTCTAATCCCTGCCCTGAAAACAAATCCACTTAAATTTCTGAGTGGATTTGAACTTGGCTAGGAGATTCACTTGGAATGTGAGACACGATCAGAGTCAAGGGTATCACAAATTCAAGAGGGATGTGGATAACCTGGAGAGGGTTCAGAGAAGGGCCACTCCTATGGTTAAGGGCCTACAGACCAAGCCCTACGAGGAGAGACTAGAGAAACTGGATCTATTCAGCCTCCGCAAGAGAAGGTTGAGAGGCGACCTTGTGGCTGCCTATAAGTTCATCACGGGGGCACAGAAGGGAATTGGTGAGGTTTTATTCACCAAGGCGCCCCCGGGGGTTACAAGAAATAATGGCCACAAGCTAGCAGAGAGCAGATTTAGATTGGACAGTAGGAAGAACTTCTTCACAGTTCGA
>NW_005842133.1:1436752-1473140 GCF_000455745.1 Alligator sinensis | reverse complement strand
GCTTATGCAGGGGGTCGGACTCGATGATCTATTGAGGTCCCTTCCGACCCTAACATCTATGAATCTATGAATCTATGAAATTCATTGGAAGAGGGGAAGAATCTCCATATAAGTGGCTGAGATATTCAGCCAGTATAGGGGAACACACAATTCAATCCCTGCTCCTGGGAAGATGTCTAATTACTCATATAAAGTGGAATGAATGTACAGGAAGGCAGAGCACTCCATCCCAGAATCTCTTTGGCATATTGTTTGTGGCTGTCCTGCGTACTGCAGGATTCAGGTTCAAATCCTTCATGAATAGAAGGGATTTGCCCCCGTATCTCCCATATTTTGAGTCAGTGTTCTAATAGTGTAGAAACCAGTCCTTCATTTCTTTTGCTTTCTTTACAAGAGCACAAAATAACGTCTCATTTCATGTAGTACAAAATAGATATTATCAATAATTTTTAAAAGGGCTTGTTTTAACAAAAAAACCCCCAAAACAATATGATCCAAATAGATTTTTCCCTCAGTTCCTAAACTGAAATACCAATTATTCATATAGCCATAAGGCTGTAAATGGATGTGAATCCTTTGATTTCCCTGGAATTGCAGCCCTTTGCATCAAAAGTAACAATATTACCTCCTTGAGTGGAATAACTGGCGCATAATCTAAATATCATTTCTAGAGTTATATATTATTTCTAGCCAAGTTTTGCCAAATGTTCTTGTCTCCTGCTACATTTTAAAAATGTATGGATAGCAAGAATTGAAATTGGTACAAATGGATTCAAATCCACTATTCTGATTCCTCCTTAAATAAAAACTATGTGAGAGTTCATATCCAAAAGAATTTTTTCCCTCACTGAGAAAGTTCTTACCCATTCCTGATTAAATCATATGATGTAGTTGTAAAATCATTGGGATCAGGGGATGCTACACACGTGTCCACAAACAACACCAGATTCGAGTCAGAGCTGTGAAGATACGCTTGAAGGAATAGATTCTGGTTTAAATCAACGTAGTATGGCCAGTCATAGACTGGCTGTGAGAATGATGATGATCTATAAAATGTCAGGTTCACATTGTATCTGCTGTACTGAGTTTCGTTGACCTCAATAACATTGTCAGCAACATACATAACTTGTACCCAGGTGTTCTGGAGCATTTTGCAGTTGACATGCACATGAAGGTCCTTTTGTCTTTTGATTATGTAACCAGAAGAGGTTACTGTGATCTGGTTGGTATAAGTGATTGTATTGTTGTCTCCCTGGTAGAAGGACATATTAGAAGGACAAAACAAAATTATCTCATGTAGTCATTTTTATATTATGCATACTAAATTCTGATGTACCCCTAAGCCTCTGGCAGATGTAACCAGTAATTAAGATGTAATTAATCAGTTTATTAAGTCTTAATACAGTCATGCAATTAATGGTGTGATAGAACAGGAAATAAGCCACAAAAGTTATTACACAAAATGCTTTTTAAAACTTCATGGTTTTGTATATTTTCTGTAATAACTTTTGGCTGATTCCCATTGTGCCTTAAATTGAACATGTGGCCAGGCAAATCAGCTGATCGGGCTCCCAGTCTCGGGGGTGTATCTGAGCCCTTGACTCTGGGGCATTTCCAAAGCTGGGAGCACCAATCAGCTGCCTGGTTTGCTACCTGCCATTGCAGGGGGAGCCCAGAAACATGCTCCCATGCTCCCCTTGCAATGGCAACATGGTATGATTGGTACGTTCCCTGGGCAGCCGGCTGGGCAGCATGTGCACCCTGCATCGCTTACCCGTAAAGCCCCCTGCAGAGAGGCAGCCCTGCCCTCAGCCCCAGGCCCTGCATCTAGCTGCAGTATGCCACCTGAGGCCAGCAGCACCCCCTGCTCCCTCAGCCCCCAGCCAGCTTCCCCAGCCCTGCCCCACAGCACCCAAGCCCCACTTACCTCTAGGAGCCAGAGGCAAAGGGCATGGCTCCACAGTGGCAGTGCTTGCCCACAAAGTGTTCCCCCGCTCGCTCCCCCAGCCAGCATGCAGCCACCAGCATCCTGCACCACTGCAGACCGATGCAGCCAGTCGTGGGGCATAAGCAGCGGTGCAGTGGCGGGCACTACATGCAAGCCCCCTTTCCACCCCCCGGCCAAGAGGCATGTATGTGGCCTACACACAGTGGTTGCCACCACACTGCCACTGCCATGCCCTGTGCCACTTGCCCACAAAGCCGTGCAGGTGGCCATGGGATGGTAGCACAGGGTGCAGTGGCAGTTGTGGTGGCGGCCTCCGTGTGCAAACCCTCTGTCAGGCAGGGCGGCACGTGCGTGGTCCGCAGAGTGGCCCTCCATCCCGGCCCTGCTCCTGTGACTGAGAACACAGGCACACTCCCCCCCTTCTTGATCTACACCCCCAGCACCTTCCCTTTTTCCCTTTTCCCTGCCCCTTCCGCCCACACACACTTACCTGCTGGGGTGGGTGTCTGTGTGCGCCTCTGTTCCTGCATGTCTGTGGGTTTTGGGGGCTGTTGTGAGGGGCATCAGGAGGGCTATTGAGGCTGTGGGGAGGAGGGGGGGAATGCAGGGCACCAGCAGCACTGGGAGGAGCTGTGGGGGGCCTTTAATTTTTATCATGGATTTTGGGTTTTTAATCAGAAAATTTGCAATTTTTAATCAGAGAAAACCAGGATCCCTAAATTGACTATCAGCTTTGCTTGGAAAAAACCTTCATGTCTGGGTTTAAGTTATTCAGACAGATCTCTCCTGCACATTGTGCCTCATACAAGCAATGTACAATCAATAAGATTTCCTGCAGGCAGTGAGCTTGAACGTTCAAACAAGCCTAGTCCCCACAAACAGCACTGCATGTTACAATTCATAATCTTTCACAAAAAGAGCTCTGCGATTTGAACCGGCTTATACAGGTTGCTAAACCATTCAGCATCAGCTTCATCATACCTCTCTTCTGGTGCCACAGCGGGTGTATGGTATATCAAAAATAACATAGTATGGTGTAATTGTTGGTCTACAAGAAGGGTCATTCAAGCTGACATCCCATGCAGAGTAGCCTTGTGAACTGAGGTAGGCTCTGCTAACAACTGCCTTCATGTATTCTGGCAAGCACAGGAGCGCTGGTGAATGGGGAAAAACAAACATTAATGAAGTCGGTCATCTGATAGGGATTAAATATTGCAATTTAACCAAATCTATTACCTATTGTGTTCATATGTTGTGGAAGAAAGAGGTTCATAAGCCAAACCTCATAATTTCACTTTTCAATATGCACTTTGAAAAGAGAAAGAGTTTTCTTTCCATATGGAAAAAGGTTTAGGGTTTTGAATGGCTGCTGGGAACAGTGCCAAGTTTTAAGTTTCTCTGTATCACAAGGCATGGAAAAAATGTAGAGATTTCAGAGAAAATCAACAAAAGTGAGAAAAGGGCCATAAAATATCTACACTGTAAAATGTGGGGAGTCCAACAGAAGTTTTGTATGCATTAATACTAAGATTTAGTTAAAAGGAAGTATTCAAAAAGCTAATGAGATTATACAGAGTGAATTCCAGGTGAATATTCAAGAAAATATCTAAAAAATAATTCCTTTGGTAACAACTTGCAGATTTTTTTAAACGTAAAATTAATTATGGTCTGAAAGGGATAGGTTCATAATCATGAAATATGAGACTAACAGGTTATTTAAAGAAAAACATATAGCTATAGATATAGATATTGATCTATCTCTATATATTAGTTACAAAACAAAATCAGTAGTTTGGATAGTTTGTTTAGAAATAAAATTCTTTACTGGACATGGACTTACTAGTATTCTGATCTGCTGGAATGGAGTAATAGTCAGCCGAAAACCCTCTGGCTGCGTAGCTGTAGTCACCGTGAAACCGAACAGTCATCAAGTTTGAGGACGATGTGTAGGTGATAACAGAAGCATAACAAATTCTCCCAAGCAATGGAGAGGTATACAATGGTCCATCATACACTTCAATGTAGTTATATTGGCATTGACCACCTTCCAACCTGGGGAATAAACATGAACATGGTGTATGCATTGTAAAAACTCCCATTTAAAAGCTTATCATAAAACAGCCCATTAATCTATGATGACATACTTGATATTGTCAAGTCTTCAGGAGCAGAAAGGCTCTCTGGATTTTATATGTAAAAACATGTCGTTAGAGCTGAACAAACAAAAGAATACCGTCAGTAAAATTTTCATCTTCGATTTGTAGTTTGCTTACATTGCAAGAACATGCTGAGAAACGCCACTGAAAAGGAAAGGGTATTAAGTTTCCAAAACCAAAGTTTTGAGCCCATTAATAGCCCGTAAAGTTTTTGTTATACTTACGTAATATCTCTGAATGTGACCGTTACACGGTAATTGTTCATTACTTGTATTTCCCATACACAGTTGGCATTGCCTGCATAATTTCCAGGATAGAATGGGCTGTGAAATGTCCCAGATGAATTTGAAAGTAAACCACCACAAGAAGGCCTTGCTGCAGAATCAAATATAAGAATATAATGAAATATAAGAATCAGAAACATATCCTACTAAATAACTTATGCATAATTTATTAGACGAGATACTCTAATTGTTTATATTTATGAGTTGTTTATATTTACTGCTGCATGTATTTTCATATTGTTGCTAAGTCCAATCGAAAATTACGTTCAGGCTACAGTACATTAGCCTCAGGGCCACAAAAGCATGGATGATGATGGCCAGATCTGAATCTGAAAGATTATTTGGATGTTTTATTTTTAGTGCAGCATGGAAATAAATTTTTGAACAATCATCTAATAGGTTTGAACTAAAAATTATGTATGAAGTAAAATAAGATATCTATATTCAACTTCTGGAATGTTGCCATTTTTATTTAATGACTATTTTTATGTTATATATGGCATGCACCGTGTTTCTCAATTTGGTCTCTAAAAAGTCCTTATTTTGGATACTTGATATATAATTTTATATTACCAGCTTTAAAGGAAATACAAAGAACAATTATTAATTTAAGATTATTTGAACATGTTCAGTATGATCCATCCAATTTATTTGTCTTCTAAACTGTTATGCAGATGATTAATTTTGATGATAATAATAGTTTCACTAGTCTTTGGGAGTAGACATGCAAGCAAAGTGAACAATATATTTAAGGGTTTGCAATACTGCAGCCTGAGTTCTTACTAGAAATTCCTTCATTTAAGCCTTTTATAGCTTCGTTTCTTTAAACTATTTCCTTGTTTAAAATATTAGCTATGCAATCACAGGCTGCCCCCACCATGAAAATGGGGACTGAGGGGTGGGGCAGCGCTGCTGGCCTCACCCCGCTGCTCCGGCACGTCAATCCCTGCTATCATAGGGCAGGGGGGCAAGCAGGGATGGAGCCCCATGTTTGGCCCCATTCCCCCCACACCGCACTCCTTCCTGCCATGTCAGCTTCAGAATTGTTTCCCTCCCCACCGCATCCCCCTCTGCCTCCAAGGAGCAGGGTCAGGGAGGGGCCCCTGAGTCCGTGCTGCTCCGGCCCCTGAGTCCCGGGGGCTCCATCCCCGCCATCTCCCTCTGCCTCCAAGGAGCAGGGCCATAGTGGGGGGAGTAAAGACAGTGTCACTGGCCTCACCCTCCTGCCCCCCGCTCTCGCCCATCAGCTCCCGCTGTCCTGGCAGTGCTTCTGCCTCTGCAGAGCATTCTGATTGGTTGTTTAAGTGAGCATTGTGATTGACTGCTGAGACAACCAATCAGAGTGTAAATAAAGTGTTGCAGACAAACAGAGTAAGATTTGTATACTATTAGAATGCAAGCAATGGGGTCTATTTCCTGTATCACAGGTGTGACTATGCTCCATGGTAGATTCCAACCAGGTAGCAGAGAGGACTGCTACAGGAAGAACAAGTAACAGACTTACCTGATGCAGGCGTCTGTGTTGTTGTAGTGGGAGCTGTTAATACAAAAAGAGATGCAATATGAAACTAAGGATGTTTTCATATTAAGATCTATTCTTACATATGGCCTTAAATTAGAATTCCTGTGCTCATAAATATGTTCATGTAATACATAACACACTCTATCACTCTCTCTCATGACAGGCAATATACAGGTAAGTATTTATCAAAGAACATTAGCGATTACCTGAGCAGATGACACCAGCATCTTCACCATGAGCACAGTTGTGTGTGCCCCATCCACGGTGAGGACATTGCCAGAGGAATGACTCATTCCCTGAACACTGCACATCGTCCAGGTGAATAGATCCTGAGCCTTGGCCAAAATATGCATTTCCTGGCGCTGAAGCGGCCAGGCCACATCCAAGCTGCCTGCACACAACCTGGGCATCTCTTTGATCCCACGAATCATCACAAACTGTCCCCCAGTTTCCATTGTGATAAATTTCTATGCGCCCCTCACATCTATTGCTTCCATTCACCAATCTGAGGCTGGTACCTTCAAAGACAGAGAAAAGAGCTTTATTGCTCACAAGCATTCACAGTCACATTCCTGTTGGCATATTGCGACCCTATCTTCCGAGAATTCAGTTTCCATGCCGCAGCCTGCCCCTGCACGTCACGGCAGGGAGGCTTCGGCTCCTCTCCGCTACGTCTGTGAAATACACTGGGGACAATCACTGTCTCACAGATTTAAGCCCCTAAGGCACATCTCAGACAATACTCCATTTTGCAGTACTGTCAGAGTGCTATTACTTCCCCACGCTGTTTCCCATAAACACCAGTGAGGATTTTCCCATAGGACTCGGGTTTTCTGACAAATCCCACCTCAAATGGCCAGGTCTTAATAAATTGGCCTGCCCCTGCTCAATGGCAAGAAAGCATTCAAACCAATTTCTGATTTCATCTCACTTGTTAGATGCATCATACTATACTATAGTGACTTCTGATTTGCTGCTTTATACATTATGGGTTTTTGGCCCTTCTTTAGGGATTGACTATCCCCCACTTCTTTGCTGTTAGGAAAAGCAGCCAATCAGAGCTGCCAACCAAGAGGGGTCAGCTTAATCTCTCTGCAGGCAGAACAGAGAATGGCCTTGTCACCCCAATACTACCTCCAGAAGCATGCAAAGACCAAAGTCTGAGACAGCACTGAAATGCTGACCCCTAGGCGCTAACACAAGCTCGGAGGAGCAGCTGAACCAAGTTGATGGTTAAACTCCCAACGCCATTAGTGACACGTCCTGCTGTTTCTCCCACCTAGGTGAGGAAAAGATACAGGTCTCACCCTTGGCAGCAAGGGAGCTCAACAGCCCAAGACAAGAGGGTCACGAAGGGCAGGAGGGACCTAGGCAGCAGTCAGCTCAGGACAAGAGGAATGTGTGGGGGGACAGGGGACAGGGCTCAGAACTGGGACTGGTGGGAAAGCAGGCAACTTGAATCCCTCCCCAGCTGGGGCAGGTGCACTGATGTCCGAGAGTGATTACTGAGGGCCCCAACTCCATCATTTGCCCAGCATGTGCAGCAGCCCTGACTGGCTGTCTTTCATGTGGAGATGGGGAAAGTGGGGAATGGTAGTCTCTCCCGCTCATAGCAAGACATATGCATGCACATTGGCTCTCTTGTTCTTTGCACATGCTGGCAGGTCTAGAAAGTATTAGGACTTTTCCTGCTTATTATATAAGATACGTCCCAATATTACGAGATATTTACAATATCATTGGGGAATCGCGTCATTTATTCTCTGAAGCTAATATTCCAGAAATGAAATCATTGAATGATGACAGTTCATAGGTATTTTCATGGAGCTGAGCTTGATACCCATTAATGGACTGTTTAGCAAATAAAAAAAGGGGGGTTACATCATTAACTTAGGAAGAACTTCTTCACAGTTTGAGTGGCCAAGGTCTGGAACGGGCTCCCAAGGGAGGTGGTGCTCTCCCCGACCCTGGGGGTCTTCAAGAGGAGGTTAGATAAGCAACTAGCTGGGGTCATTTAGACCCAGCTCTCTTTCCTGCCTATCATCTGCCCCCGGCCCTCTTTCCTGCCTATGCAAGGGGTCGGACTCGATGATCTAGTGAGGTCCCTTCCGACCCTAACATCTATGAATCTGTGAATCTATTAAATGAAATAGCATACGGAGTATATACTTACTATTGTCATATTCGAGAAATGAATAATATACTGCCCGGAAACCTCTTCTTGTGACACTACCATCACTGTGAAACTGAACCATCAGTTTGTTTGAGAGCGATGTAATCGTGTGCATGGAATCATTACACACTCTCCCAAGTAACGTGAGCCCATAAAAGCCTGTATCATAGACCTCAATGTAATCATATTGGCAAGAATCACCTTCCAGCCTAAGTAGAAAAATGCAAGTGTATTTTAACTTCACATTTCCCCCGTTATAACACCAGTTTTAAAATATTCTGTTAGGAATATTAGCACTCAAATGTAATGAAACAAAGCAGGGCCACAGAATGGAAGCTAGACAGACAAGGTTTGCAAAGGGGTGTCCAATGGGGTTGTGACTTCTTGCCAGGATTTTATCAGGCTAGGATGTAAGGATCGTTTGCAGAAGGCAAGAGAGATGTGACTGGGGACCCTGTTCAGAGCCCCGGAAACCATGTGTAACCAGTACCTCAATAAAAGCTGACCTGAAACTATAGCCGCTGTCTGGTGGATCACGCAGTCAATTCTACCCTCACCTACTTGTAGGTTCACATTACACCCCCTGTTAATTTCATTATTTGCCTTTTCACTTCAATTCTTAGTGCTACTGTTCATGTCTTATTGAGTTAATTCAGAAACAGATCTAGATTCAGACTCAGGTAAAACTTTTCATCTTTGAATCCCAGAAGACTTAACTGGAACAGGACTTACATTTCAGAAACTCTTTAATGTTAGCCTAGATTTCCATGTACGTGTGGTAAAGACAAGGAGCACAATCATGCCAGCAATACATGGCTCTAACAAAGCACAGTCACACTAGCAGGTCCACCATAGGTTAAGAGTAGATTCTGACAGCACAAGGACGCATTTTGTGTAGCAGAGACCCTTATCCCCAAACAACACCCTTTTACACTTTTCTAGGATGCTATACTATTTTAATCATATGATTTAAACTACTTTCCCAATCATATTGCCTATCCATGGGTATCAAGTACTTAAGATTTGCATCAATAATGCAATTTTGGCCTGTAGCTGTAATACTTTATGGAAAACAGTCTTCATTTGTGCCTCTAATTCCTCCCTACAAGCATGTCCCAGGGCAGTCTTAAACTTTTGCATCATAGAATCCAGACTAACTACGAGGACTCTTGCCTACATTATATGTAATTGTAGACTCAGTCCAACGCTTACCTACCTTAACTCACTACTTTCAACAAAAAAAAATCTATATTCTATGAGAAATTCATTTAATTGTTCTAAAAAGGAAGTATCGCAAATTTTATCTGAAGTGTATTTTAAAAAGTAATCAGTGTTGGATGATCTGTAGGAACATGAAGCATGTAAAACTGACTTCATTGTGTTTCTCTTATGGAACCAAACCCATTGCGGGGCCCAACCCCTATATCAGTCTATTCTCACTGCACCAGCGGCAGTGCTATTCTCCCTCTCTCGGTTTACCACTGACACTCCAATTATTCTAAACATCCAGGAAGCGTTCTTGAGACATACTGGACAGCACTTTAAAAACCTTATTTACTATTGTTCTTTACTTACTGAACATCCGTAAACGTGAGATTTATGAGGCGGCCCGAGGATACTTGGATTCGCCACACACAATTCATGTTATTTGAATAGTTTCCAGGATAGAATGGACTGGAAAATGTGCCATATGATTGTGTCAGCAATCCACCACAGGAATAGTTCCCTGCACAATAAAATACAAAGCAACAAAATGCTAAACAGCCATTCCCACCAATTTCTACATACGTTCTTGTCCCAGGGGAACTGGGGTGGCAGGAGGGCCCCAAGCCAAAAGAGAGCCCCACTTACCTCTCATTGAGCCCGAAGAGCCGGAGGAGAGGCGCGCGGCGAAACCACCGGTGAGGGTGATTAGCCGCACATATATCCGGCTCCGGTTGGGCAGCGTGGGCGGGAGACGCCGCCCGGGATACATAAAAAGCGGCCCCGACGATGCGGACGGGCGGCTAATGAGTGGAGGCTGGAGGGAGGAGCCCTCACACGGAGGGGATCAGCCACCGCGGCCGGCAGCGCGGAAAGCCGGGGGCAGAGCCAGGAGAGGCTCCGAGAGAGTCGGCAGTGACACCAACAGTAAAGCTGGCAGGGAAGTCAGCTGCAGCGTTGATAGCAGAGCCGGCAGGGAAGCCGGCTGCAATGTCAATAGCAGAGCTGGCAGGGAAGCTGGTTGTAACGCCGGCACGCGGGAGACCCGGTAGCCACGTCAGCCCCAGAGGCGGCAGTGAAGGTGGGAGCAACGCCGACGGGGGATCTAGCAGTTGCGCCCGCAGCAGAGCCAGCGGCAGCACCCACGGAGGAACCAGAGGGAGGAGCCGAGGGAGCAGTGTCAGGGCAGGCCGGCACTAAGACCTAGGAGCGAGCCTGTGCGGAAGTCTCGGAGAAGAGGTAACAGAGGGCCGAGTCCAACGGGCCCTCGTCGGGCCGCACCAGAGGGCGGACGGAGACCCGAAGTGGGGTTGGACAATGGACCTTCGTGGCCCACAGCGGCCGTAGGAAGAGGCGGGGATTCAACACCCCAGTGGGTGAACTGCCAGGGCGGTGGAACCCGAGCCCAGGGCAGTCCACACGGCCCAGAGGCACCCTTGTGGGCCTCCTGGCCCAGTAGTTTAGGGGCCTCGGTTATCTCGGTGGTGGGATAGGCACATCATGTCACAGGGTGATTAAGTATGGAGCGATAGGAAGTCTTATTGGAGGGACCAGGCCGGAGGTCCTCGCGGACCATACGCCAGGCCCGAAGATCCAGGCACGCAGCTGGCAAGCCATGGGCAGAAGTTGGGGAAGAGCTGAGGACACCAAAGGGGCCTGAAGATCAGCAGCCCAAGGTGGCGAGTGGCCGGGGTGTAGGGGAGGTTGGAGCCCCGTGAGTGTCCGCCGGGAGGCGCGACGACCCTGGAGGCTGCTCCAAGGGGGAACCCCTCCACTGAGGGAACATCCAAGTCATGGCAGGCGAGTTAAGGGGACCCCCTGACGTCAGCAGGGGTAGCCTGTGGGGTTTACCAGCGAGCCCAGGATACACACGATCCCTAGTCCGGGCAAAGGCCGCACGGGAGCGCTTAATTGAACGGAGGCGGGCACAGTTCTAGACAAGGCACAATACCAGCCTGTGCTGCGATATTCAAAAAGATACTCTCCTAGCAGAAATTGGAGAGGTCCCAGAATGACCTTCGTTTCCCCCTTTTATTCACCTACGCAAGCATTTGGGTCTATTTACTGTACTATAGGTGTTACAATGCTTCATGGTAGATTAAAACCAGGTAGCAGAGAGGACTGCTACAGGAAGAACAAGTAACAGACTAACCTGTTCCAGGCGTCTGCGTTGTTGTAGTGGTAGCTGTTAACGCAAAAAGAGATGCAATGTGAAATTAAGAATGTTTTCATATTAAGATCTATTCTTACATATGGCCTTAAATAAGAAGTGCTCATAAATATGTTCATGTAATACATAACATACTCTATCACTCTCTCTCATGACAGGCAATATACAGGTAAGTATTTCTCGAAGAATATTAGCGATTACCTGAGCAGATGACACCAGCATCTTCACCATGAGCACAGTTGTGTGTGCCCCATCCACGGTGAGGACATTGCCAGAGGAATGACTCATTCCCTGAACACTGCACATCGTCCAGGTGAATAGATCCTGAGCCTTGGCCAAAATATGCATTTCCTGGCGCTGAAGCGGCCAGGCCACATCCAAGCTGCCTGCACACAACCTGGGCATCTCTTTGATCCCACGAATCATCACAAACTGTCCCCCAGTTTCCATTGTGATAAATTTCTATGCGCCCCTCACATCTATTGCTTCCATTCACCAATCTGAGGCTGGTACCTTCAAAGACAGAGAAAAGAGCTTTATTGCTCACAAGCATTCACAGTCACATTCCTGTTGGCATATTGCGACCCTATCTTCCGAGAATTCAGTTTCCATGCCGCAGCCTGCCCCTGCACGTCACGGCAGGGAGGCTTCGGCTCCTCTCCGCTACGTCTGTGAAATACACTGGGGACAATCACTGTCTCACAGATTTAAGCCCCTAAGGCACATCTCAGACAATACTCCATTTTGCAGTACTGTCAGAGTGCTATTACTTCCCCACGCTGTTTCCCATAAACACCAGTGAGGATTTTCCCATAGGACTCGGGTTTTCTGACAAATCCCACCTCCAATGGCCAGGTCTTAATAAATTGGCCTGCCCCTGCTCAATGGCAAGAAAGCATTCAAACCAATTTCTGATTTCATCTCACTTGTTAGATGCATCATACTATACTATAGTGACTTCTGATTTGCTACTTTATACATTATGGGTTTTCGGCCCTTCTTTAGGGATTGACTATCCCCCACTTCTTTGCTGTTAGGAAAGCAGCCAATCAGAGCTACCAGCCAGTAAGGTAGGACTTGCCTCTCAGCAGACATAATAGATAATGGCCAGTTCATAGGTATTTTCATGGAGCAGAGCTTGACATCATTATAGACAGGATAGAACGGACTAGAAAATGTGCCATACGAATACTGAAGAATGTCACCACAGGAATAGTTCTCTGCAGAGTAAAATTCAGTGCATGAAAATACTTAAGAGGCATGGCCATCAATTTCGACATACGCTCTTCTAGACCAGGTAGAATTCCAGCCTGTGTTACGATATTCAAAGATACTCTCCTAACAGAGACTGGACAGGTCCCACAATGACTTCTTTTCCCTTTTATTCAAATATGCAAGCATTTGGGTCTATTTACTGTATTACAGGTGTGACTATGCTTCATGGTAGATTCCAACCAGGTAGCAGAGCGGACTGCTACAGGAAGAACAAGTAACAGGCTTACCTGCTCCAGGCGTCTGCGTTGTTGTAGTGGTAGCTGTTAATACAAAAAGAGTGCTCTTACTTCCCGACGCTATGCTTCCCATAAACACCAGTGAGGATTTTCCCATCGGACCCAGGTGTTCTGACAAATCCCACCTCAAATGGCCAGGTCTGAATAAATTGTCCTGCTGGCGCTCAATGGCAAGAAAACATTCAAACCAGTTTTTGCTTTAATCTCACATATTAGATGCATCAGATCCTCCATTTCATTTTGCCATTTATACATTATGAGTTTTCAGCCCATTCTGTAGGGATTGGCTGACCCCCATTTCTTTGCTGTTAGGATAAGCCACCAGTCAGAGCTGCCAACCAGCAGGGGACAGCTTAATCTCTCAGCAGGCAGAACAGAGAATGGCCTTGTCACCCCAATACTACCTCCAGAAGCATGCAAAGACCAAAGTCTGAGACAGCACTGAAATGCTGACCCCTAGGCGCTAACACAAGCTCGGAGGAGCAGCTGAACCAAGTTGATGGTTAAACTCCCAACGCCATTAGTGACACGTCCTGCTGTTTCTCCCACCTAGGTGAGGAAAAGATACAGGTCTCACCCTTGGCAGCAAGGGAGCTCAACAGCCCAAGACAAGAGGGTCACGAAGGGCAGGAGGGACCTAGGCAGCAGTCAGCTCAGGACAAGAGGAATGTGTGGGGGGACAGGGGACAGGGCTCAGAACTGGGACTGGTGGGAAAGCAGGCAACTTGAATCCCTCCCCAGCTGGGGCAGGTGCACTGATGTCCGAGAGTGATTACTGAGGGCCCCAACTCCATCATTTGCCCAGCATGTGCAGCAGCCCTGACTGGCTGTCTTTCATGTGGAGATGGGGAAAGTGGGGAATGGTAGTCTCTCCCGCTCATAGCAAGACATATGCATGCACATTGGCATACAAAAGAGATGCAATATGAAACTAAGGGTGTTTTCATATTAAGATCTATTCTTATATGTGGCCTAAACTATTCTACCACAGGTAGTCTCATGGAAATCTCCAGAAACCCTCGTGGTGATAATACCTAACTCCTTAAGGATTCTGGTTTTATTGATGTCCTCTGTATCATGTGACAATGTTTGCTGACTTGCTTGAACATCAACAAACTTGGACTTAATACAACTATTCCTTTCTACCTATTAATTATAAGAAATATATAGTGAATATATAACCCACAAATGGTGAATATATAACCCACAATTGTAGTCTGCGGCTTGTTGTTTTTTCCTACCAGATCTAAACACTATTTGATTACACCCACTTATGGAATCCTGAACTTTTTACTGACCATTCCATTAATTCAGATCATGCCCTTCTATACATGACAATATATTTCCTTTTTAGCAAGGACAAACTATAGTAGCCTTTGTCCAACGCCCTATTATTTACATTTTTTAGAGTAGTGGCACAAATGCAGCTTTTCCGGTAAATATAGTGGATATTACTTGAGAGCTACATATTTATTATGCTTGCATTTTAAATGCATATACACTTTACAGTATGAGTTCTGTACAATGCTTTTCAGCGTATGGGGCTCAATTCTGTCTGGCTGTGACTTTTATGTATAGTAGTAAACTATTCAGAAGTTTAAATTTAAGCCTGTTCTTCAATCCTACGTATTCTGTATCACCCTGCAGGGTCAGGTCTATAAACCATTTACAGCTTAGCTCAAATTCGGACTTACCTCTTTCTGGAGGTGCTGTCACTCCAGAATCTGTTAGTATAGAAAAATAAGATATTAGACACAAGACATTACTAATACAAACAGGATGCATATACACACGCACTTTACTGTGCATTAGTCTATTTTAATATGCATTAAAGTGTCACAAAAAACTTTGCTGTTTCGCTAATGTGCATTACAAAAGGATAGTGTGCATTTTTCTAGTACCTCACAACGGGTGAAGGTACTAAATTGAATGTGCATTACCTAAAATGAATGTGTAGACACACCCCTAGTCCCTCATTGATGGCATGACTCAAAAGCAAAATAGCAAATGTTTGAAACATGTTTACAAAAAACTTGTGTCCATTAAGATCATTATCACAGGTTAAAATTTTGTAAGTGTAAATCACACTAAGTTTAACTGAGAATTTACTACTTGCTTTTATGGAGATTGGATTGGGTCTATCTTGATCTACCTTAATATCTGTCTTGTCTATCCATACCTTACGTTCCCTCTAAATGTTACACTTATGCTGCGATTGTGTTAATCACACCATAAATGACAAGGGTGCTATGTGTACACACAACTTAAGGTGCTGTAAATGGCAAACAAGGCATAAAATGTTTCCACAGATAGTGTAGAACAATTTTATGGTTAATTTCTACGGTCCTTTAAATTGAATGCGAGGCCAGGACAACAATCAGCTGATTGTTGGCTTGGGTTGAGGACCACACCAAGAGCTGGAACTGGCCACAGTGCGGCCCTTACTTGCCTGGCAATCAGCTGGTTGTCAGCTCAGGCTGGGCATTGCACTGAGGTCTCAAACCAGCACCAGTGTGGTCCCCAGGCAGAGCCAACAATCAGCTGATTGTCAACCCTGGCCATGAACCCATGGGCATGCGGTTTTCAACTTACTGGGGCAGTTGCCTAAACTTGGGCTCCCCCTGCAATGGCAAGTAGGGTATGATGGGGATCTGATTTCTAGTCTCAAAATTGTGTCTCCTGTTATGTGTGCAGCATGGGAGGAGGCATGATTGTGGGGATCATGAATCAGATCCCATTGTGCATTTAAATGAATGTCTTCCAGTAACATTAGATTAAAACATCATCTCACTCCCCATTATACTCTACATCCACTGCTTGTATACTTGCCCTTAGAAATAAAGTTCATATATTCAAAGTACATTGATTTGAGACATTTTACTACCATGGAGTATAAAACAAAGATTTTTTAAAAAGCAGAAGCCTTAGTATAGCCTGAAATAAGTGGATACTAGGGGTGTCAAGATGTAAAAGCCACAGATATATGAGAAAAACAAAGAATACATACCTGAACATATCACACTGGCATCCCCATAATAGTCACATGAACGGGGCCAATGTTGATAAGGACACTCCCATAAAAAATGTTCAGAGCCAGTGCAGTTCACTGCTGTCATCAGAGGATATAACCAGCCTTCACCATAATAGGAATTTCTCAACGCAGCAACAGCTGAGCCACAATTAAGTTGTCTGCACAAAACCCGTGCATCGTTCATATCCCATAAAGAGCCACAAACTTTATACCAGCTTCCAAAATAAAATATTTCAACACGACCTGCACATCTGTTTGGCCCATTCGTGAGTTGCACAAGTAGTACTTGGAAAGACAAAATAATTCAGTGTTAGTGTTTTCCTTTGTTTTCACTGGAGAATGGATTTAATGTCAATGCTTATGAAACGACACAAAACTGATACAAAACTATTTTATTTTTACACAAAAAGTGCTGCTTTGTATAAAAAGGCTTCTCAGTTCTAGGACACTGAGATTAAATAACCTCCCTAAAATAAATAGTAAAAATCCTACAACACCATACATAAGCCAAAAGTAAAATCCTGACCCTTCTGGAAGTTTTTAACTTACTTCAATGCACCAGGATGAAGCAGGACTAAAATGATGCATCCTACAGTTGTACACTGGGAGGTGGGGGATGGGAAAGAATAGGGGAAGTGGGCTTTTCCCCCCTCTTTATTATTAAGGGTAAGACTGGGATAAAGTCCATTCCAGAAACTTAGAGATGGTATGGAGAGAAAAGGAGCAAAAAAGTGAAGACTGAAGACTTTTGAATTTTAAGAGCACCAGAATGACTATTTAAAAAATGGCACCTTATTTATATTACTACCACTTCAAACCACTCTGACAAGGGAAAGTGGCCTTCCCACGAAGACAAACATACTGTATGAGCACTTGATGGTTGTTTCACCCAAGGGTTGCCTATTTTTTCTCAACTCTCTCCTCCCTTCTGAATTACCTACCTTTTGAATTACCTACAAATTTATCCCTGAGACACAAAATAATTGTGAGACCAATATTTCTAGGTCACCAATTAACATTTGGACCAAGTTCGCAGCGCAAAGCTGTTATGACCAAATAACAGCTATAACTTAATAGTACTTCGCTTTCAGGGAAGGTTTGGTTTGGATCCAAGTTGAACATAATACAATAAATATCTTGTAAGAGTCCTGAGTCTACAGGATGGTTTTTGAGGCAATAGGCAATATTGTAAATCAAAGGAAAAGCAAAATGTAAATAATACCATATATAGATTGACTCACCATCGCCTATAGTTTGATCTGAAAAAAGCATATGAAATAAAAGACATTAGCACGAAACACTTAGGTGTATTCAAAGCATTCCCTTTTTACTCCCCCAAATTGTAATCACTTGTTTGTGAAGTGCGAGTACGTCAGGAATGTTGCAAACATGACTGAGACAAAGTGCCTCATTCTACCAGAAAGCAATTTCTAAAAATGTTAATGAGGCAGAAAGGACACATTCCAAACCTACTAATTTCGAATCTTTGAGTTTCGTACACCTTAGCCAGCAGACCTATACAGAGCCCAACACCAACCTACGGATTTAGAAAGATTTGGTCATAGATGCCTAGATTCACTGCAGCGTGTCCTCCTATCCATCCTCTTCAGAATTAGAGAGAGTAATGATGTTATCCAAGTTTTGGCTGTAGTCAGCTTCCATCCACCCTCAATCCAGCCCTGGACAACTTATCCAGTGGGTCAGTGGGAAGATAGATCCTATCCAGTTCTAGGATGTATTCAGCATGAGCAAATGGGAACAGAAGGGAGTGGTTCTTTCCTCAGTCCTTCTGCAACAGGATAAAGGTGAGCAGGCTGGGAAACTTCTCTTTTCAACCTCTTGTATCATCTGGCTGCAGGAGTGAGGTTTTTTACCATCACCGTCCTGCCTGCTGATTTCCTCAACTCCATGCAGGAGTTCCTAAACTCTCACAGGGCCCCTGTAAATCTAAGCTCCTACTTTGAAGGAGCATTCCCTATGCATGATACAAAAGCAGGCAAGTGGAATTGTCAATACCAGTGAAAGGCTGATGTTGGCAGGATACTTAGATTTATTGGTTATATCTTGGTCAGATTGGTTTTCCCAGTCAGAAAATGTTACCCAAGGAGGAAATATCGGAAGAGCTGTGCAGCCTCTTTCACTGCACGAAACCAACACTTTTTGAAAAACAGCTACAGGGGTCTTTGCAATTGTACAATAAAGGATGGGTCTAGAAGAGATGCTTAGAGGACAGTAGCCTGTTACTACTGTGCAGTAGCGTTGCTGGGCACAAACCATGATGCAATGTTACTGTGCAATAGTAACAAGGTACTGCACAGTCAGTGTCACCAGGCAACCATGCCAGGATGCTACTGCACAGTAACACCCGTTATTTAGTACTTGATTATGCAGTCATTTAGTACTTGGTTATTTTTTTGCAGTATTGTGTCAGTGATTTCATGAGATATGATGACACCACAAAAAAGTATACTACAGATTTGACTGATGGATATAACAAAAGCCAAATATGCACAGCACCACTGGAAAATAAAGTTAAACAAGATGGGACTTACAGGTGGTAGTTTCAGGTGTTGTAGTAAACTCAGTTGTAGTGGTGGTTGTAGATCTTGTATCTTTAAGGAAACAAGGTAAATTAGAAATGTTTTTTTCCAAGGATATTAGTTTCAAGATTTCTGTTACTTAATACGTAATAAGGGTCTTTAGTTACCAGTTTGGTGTGTTAAGTGACCCTCTAAGGAAGCTTTTGCTTACTATGATTGTAATAAAAGCTTACTTTTTCATTCCTTTTACAAGAGGATGTGAAAATACAATGCAAATGTCTTGATGGAAAGAAAGGGCACTGGGGAGAAAGATATTTAGTACTTGATTATGCAGTCATTTAGTACTTGGTTATTTTTTTGCAGTATTGTCTCAGTGATTTCATGAGATATGATGATACCACAAAAAAAGTATACTACAGATTTGACTGATAGATATAACAAAAGCCAAATATGCACAGCACCACTGGAAAATAAAGTTAAACAAGATGGGACTTACAGGTGGTAGGTTCAGGTGTTGTAGTAAACTCAGTTGTAGTGGTGGTTGTAGATCTTGTATCTTTAAGGAAACAAGATAAATTAGAAATGATTTTCTTTTTTCAAGGATATTAGTTTCAAGATTTCTGTTACTTAATACGTAATAAGGGTCTTTAGTTACCAGTTTGGTGTGTTTGGTGTGTTAAGTGACCCTCTAAGGAAGCTTTTGCTTACTATGATTGTAATAAAAGTTTACTTTTTCATTCCTTTTACAAAAGGATGTGAAAATACAATGCAAATGTCTTGATGGAAAGAAAGGGCACTGGGGAGAAAGATATTTGCACAGATTTCAATAGTTAGGACAGTGGCCAGGAGGGATCACAAATATATGTTTCTGGAACCTGTTTGGTTAACTCTCTGCTTCTATTATCTGCTAGTTAATATCATAAACTCACCACATAATAACATTTCTCAATGTATTTTTAAGCTCTACTAATCTAATATAATACAAGCCTTAGTCCATCTGTCTTTCTGTCTGTCTGTCCATAACACTCCGGGCCATCTGCACATGTGCTGCCGAGAGGGCAGGCGGTGATTGGCTGGCCTGGGCACAACTTTGTGCTGGGTCTTAGGGGAGGGGGCAGAGGCAGTCGGGGGCTAGTGAGTCACCACGCTGCACCCCCCCCCGACAACAGCTGGCACGGAGGGGGAGGGAAGCAGGAAAGGAAGGGGAATGGTGGTGGCACAGTGGAAGTACCACCACTGGGGGAAAGGCTGGGTGGGGAGGGAGTGGGACTAAGACTATACCAGGCTGATCCTGGAGGTGGGGGGTGCGCTCAGGCAGGGCTGAGTTGTGGGGCCATGGGAGCCCAACGGTCCCTCCAGGGGTGCAGAAGGGCAGCTCCCACTGCTGTGCACTCTACAGGGGAGCTTTGCAGGGGTGGGGGGCACATGCCCTCCCTCTTGGCTCCTCCATGCAGTGCCCTTGGATAACCCACTGGGCTCTGACTGCCCCATGGCATGTGGCTGGGTGTGTGTGGCATGCCGCATGTGGCTGGGTGTGTATGGTGTGCAGCATGTCTGGGTGTGTATGGTGTGTGGCATGTGGCTGGGCATGTGGCTGGGTGCATGTGGCGTGCGGCACATGTCTGTGTGCGTGGCATGTGGGTGTGCGCATGGCATCTAGTTTTGGCTGGGTGTGTGTGTTGGGGGTGTGGCATGTAGTTGAGTGTGTGCATGTGGTGCATGGCTGGGTGTGGGTATGTGTATGTGTGTGTGTGTGGTGCATGTGATGTGTGGCTGGCTGTGTGTGTGGCATGTGGTGTGTGGCATGTGACTGGGTGTGTGGCTGGATGTGTGTGGCATGTGGCTGAGTGTGTGTGGCATGTGACTGTATGTGCATGGCATGTCACTAGGTATGTGGTGGGCTGTGCGTGTGTGGGCGGCATGTGGCTGGGTGTGGGTGGCATGCAGCATGTGGCTGGGCACGTGGCTGGCTGGGTGCATGTGGCATGCAGCACATGGATGGGCATTTCTTGGGGTGTGTGGCATGTGGCTGGGTATGTGTGTGGATGTGGCTGTGTGCATGGCATGTGGCTGGGTGCATGGTGTGTAGCATGTGGCTGTGTGTGTTGTGGGGGGGGGGGCACGAGTCATGTGGCTGGCACAAGTCACCTGTATTAAGCCCCTGCATATTTCAAAATGGCCATGGGCGCTCTTTGGCTAAACTTTGTTGAATGAGCTTTAGATGAAGCATGCCGTGGCCATTTTGAAATATGCAGTGTCTTAATACATGTGACTGTATTAAACATGTGACTGTATCAACAGCAAATAGGCAGAGCTTCAACAGCAAATAGGCAGAGCCCTTTTCTCCCCAGCACCACCTGTGGTGACAAGGAACAATGGTCATAAGCTGATGGAGAATAGGTTTAGGTTGGAGATCAGAAGGCAATATTTTACAGTTAGGGTGGCCAAAATCTGGAACCAACTTCCCAGGGAGGTGGTCCTCGCCCCTACCTTGGGCAAATTCAAGAGGAGGTTGGACGATCACCTGTCTGGGGTCTTGTGAACCCAGCATTCAGTTCTGCCTGTGGCAGGGGGTCAGGCTAGATGAGCTGTTCAGGTCCCTCCTGACCCTAGCTACTATGAAACTATGATTGTATTAAGTATTCCAGTAAGTTTAGGGAAACACTATTGCCCATCTACCCTGCTCTGTAGCCCTGTGCCCAACAAGGAAGCGTACTACTCTGCTCTGCCTGAAATGCAGTTGGTAGCCAGACTGCAGGGAAGCAGCGGGTGATAGATGCAAGCTCTTAAACAGCACATCTTTCACAGGCCTATGTTAATGGGGCTAATTCAAACACTTCCAATTAAAGACAGTAGGAGATGGATAGGGAGAGAAGCAGGCACAAAGAATTAAAGAAGGGTGGCTAAGTCAGGAACTTAAGAGACATACAAGGCCAAACACTTAATCAAGGGAATGGAGACATAGCTCTGATCCTAGGTGCCGGATGTTAGGAAGGATATTTTCTGTTGGGCAAAAGGCCCTTCTCTTTAGAAGTTACATAGGGTTAATTTGTAGATCTTTACATCCATGTTTTAACATAGTCATTCATAAACACACTAAAAATATAAATCTAAAACATACTTATCAGTTATGTATCATTTAATGAAGGGGCTGGAGGGAACAAAACAGGTATAATGCAGCTTAAATAATGGTCATGAAAATTATCTGCGTTTTTTCCAGGTACAAAAGGTCCAAGCTACGTAATTTGTGCTTTATGGAATTAAACAGGTCAGTCAACCTTAACACACATAAAACGAGAGTAAAAAGACAAAGGAGAAACTGACTGCATCCTGAAGTAAGCACAATATTTCATTTATTCTAAGTGAACTATGACATACTATTGCTTGTGATAGTATCTATCATATATTATCTTGTGATGGTGTTTCACTATAAATAAGAACTGGATTGTTCCCTGTGCACCTGGAAGTATTATTTCAAAGCATTTAAAAATAAAAAAGCAATTTAGCAAAAAACCCAATTTCTCCTTACACCACACTGCAAAGGTAAAGATTTGGAGACAGAAACCACCTGAATATTTATTTGATTTTAGTTATGGTTGAGGTCTATAAGGCTACAAACAAATGTCACATTTGTTCTGGGAGAAACCATTTTGCCCTAGGACAAATGCAATCATTCAGACATCCGGGTCTGTTGTCCCCGGACTGCATTGTTAAATCAGTAGTAGGAAAGTGACAGTACATACAGCCACTCACTAACCCTGATTGGAAGGGTGATGTGTACACACCAATCCCAGGACTTTTTGGGACAAACACAGGTACAAGTTGTCCTGGGACAAATGCCATGTTTGTTCCAAGGCTAAGACAAAACACTGGAAGGTAACTGGACTGATTTAATTGCACTAGGCACTTATTGTTTCTCTTTAAACAACAATGACGTTAGTTCAATATTTCTATTGAACATTGTGAGTTAACGTTCTAGCTAATAGAGTCTAGCTAATCTAGACTGTCTTTAATTTTTGCATAAAATTATCATTAGCCTGAGTTCTCTAAGTGAAATCAATAAGAAAAAGCAAAAATGTGTCATTTTATGGTGAGAATTACATTGGAAAGATTTTAAGCATGTTTACCTGTAGTAGTTGCCAGAACTCCTGAACTTAACAATAGCATCCAAGTGAAGACCATCATCATGCCCGTTTTGCCAGAGCTCCTGTCAAAAAAGGAACATCAGACTTTATAAGCTGTGATGCTGAAGAGGTGTGACACAAGAACCTGTGTTATCTCTATAGTAAACTAGTATGAAGTTCATCCGCAGGGTGGTTTCACTGAAGCCACATTGACCTTTTGTTTAATTTGTTATCCAACACTTTCAACTTCCTGGTCTGCCCAAAGACAATATTTGAAGAGTCACATTTTTCACTTCTTAGAGGAGTCCCATTGTGCCATTGCCAAGGTTGCAAACTATCCTAACGGTTCATTTGATTAATGAACCAACTTACCTTTAACAGAGGCATAGTTGGGCACTTGATTGCCCTGGGGAACAGTAGTGCATGGGACAGTGTCACTGGCTGGACTGGCACTGTCATGGTTGTGACAATCCAAACAGTGCAGCTGCTACTCTTTTTATGCTTTCCCAGGGTCAGTACCTAGGCTGGTGCCCCAGTCACCATTCCTTCCTTATGCTACTGACATTTAGTGTCTGTACAGTGGACCCAGGTGTTTTGTTTGATGAAGACACATGAAGGAAAAATGTTTGTGCCAATACAAGATGGCAAAGTGGGATTGTGGTCAGCCTACCAATTTGCTCAGCCTTCCTCCAGGGAAGGCTTTTTAGTGGTACTTGAATGGTTTCATGTTACATACATAAAAGTGCATGAATATTTTCAGATAACTAGGGCCAACCAATAACTTTGCACGGAACCATGAAAAAAATCTATGGATTTTTATGCAAAAATCAGGTGAATCTTATAGTTTCAGCCAAATGTCACTCTCAGGACATGCCTGCATTGCCTCCAAAATGGTAGGGAGAACAGTGGAGCATGGCACCCACCCATTCACACACCACCCTGAAAAATGTAACCTAGTCAACACTCAGTGTGGCAATGGGCACTCCTCAATGGGACAGGTTGCTACAGGTTGCCCAGTGCTGCAGTGAGGGTAGCTATGTTGTACATTTTTGAGGTACTGGTGAAGAGTGGGCATTCCCTAGCATGGTGGTTCACACACTCCTGCATCCTTTGAACTGAAATTAAGAAGTATTTTTGTATCTGTTCCTCAGTGAGTTATATAAATGCATTGTGATGTTAGTGTCACTAGTAAAGTAACGACTGTCACTCGTATTTGAGTATGACAACCACTGATACTGAGAATCAGTTTCCACACATAGGGTTCAGGAAACATGCCAGGGCAAGTTGGTGTCTATGTTCCCTCCTACTGTCAGCCAAGGTGGCGTGACGATGTTCTATCGCTTGGTCTACTTCGTTCACAGTGGAGTGCCAACCTTGCCTATCATGGGCCATATCTTCCCAGGACATTAAGTCTTATAGTGCAGCATGAGTGGAAGTTTCTAACTGGGTTCTCCTTTCTTCCATGCAAAGTTTCAAAACATCAACAAATTGGTTTGGTTTTGAAGCAGCCTTCTGTCTTGGAGTATGAATCCTGACATTCAGTTTAGTACAGATAAGCTGGTGATCCATAGAGCATTCTGCACCTTTCATGGCCCTGGTAATGTAAACATCCCTGAGGTCATTGTGACAAGCAATGGCATAGTCTAGAAGGTGCCAGCTTTTTGACTGAGCACCACCAAAAGTAGAACCACTTTCTGGCATGTTGAAAAAGGGGTTTGTAACAACAAGGTCAAACTCTATGCAGTGTGTTAAGAGTAATTCTCCATTTATGTTTAAAGACCCACATCTGAATTTCCCCACGACTCTGTTCCAAGTAGTGTGGTCATCTCCAAAGTGTGCATTGAAGTCACCCAGTAGTAGGATTTTATCACTGTTGGGTATGTTTCTTAGAGTGTCACACAGCTGGGGGTAGAACTGAGTCTTCATTTATTTGGGAGCAAGTAGTGTTGGGGTGAAGGCACTTCTTATTGCCAGAAAGTTGTTGTAGGACAGTGGTATCCACAAGGTCGTTAGGCACTTGGATATTGACACTGTTGTTGTTGTTGTTGCTTCCAAATAGATTTGGGTTTCATTAATGTTGGGTAAATGTAGTATGTTTCTGAGTACTCAAGAAATAAGTGCTAGCTGAAAGGCACAAAGACACTGCCTCTGCGTTGAACAGCACACCAGTAGAATTCAACAGATCACAACAGGTAAAAGTTCAGTCATGGGGGAAACAAAGCACAAACGTTCCAGTGAAAACATTATATGCCTACTTCCATGAGATACGCACACAGCTTGTTGACTTCATAAACGTAGGCAGCTGTCGTCTTTACTATGCTTCTTCAAGAATGATGACCCAAGTGATATCAGGAGGTGGCTTGGCTAACAGGTTTGTGGAATGGTTACATACATAGAGGTGAATAAAAAAACCACAAAGACAAAAGGGCAAAAAAGGGCAATGAGCACTGGTGTTATTGTAACAGAAGACGGAAATGGAAAAGCCCAAGGGGAAAGCCAGCGCAAGCACTTTAACTTATATCCAGTGCAATAAGGAAGAGCCAAGAGGCAATATTTTGAGCCAAGAGCAAATAAATCAGGTGATAGTTTCTTGAATAAACAACTGCATTCACACACAATTCAGGTGTGGGTTTTGTACATACTTTGTAGTTAGATGCTTTAGGAGAATTTCATTACTAGACAAACCGTGAACAGTGAGTCTGAACAAATAGAAAGCATTATGGCATATTATTATGAGTTTACTTTACCAGCTATACTTGCATCTTTCTTTGCCAGGTGGTCTCTCATAATACCTAGAAGGACTGTCATTTTCTTTTGCTTCTCCAAGTCACCTGAAAATGTTTGCTTCCACTATACTGTAAAAAAAAAAAAAAAAAAAAAAAAAATCAAACATCATCAACTTGAAAAAAACCCCACTCTGTTCTGTCAATATTTCAAGTATTCAAGTGTTCTGTCAATATTTTAACTTTAAGTATAAATGATTATTGTTAGTGGCTTGTTCTTGTCCTGGTGTGTTCAGCCAAGTTTGCATGGGAACCTCTGCAAAAGTTTAACCAACTAAGAGCATGTACAACTTCAAGAAAATATCTTTTAAACAAAGAGGTAATTGACAATCTGCAGCATTAGGGACTGGCTCATGGAAGGCCTAGCTAAGGGCAGCTTTCTGAAAATATCATGAGGCAGTGTGATCTAAGGGTACAGCAGGTATTCAGAATTCTTGACTTTGCCTTCTTGATTCTGCCCCAAAATTTACTCTGAGACCTTAAGCTTATCATTTATCTTCAAATTTCTGGAGAAATTTCCAGTCTTCAATGACAATACAAATCTCAACTTCATAACACCGATCCCCCAACCTATGGCTATTAAAAAACTAATCATCCCTGGCTTGGAATTCTCCTTCATTATTTCTTTGTCTTTTGCACTGTACAGGACATCACAGATGCTGTTAGAGCCAAGCCCTGATAGACTATCAGCAATATGTAATCCTACACCTGATACTGAATTCAGAGCAAGTGAAGATTAAACAGGACAGAAATGCCCTCCTGAAAGGAAAGTCCATTTAAACGCAGAACCAGTGAGGATAGCACAAACATTTTCCAGTATTTACAATAATAATTAATTGCTATAGGAAAATTGGTGCCAGTTCATAGAATCATAGAAGTAGGGTCGGAAGGGACCTTGTAGATCTTCAAGTCCGCCCCCCTGCCTGGGCAGGAGAGAAACTGGGCTCAAATGACCCCAGCCAGGTAGGCATCGAGCCGCTTCTTAAAGACCCCCAGGGTAGGAGCCAGCACCACTTCCCTTGGAAGTTGGTTCCAGATCCTAGCCGCCCTAACTGTGAAGTAGTTCCTACGGATGTCTAATCTGAACCTACTCTCCAACAACTTGTGGCCGTTATTCCTTGTTATCCTGGGGGGTGCTGGGGGAAACAAGGTCTCCCCCAAACCCTTCTGGTCCCCCCTAGTGAGTTTATAGATGGTCACAAGGTCCCCCCTCAGCCTTCTCTTGTGAAGGCTGAACAGGTTCAGGTCCCATAGCCTCTCATTGTAGGGTCTGCCCTGCTGTCCCCAGATCATGCGGGTGGCCCTCCTCTGGACCCTCTCAATGTTGTCCACATCCCTCTTGAAGTGGGGTGCCCAGAACTGGACACAGTACTCCAGCTGTGGCCTGACCAGTGTTGCGTAGAGGAGGAGGATCACCTCCTTGGCCCTACTTGAGATGCACCTGTGGATGCACAATAGGGTCCGGTTAGCCCTGCAGACCGTGACCTCACATTGTCTGCCCATGTTCATCTTGGAGTCAATGATGACTCCAAGATCCCTTTCTGCCTCCCTGCTCTCAAGAAGGGAGTTTCCCATCTTATAAGAGTATTGCCAGTTACTACTGCCCAAGTGCAGCAGCCTGTACTTGTCAGTATTGAAACGCATCCTGTTTTTGTCAGCCCACCCTTGCAACCTATCCAGGTCTTTCTGCAGTCTTTCCCTCCCTACTAGCGTTCCCACCTCACCCCAGATTTTGGTATCATCAGCAAATTTGAACAGGTTGCTTTTCACCCCATCGTCCAAATCGCTGATAAAGAAATTGAACAGCATGGGTCCAAGGACCAAGCCCTGGGGGACTCCGCTGCCCACTTCCCCCCAGGTCGTCCACCACCACCCTCTGAGTACGACCCTTCAGCTAATTAGCAATCCATCTGACCGTGGATTCAGTTTGTCCTGCACTGGATTTCAGTTAGTCAATAAAAATATGAATTTATCTAATAATTAAGCAAAACAATTTTACGTTTTACAGAAGCAGTTATAGATCAGTTATGTTTTTCTATTAAAATACAAAGGAAAATCTGGTTCAAGGACACTGAGCTGACTTTTGTACTCATTTGAAGCATTAAGCACAGAGCTGGTCAGGCTATGAAAAGGATTGCTCCTTTCCTTTGAGGCTTATTTTCTCAGGGCTGGCAACTGAAGGAATTTGGGTAAAGACTTATTTCACCTACTTACCATGATGGTCAATTACTTACAGTAAATTTCACTTTTTTGGTTCCCACATTTCTTCTTTAAAAAAAAAAAGAAAATCACCCATTCCTGTACCTGCTTCCAAATCACCCTTTATTTCATCAGTCTCTCTAATTTCTCTGAACAACTGAGGTTTTGCTCCCCGCCACCCCCACTCCCCACAGGCTTCCCACTCACCCCTTGATCTCATACCCTTTCCTAGGCTTGGAAGAAGCATATAATAAAATACTTGCAAACATTCTGCCAGCTTCAAAGTAGACTTCATGTTATCCCTGCATGTGACATTGCCCCCAGGTGAATCATTATGTGTGAACTCACAGGAAAATGATTGTTTGCTTACTTGAACAGTCTCAAAGCAAATATCATGTCCCTGGGCTAGAATGATTTTACAGCAATCTAAAATTGGTGTCTGTGATTAAATGGAATTTGTTTAGGATCAACATACCTCCTAAAGACTAAATTATTCAAACCAACAATTAGAGAAAATGCATTTAGCTTTGGTAACTAGAACAAGAAATATAATTTTTTTCTAGTCATACTGAACACTTCATAAACAAATCACTGGTTTACTGATCAATTATCCCTGATCTCAGAATCATTTTTCTATTTTATTCAATGATTGTTGAAGAAGACATAACACTATGTGTATACTGACATTTAGGATAGACCAGAGGTTTGCTCCAGCCTGAGCCATGTCAGCTGCCCTTCCCCTTTTATCACTTAACTTGTAGTCCACTAGCAAGCCAAGTAGACTATTAGTTTGTTTGTGGGGTTATCTCTCCTCCTGGGATAGTCTCAATTCATTGGCAATAGGTAGAGGAAGAAGGTGGAGAAGTGCCAGGAGTCAGAAACAGGGATTTGTGGGCTTGCTGTTTGTGAACTTTTGCATCTTGGGGTCCAAATTCCAGGGTGAGTTCTTGACATGCTGCAGGGACTAGGAGATACACTAGGTAGTGAGCAAGGGTAGCCTTCTTATATACGCAAGTTCAACAGACCTTCTGGGTTGGGTTGGGTTCAGCTAAGGGGTTTTCAACAAAGGTGGTCAATAGATACAGATTTCAGGGGCCTATAGATCAACACTATCTATCAGTGTAGGCACTAGCCAAATACTAAATATTTGCATATAGAAAATGGATTGAAGAAAGGGATAAAAACAGGTGCTGTTTGTAGACCTATCTGTGGCACACAACAGTCAACCACCAAAACCTGCTTGCAAATTCTACAATATGATGTGTGGCTACCACCTGGTGCACCTCATCTGATCTCTTTTGTAGATGCTTTTACACAGAACTGTGCAAGAACTGGAGCTGCTAGAAATGACAATGAAACAGTATCCCTCAGGGTAGCATGCTAGCACCAATTCTTTTTAACATATGACCAACCTATACAGAGTAATACGAGGAGCTTAATATATGCTGATAATCTATGCATCACGTCACAAGAGAAGGACTAAGCCACTTTCAAGAACAAACTGACATGCACACTGGGCAAACTTTCAGATTACCAAATAAGAACTAGTTATGCAACAACCAACCAAGATGCAGGTCACAGATTTTCACCTACACCATTGAGAAGCCAAGTGGAAATTAAACATCATCTGGGATGGAATCCCACTAATCATCTAACCCCTGTGTACTTGGGAGTTGAACCAAACACTTACCTTAAAAGCACCTGTAGGGAAGACGAAAGGGAATATCAGCACCTGCAACAACATGCTTCAAAAGTTGGTCACCTCAAAGCGGGAAGCAAATCCAGCTACATTACAAACCACTGTTATTGCCTTGTGTTACTCCACTGCAAAGTGTGCGTGTCCAATATGAAGATGAACAGTTCATTCCAAAAGAACAGATTCAATTCTAAACAAAGGTTGTTGTGAAATAACAAGATGTCTAAAGCCAACACCAAAGGATAACCTGTACTTCCTGGCTAGCATTGCACCACCTACCTCTTCTGATATCAGAAGAGAGGTAGCAAGCCAAAAAGAAACATCACAGAAGATGGAAGACCCCAAGAATCCACTCTGTGGTCACACAGAAGTAACTAAATGACTTAAAACATGAAAGAGTTTTATGACTAGTGTTGAGCCAGTGGATACAATGGCTGACAGGGAGCAACTGAGGTTATGGAAAGAAAGATTACATGCAATCAGGTGCTCCAAAATTGACCTGGAACCCCATGAGGACCTTCCAGGAGGGACTGATCAATATTGGCCAATATAGCAATGCCTGAATTGCCTGCACATGCAAATTGGAAGATCAAAAACAAACTTGATCAAATGGGGTTACTCTAATGACACAAATATATGCGAGTGCAGTGAAGTGCAGACTATGGAGCACATGCTTGCTTGCCCACTCCTTGGTGAGACCTGTATGACGGAGGACCTTGCTACAGCAACAGAGAGCCATTGTAGTACATCATTCTGGAAAAACACTTAGTTAGGACAAAGACACAAGTAGAAGTATAGGCAAAACTATAATATCCAGCAGTTGCATCACATAACAAATGGTGTTAGTGATTAATGATTAACAAATATACTTGAACAAATAAATACAAGAGCGAGTTCTTTTTCTCATATAAGTACAAAGAAAGATGGGAAAGACTCCTTATTAACAAAAAAAAATTCAATTGTTATTACTTTCACTAAAAACAGTAGCCAAAGGTAAAAAAATAAAAGCAACGAAGAGGCCTATCATGAACAGGAGAAGATAAAAGAAGCCAAAAATCTATGTTTCATTACAAAAAGAAATGAACTATTGTACAAGTACATTCTACCATACTATTTCCTACTTCCTTATTACAATACAGGTTCCAATAGATCCATGGCAGTCAGCCAACTGGCTTAAAGGCTGAGTGTAAATACCTGGAATAAAAGCTGAATCCTGGTCTTGAAAAATACACATACAGACTCAGGCCAATATATTTCCCTGGAAATCTCCTACTCATAGAGACATTGTATTTAAGATCAAGTAGGAAAAATAACCAGTTGTATTTGAAACATGTCAGTATTAGGCAGTTTTATGATGCTTATTGAAAATAACTTAGCTAATGAAGGACCTTCTGACATCAAAGAAGAAACTTGCTATTTAAAAATATATACACATACTGCAGAACTTCACTTAAGGACCCAGAAAACAGGAACAAAATCTAATTTACCGGGTCTGTCCCATGACTCTAAAGCGTTCATTTTCCTTATGTTCTCTGCTCCAGGACAGGGTATTAGAGTCACAACATAGCACTCTCTGTCATAGACAACTCATTTGATCAGTAACATTATCTGAACGAAGGTTTGCATTGTTATAAAACAGACCTACTACACCAGACCAGAATTCTAACATGGCTATGTGTACTAAACCTTTACCCTGAGATCTCTCTTTTGCCACAGTTTACTTATTTTAAGTGTTTACTGTATTTTCTCATGGTTTCCTATGCCCATATATCTACATGTCACTGATGCTTCCTAATGTTTCAGAGAATTTCCCCCTGTGGAATCTCTATGTGGCGATGTATATTCTCTACTTCTCCTAGTTCATCAGAAATGTCCTTAAAGTCTCTCACTGGGCTGCTTATTTGTGCTTTCTGTTGTCCATGCAGCTGGCTCTCCATTTGCACAGGTTTTGGTAGTACCTGGGAAGGGTCCCAATTCAGTTTATAATATGAGCTATTATTAACACATTGTATGGCCTTTGCAGGTTAATGTGATTACATCAATACCTGGCCTGTATTGGAACTTGAGAATCCCAGCTGCTAGTGGTTTTGGTGAGCCATGTCTCAAAGTAGTATCAATATTTCTCTAAATTGTAAATCATACTGCAGCATTCATACTTTTGTCTTGTTCTCTCGAAACCTTCTTTTCAAGTGTGTCCTTCAGCTACTGCCTAGATGGCAGCCCAAATACTGAGAAAACTATATAGGTCTGGGGAGCCTATCACTTTAACTATTGGGTGAGATACTCTGAAATCCACAAATCTCTTGCATTAGACAAGATACAAAGTTGTTACCTAATTTGTCAGCGTTTCCTGGGCAGCTATACCTATGGAAATATCTTTATTTGTTCAACTACTACAGGTGTTCAACCTTAGTGGCATTGCCTCTAGGCAGCAGGTGGCACAGACCACTGAAACAAGAACATGTTGCTGGCCTGCCGTACATCTCTCCACTGTCCCAATTGTGCCCATACCTATGGCTCAAAATGTATAGAGGCATAAGGGGAGCTACTAGTATTTTTGCTAGATGCTACCAGCTCACAAGCTGGGCAGGATTAACAGAAGATCAGATCAGAGGAGGGGCAAATTGAGGTACTGTGGGTCAGAATACAAGAGGGCTGGTGGGGGGAGAAAGGGATTTGGTAGTGGGGGTATGCTACAGGCCGCCACATCAGGAGGATGAGCTAGACCAGGAATTCTTCACACAGCTCCCAGAGGCCATACAGTCAAGAGACATGGTGGTCTTGGGTGACCTAAATTACCTTGACATCTGCTGGGAGGAGTAGTCAGCTAGATCCAACCATTCATGTAGGTTTCATAGTTTCATAGTTGGTAGGGTCGGAAAGGACCTGAGCAGATCATCAAGTCCGACCCCCTGACATGGGCAGGAAAGAATGCTGGGATCAAACGACCCCGGCTAGGTGATTGTCTAGCCTCCTTCTGAAGACCTCCATGGTAGGAGCGAGCAGCACTTCCCTTGGAAGTTGGTTCCAGATCCTAGCCACCCTGACTGTGAAGTAGTGCTTTCTGATGTCTAGTCTGAACCTACTTTCAATCAACTTGTGGCTGTTATTCCTAGTTCCTCCTGGTAGTGTTCAGGGGAGCAGAGACTCTCCCATTCCCCACTGGTCCCCCCTGGTATATAGGCGGCCACCAGATTCTTAACCTGTGTACAGGACCTTCACCTAACACAGGAGGTATATGATCCCACTAGGGGAAATGCCTTACTGGACTTGGTGCTGGCTACAGGGGATGACCTGGTGGGGGATCTACAGATGCAAGGTAACCTAGGGGACAGTGACCATCATTTGATTGAATTCACTATCTGGCGTTGGGTGGGAAAGATAACCTGTAGGGCAGAAGTGCTAGACTTCATAGAGGCTAACTTCAGTGTGCTCAGGAGATTAGTTAGTGAGGCACTGAAGAAAAGGAGCATTGGTGAGATGGGAGTCCAGGAAAGGTGGTTGTTCCTAAAGAGAGCGATCCTACGGGCTCAGAAAGAGAAAATCCCATTGCACAAGAAAGGAGGCAAAGGGGCCAAGAAATCCTCTTTGCTGAACAGGGAAATCCAGAAAAGCCTAGGGGCAAAAAAGAGGCATATAAGCTGTGGAAGCAGGGGGTAGCTACCAATGCAGAGTATACCTATTTGGCCCACACTTGCAGGGAGGGAGTCAGGAAGGCTAAAGCAGAAATGGAACTTAGGCTGGCAACAAAAATGAAAGACAACAAAAAGTCCTTCTTCAGGCATATAGGGAGTAAAAAGAAGGCACAGGGTAGCATAGGACCCCTATAGGACAAACTAGGGCAGTTAGTGACAGATAGGGGGGCCAATGCTGAGTTCTTCAATAAGTTTTTTGCTTCTGTGTTCCTGAATATGGATCAGGACAAATTTTCCAATTGGATCATAGACAGGCACAAAAGGGACACCAGCCCACCACCTGTTAGTGCTGACTTAAGAATCAAGGTAGATGCCATTTACTTGGATTTGAAGAAGGCCTTCAATACAGTATCTCATCCTATTCTCACAAATAAACTGAGCGGCTGTGGCATAGATGATTACACGGTCAGGTGTGTAGCGAATTGGCTTAGGGGTCGCACACAGAGATTGGTGGTGGATGGGTTGGTATCAACGTGGAAAGATGTGGGCAGTGGAGTCCCACAAGGCTTGGTCCTTGTACCTGTGCTGTTCAATGTCTTCATCAGTGCCTTGGATGAGGGCGTGGAAAGCACTCTGTCCATATTCTCAGATGATACCAAATTATAGGGTAAAGTTAACACACTAGAGGGTAGGGAACAAATCCAGGTGGATCAGGACAGGTTGGAAAAGTGGGCAGAATGGAATAGGATGCAGTTCACCAAAGACAAGTGCAAAGTGCTGCACCTAGGCAGAAAGAATCACCAGCACACTTACAGGCTGGGGGAGGACCTTCTCAGCAGCACAGCAGTGGAAAGGGATCTTTGTTGACTCCAAGACGAACATGAATCATCAATGTGACAAAGCAATCAGTAAAGCTAAATGCACTTTATTACGCATTAGCAGGTGCACGATGAACAGGTCCAGGGAGGTGATACTTCCCCTCTATGAGGCTTTGGTCAGGCCGCAGGTGGAGTACTGTGTCCAGTTTTGGGTGCCACACTTCAAGAGGGATGTGGATGACCTTGAGAGGATTCAGAGGAGGGCCACTTGTATGGTGAGGGCCCTGCAGGCAAAGCCCTACGAGGAGAGATTGAGAGACCTGGATCTCCTCAGTCTTTGCAAGAGAAGGCTGAGAGGTGAGCTTATGGCTGCCTACAAATTCATAGGTGGGAGGGGGGGCAGCAAGGAAAAGGAGCTGCTCTGTTTACCAAGGCACCCTTTGGAGTAACTAGGAACAATGGCCACAAACTGACGGAGAGCAGATTTAAGTTAGACATCAGGAAAAATGTCTTTACTGTAAGGGTTGGCAAAATTTGGAATAGGTTTCCAAGCGAGGTGGTGTACTCCCCTACCTTGGGGTCTTTAAGAGGAGGCTAAGCATGCACCCGACTGGGATCATCTAACCCCAGCGCTCTTTCCCACCCAGAGCAGGGGGTCAGACTCAATGATCTACTGAGGTCCCTTCCAACCCAAACATCTATGAACCTATGAGTATCAGAAATCCTTATACATTATAGCCAAAAGCAAACATGGTAAAAAAAATAGTTTAAAGTCTAGGCTTCACCGAGGTGATTTGCCAATCAGGCTTCTTTCGAACGTTCTTTTTAGAACAGCCTTAGCATCCTGATATGGAGGTATCCTTCTTCTAATTGAACACTTAACTAGTGGAGGAGTAACTAGTCTGTCATCTCAAGCTTTACAATGGTCTTATTAATATGGACTAGGCTGTCTTCATAGGTCCTTTAGAAGGAACGCTTGTTGGTCTGCTCCTCCCTTTGGTCTTAGAGACTGTGGTCTTAGAAACTGTCTACTACCCTTGGCTTTCCCACCAGGTCAGCTTTGCTATTTATAGCTGCATTGAAGACTCTAATCTTAGTAAGTTCTGAATGCTTCTCATCCATGGTTAATGGGAGCACAGCACCCAGAATCTCTTCCTCTTGGGCCCTGGCACCCCCAACTGAAGAGTCAACACCGTCTTCCTCAGCTGAGGGTCCCAGACTGCTTGCTTTCATAGGTCACTTATCTCCTTCAGTTGGGAACCTTTGCCTTGGTTGGGAACCTTTATACTAGTTCTCTGCTAGACTGATGGCCCCTTCCAATGTCTGGGCCTGAAGTCGTGTTACCTACTCGTGCCCCTCTAGCTCAAAGTCCCATAAGAATCAAAGCCTCAAGGCAGTTACTGCCACCAGCTCAGTTGGGAAGTCTGGCTGCAACCACCACTCTGCAAAGTCTTTCCCTTTTTGTATCAAAGTTAACATCTACCCATGGGAGCCAAGGTTTTACCCCTAAAATACCTCCTATGCATTTCTTAGAAGTGTTGCTTTATCTCTAATGGTCCAAATATTCAAGGGGAGGATTTGTTGGGTCACATCTTTTATTGAGCCAACTATATAATACACTAAGTAAATAAAAGTGTTCACGTAGAAGGGAAGTTGGCAATAAACCTGTGGAATAAAAAGGCAATAGACGTCATTACAAAGTAAGTTGAGACATATAAATCTTATTATGTTTAAAAAAAAAAAAAAAGGAAAGACCACAAGACCACTTAGGTCCAGGCTGCAACTTGGCTGTACATGTTTCTAACCCTTTTGGGATAACATTTCTTAACTAGTGTTCACAGGAAGAGAGGCAAAAAAACAAACCTCCAATGAAATATATAGTTCAGCCCTCCCCCCCATACATTAATCTCTTTAGAGAGAGGAGTGTGTGACACCAAGCCTCACCTAACTGAGGTGCAGAAACAAGGAAAAAACACCTAAATGTACTGCCCATTTCTAGTACTATCACCACTCTCTCTGGTATGCATGCTGTCCCACAGAATTGTGCTCCTTTGCAGAGTTTAAGTCCTGGGTCTGATGTTCCACTTTTGGTAGCAAATGTACAGGGGACAGAATGGTACTTACCTCTCTCTCAGGCCATCAAATTGTATATACAGACCTCTTGGGAGCACTTACACTGGCAGGTATTTTTTTCTGCAGCTGTCTTCTGCTCAGGGTGGAGTTGAAGGTGCTTCCGCTCCGCTGCTTGTTCTACTGGATGCAAGCACCTGTATCTCCTCTCAAAAGGCGACCCAATGGGGTCAATGGGCAACCCAGGATCACCCTGCTCTATTGGTAATCCATCAGTATGAGAGATGGGTTAGGTAGGCTACACACAGATCCCTTTCCTGCCTCTGTCCTCCAGGATCAATAGTCTTTTCTCCCACATCCTGAAATTCCATTTTCTCCTCCCACTGCAGGCAAAAATCCTCTATGGCATGTGGGCCTTCATCTCTCCCCTAATGGCAAGCGTGTCT
Source organism: Alligator sinensis (assembly GCF_000455745.1). Classification (NCBI taxonomy): domain Eukaryota; kingdom Metazoa; phylum Chordata; order Crocodylia; family Alligatoridae; genus Alligator; species Alligator sinensis. The sequence continues at coordinate 1,436,831 of NW_005842133.1, read as the reverse complement.
TCTCTTCCAGGTTGGCTGATCTCGTACGGCGAGCTTTAAACTAGACTCGCCGGGGGAGGGGGCTGCAGGAAGACAAGGA
>NW_005842133.1:1424042-1435220 GCF_000455745.1 Alligator sinensis | reverse complement strand
ATTAGGCAGACCATCAGGACCCCCATTACTTACCTTTGCACCCCTTGCCCTGATGGCATCTCCTCGTCTTCCTGCAGCCCCCTCCCCCGGCGAGTCTAGTTTAAAGCTCGCCGTACGAGATCAGCCAACCTGGAAGAGAAGACACGCTTGCCATTAGGGGAGAGATGAAGCCCATCCCGCCCCAGCAATCCCCCCTCCCGAAAGCATGGGTCATTGTCAAAGAACCCAAGGCCTGCCCGGCGGCACCAGCTGCGTAAGCGCTGGTTGACCTCACCAATGCAGGCCCCGTGCCTCTGTCCCCGCCCCCTCACCGGAAGAAGAGAGGAAAAAACCACCTGCGCCCCCGTCTCCTTCAGCCTGGTCCCTAGAGCCTCGAAGTCCCTCATAATGCGGTCAGGGTTGCCTCTTGCCGCGTCGTTCATACCCACATGGACGACAACCATGGGGTGCCGGTCTGCAGGGGTGGGCAAACAGGAACAGGATGTGTTTCAATACGGACAGGTGCAGGGTGCTGCACTTGGGTAGTAGGAACCAGCAGCACACTTATACGATGGGGAACTCCCTACCTGATAGCACGGAGGCGGAAAGGGATCTTGGTGTCATTATTGACTCCAAGATGAACATGGGCCGACAATGCGAGGTCATGGTTGGCAGGGCTAACCGGACCTTGTTGTGCATCCACAGGTGCATCTCGAGTAGAGCCAGGGAGGTGATCCTACCCCTCCATGCGACGCTGGTCAGGGCGCAGCTGGAGGATGAGGTGATCCTCCCCCTCTATGCGACGCTGGTCAGGCCGCAGCTGGAGTATTGTGTCCAGTTCTGTGCGCCCCATTTCAGGAGGGATGTGGACAACATGGAGAGGGTCCAGAGGAGGGCCACCCGCATGATCCGGGGACAACAGGGCAGACCCTACAGTGAGAGACTGCGGGACCTGAACCTATTCAGCCTCCACAAGAGAAGGCTGAGGGGGGACCTGGTGACCGTCTATAAACTCACTAGGGGGAACCAGAAGGATTTGGGGGAGACGCTGTTTCCCCTAGCTCCCGCTGGCATAACAAGGAGTAATGGGCACAAGTTGATGGAGAGGAGGTACAGATTGGACGTCCGCAAAAACTACTTCACAGTTAGGGCGGCTAGGAGCTGGAACCAACTTCCAAGGGAGGTGGTGCTGGCCCCTACCCTGGGGATCTTTAAGAAGAGGCTGGATACCTACCTGGCTGGACTCATTTGAGTCCCGTTTTTGTTTTTTAGGGTTCTTTTGTTGTTCTCCCGCCCTGGCGGGGGGGCGGGCTAGAAGATCTATTAGGTCCCTTCCGACCCTAAAACTATGAAACTATGAATGGTTTCTCCCTGGAAAAACTCCTTGCCTTGCTAGGACCTGTCCAGCTTATGTCTAGAGGCTTGGCAGCAAATTCTACTTCAGATTCCCGGTCTGAGCTGACCTTCTTTCCATAGCTTGTTTTTTGTTTGTTTGTTTGTTTTTTGATTTTTTGGGGGTCCCAGAGAAGACAAAGCTAGAAGAGATCAGGCATCTGCATTTTAGGGTGCAGACAGAAGTGCAGCTCCCAGCTGCACTCAGAACATGTTCTGCAAAGCATTTGAGTTATAACATTACCCCAAACCAAACAGAAGTTCACTGCTGGCTCCAGGGCAGAGGGGAATCTGACTGTGCACTAGGAGCTTGCAGCTAGCTTCCCATAACAATGGCCAGTGCTTGCTGTTTCCAGAATGGGAGCCGGGGAAGGCAGTGGAAGGAGCTTGAGCTTCTGGAGGGTGGGGTGGGGTGGGGGGGTAAGGGGGCTATATTTTAAAATGTCTTCATCTGATACCTTATGCAATGAGGGGGGGGTCAGATTTTCATACATCAGTCATTTTTAAAGCTGTCTGCAGCTGTGCACTTGTGTTTGGTCATGGCTATAAACCACTTTCTGTGGTTGGAGGTGCAAATTGTTACTTCTGTCTATGCCCTTAAAAATCTTGCTATCTGGACTTCACTTGTGCTCAAGTCTTCAACTTGTGTGTGGATCTCACAAACCAGCCCTCTCCACTCCACAGGCAATTCCACAGAAAACATTGTTAGAAGTAATGGCATAGAATTAAGGGAGGAAATCACAACATCAACTGAAAGCAAAACAAAATTACCTTAAAGAACATTAAGGATTATAGTCAAGCTCAAGAATTTAGGAAATACTAAAATTAAAGCTGCCTGTGATATATCTAGACAGGTAACTGTTTGAAGAGAAAAGAAACAATTGTGATTATTCTGAAAGAAGCTGAGCCCTCTCAGTTCACAGCAAGTTCATCATTTCAGCCCTTATAGGATGAAGTAGGTTCTTCTCTCTGTTGCCAGGCTGTTAAGCAGTAAATATGAATGATTAATCAAATCTGTTGAAGCATGGCAATTACCGCACTCCAGCAGATTCTAGTGTCTTGTGTATCAGCTTCCCCATGCTTAAAAATGGCAGTGGGAGCATTTTAACTAAAGCTTGTTCATTTTTAAGCTCAGGGATGCTGATACACGAGACACTCCAGGCACTTAAAGATCCCCTTTCCCACTCCCAAAGCATGTGTATAAATGCCCCTATGCCCTGCACAGTAAGTTTTATTGAAGATCAAATTTGGTTCAAAGTGTGGGTTTTTACTAATAAGTGCCCTAATGTGAATAGAATTATGCCTGGATAAAGGTGTCTTAGTAACCAAACGATTACCTTTCTTACTGCTACTGAAAGCAGCTCTAGGTGTGCTCTACAGATATTAAACAGCTTTATACAGGTATCATTGCATCCACACTGTGAGCACAGGGCATTGCAATTTTAACCACAGCAGAATAATTTAATTCTAAATTAATTCCAATGCAGAATCATAGAAAAGTAGGGTTGGAAGGGCCCTCAGGAGGTCATCTAGTCCAATCTACTTCTCAAGGCAGGGTTACCCCCATTTAAGCCATCCTAGACAAGTGCTTGTCTAACTTGTTTTTAAAAACTTTGGGAACAACCCTCACACAACTACCAGGCATAACGCCCAAAATATCAAAAACATGCTTTAAACCTGCTACAGGTAAAAGCAGGGGTACAAGGGCACTATGTCCTGCCACTGCAAGGACAGGAAGTAGCTTGCTGAAATACATTCAAGAAAGCCAAAGACGATGACCATGCCCCCGACACTACAGAGGCAAGTGAAAACCCCCACAATCCATTGACTATGGGCTAAAATTCCTTCCAGATCCCAAAAATGATGATCCATCTGGCCCTGAGCAGAGGTGCAAGGCCCTATAGTTTGAAACATCTGTTTTTAAATTCCTACCAGTACCATCTGCTCACCCTAACTGGAATCCCTAGTTTTGGCTGTGGCCAACACCCAATGTTTCTGAGAAAGGCAAAAAAAAACCAAACCAAGAGCCAATAGTAAATAGGAAGATTAAAAAAAATTATTTCCTGTTCCCCCACAGCAACGAGCAAAGCCTAAAAACGTGGAATAGCTAGACTCCTTACAGTCCAGGCTGCAACCTGGCGGCTGAAAAACACAACTGCACACATTGAACACCCTGACTGAAGAGTCAGAACTCCCTTTTCTATCTTCCTATCATCCCCATAAACTTATCCCAAGTTCTTTAATCTCTTTAACCAAGCCAAATGTGGAGCTCTGCCTCCTCCTCCTGCTGAGCATGGTACTCTTTTAGTTCCACTTGATCCATGCTGCAGAGCTCTTCTTGTGGTCCCAGAGTATGTTGGGGTGGGGGGGAGGGGGGACTGGAAAGAAACCTCCCAGGCTTTCCAACTTTCGCTCTTCATAGGACTCTCCAAACTCCGACAGATTGTGCACCACCAATTTAAAACAATACAACCTTAAGTGCCACCAGCAATTTTTTGTCACATGAAGTAATTATATTAAAGCTGTTAACGCATACCACTGACAGGTTGTCTGTGTACCACTGGTGGTACCCGTATCACAGACTGGGAACCATTGTTCTTGGTAATCCCTGACCAGTGCTTATCCAACATCATCTTGGAAGCCTTCAATGAAGGAGATTCCACAACCTCCCTATTGGTATCCTATTGCACCACCTCACTTCTCTAACAGTAAGGATTTTTTTTTTATTTGAAAACTGTTTTTATGTTCCACCCTGCCAACTAAACATGCTTAGTTTTCTCAATCTCTTCTTGTAGGACTTGCTTTCCAAGCCCTGTATCAGGACTTTTGTCACCACCTTTGGACCCTCTCTAACTTGTCCACATTCTTTCTAAAACTCAAAGTACAGAACTTCAATTATAGATTCATAGATGTAGGGTTGGAAGGGACCTAAGTAGATCTTCAAGTCCGAGCACCCTGCCCTGGACAGGAAAGAATACTGGGCCCATATGACCCCATCTAGGTAATTGTCAAGCCTCCTCTTAAAGACCCCCAAGGTAGGAGCCAGCACCACTTCCCTTGGAAGTTGGTTCCAGATTTTAGCTGCCCTGACTGTGTGAAGTAGTGCCTTCTAATGTCCAGCCTGAACCTACTCTCAAACAACTTATGGCCGTTATTCCTTGTTACTCCGGGAGGTGCTTGGGGGAACAGGGTCTCTCCTATTCCCGCTGGTCCCCTCTGGTAAGTTTGTAGATGGCCACCAGGTCCCCTCTTAGCCTTCTCTTGTGGAGGCTGAACAGGTTCAGGTCCCATAGCCTCTCCTCATAGGGTCTGCCCTGCTGTCCCCAGATCATGCGAGTGGCATCCTGCGGTTTGGAAAGCAGGGCATGGAATTTGCTGACAGAACATTTAAGTAAACCGTGAAACTGACACCATTGCAGTATCAGCATGAAGACCGAATCGTATCAAGAAGTAGCACGTCGGGGAGATTATGATATGTGGTTCAAGCTGGTTTCAAGATATCTGGTTAATAGCCGACTGACCTAGTGATTTCATAAAATTTCCTGTCAGCATCATATTATTTATAAGTCGCTCAATCTAAGTTTTCTTAACTGAGCAAATTCCTCTCCAGCTGAAGGACTATGATCACCCTGTCAGTATTTGTTTGTCTTTAGGCTCCCAAATATTCCAGATTCCCGTCAGATCTATGCCCCCCAGTTCATGATTGCGCATCCAGTAACACTTTTTTTTTTTGTTATACCACTGCTATTATGACTGCACTGTAGTTCCTAAAATTTTGATCCATATCAGTGGGGGTCGACCTTTTTGGCCGGAATGTCACTAATTAAGCCCCACATCTTCCCTGAGGGCCGCTCTGATCCACTTCTCCTGCCCAATCTGCTGCTGTACTGTCCATCCCCTCCCTGATCTGCCACCAGGGCCGTACCTAAGTGGGGGCAAATCGGGGCAACTGCCCTGGCCCCGCACTTTTGGGGGCCCCGCAGAGCTGGGCAGCCATGGTGACTCCATGCTGCCACCAGCTTCACATCTAGCTGCAACCACCCTCCACCCCACCACTGAATCCACCGCCGAATCTGGCGCATCCAGCCACTCACCACCCCACTCCACCACCCCACCACTAAATCTGCTGCCAGCCTCCTCATGTCTGGGGGTGGGGCCCCACACAGGCTGATTTGCCCCAGGCCCTACACCCTACTCGAGTAGTCTCTGTCTGCCCCATACTACACACATAGACTGCATGTGCCACTTGTGACATGGATCAGGTTGCCCAACCTGATCTAAATCATGGATGTTTTCTTCAGGCTGCCTGCAAAAATTAAAAAGGTATCAATGACTGTCTGGTAGGGAAGACCTGGAAGTAGGCCTGCTTGCAAATTGAAGGGTCAGCTGTCATATCTATATGTCTTCACTGGTATGTCTACATCTTGTGGGGCAAGGTCCATTGCTGCATGGAGCTTTGGAAGGTGGGGATTTGATACTGATAGAGAAGCATCTAACCAGCATCTGTAGTACCAGGAACAGTAGTGGTAGCAGGTAGAGATGCTGTCGGCCTTTGAAACCAAAAGGGCAGGTGACCAGGGCATCATGATGTTGTTTTTGATAGCTGTTATTGATGCTGGTGGGACCAGTTCCAGCCAGTTCTTTCTTCATTTCCTCTCCAATTTCAGTCTGTGCCTCAAAGTCACTTCCATCACTGTCCCAAAGACTTTTCCACAGTCAGCAACTAAATACAGTTGGATGCTGTATGGTCTCGTGCTGGATGCTCTCCTGCTAGGATCCTTGATGGCTCATCACAGAATGATCAGGTGAGTCTCATCTCCTGTCAGGTGAACAGTTAGTGTCCCATATTTTCTTGTATCTGCTCTTGAGATCTTAGCCTTCTGGCAACCGTGTTCCCTGTCCTGGTTGTGAACGTGTTGAGCAATCTCCCCTGCAATGGTGTTATAGGTGTCCTAAATGCAGTGCTTCCCTGCAATACACCTGCTTACCCCAAAGGGTGAAGGTGCTGGCAACCTCTGTGTGCTTTTAGTTGCTCAACCAGCATTGTGATCCAAACATGCTGCTGGATTGGTTCACATTTTCAATCAGCAAGGGGGAGATTGGTAAGGTGAATGGGGGTTTTCCAGCACAGAATGGTGATGTGACCCCCTTCATACCTCCTTTATCATGGTAAATATCAAGCAAGTTGATCCTACTTCCTGAGAGGAGGCAACCAAGCCCTGTGGGATTCATTTTGGCTAACCTTTCTACTACACCAGGGTGGGAACATAGACCAATGATACCAGCATATCCTAAGAAATGCTCAGAAGTTCGCTTAAAACTAGCTAGTTAACAATTATCAATGATAATCCTCCAGTGAAGTGGTGTAACTTTACAATGCCTAAAGGGCACTTTAGCACTGGTTAATGAGCCTAAATGTACAATCTTTCAAGTCTTAACAAGAGCTAATTGCAATGTGTGCTCTTACCCTTACACCAATATAATTTTAGCCCTGATTCTTTCCCAAGTAGTCCTACACCAGATTTGCATTAAACTTAGGGATGTTCATCATCTGTCTGCTACATTTTTACAGTTCAGTGCCAGTCACACAGGAGTAAACATGGTCTTTCCGAGACTTAAGCTTTACTTAATGCTGATAAGAACACTGTGCCCTTATGCAGACAGATAGTGATGAAGGATACAATTTCCCTTAGGGGGGAGGATGCTGGGTGGTGAGTGGATCTAGCACTGGAGTATTCTTGAGGAACTGGTTTGAAATTGTGAAGTGAGATGCCATTGAGAACTGAATTCAGTTCTCAAGCATAAGAAATACCTATTTTTAAATGCTTGTTTGTTTTGCAGTGTTTGCAAAGCGTGCATGTGTAGAATTAATGACTCATGAGCATGCTTCAGCTGATCCCTTGTAACTGTTTTATTGGTTCACTCCTATAGTGCAGTAAGTGAAGCTATATCTGTTATTGAACTTCATTTAGAGATAAGTTTTTCCACTTCTATTTATAAGATAAACAGACCAGATAATTACAACCAATTCAGCTGACCCACAATAAATCCGCCTGTGCTAACTTTAAAACAGCCTAACTCTTTATCTCTCTCTATGCCCCTAGTGAGGTCTCAGCCACAGAAAGCCTCATTAATATGAGGAAAGAAATGGGCTGCACTTTTCCCCCCCATAAGAGAGGCATTTGAAGGGAAAAGGTCAGAGAGGAATTATCAATTGAGTCACATTGGAGAACCTGCTGACACATCCAAGAGCTGGAAGAATTCATAGGAAAAAAACCTGCTCCAGTAGAAAATTTGCTATCAATTGTAGATGTACAAAAGGACCCCATGCCAGCAAGCATAAACTTGACCAACAAACAGAAGATTGTTTCATTAAACTTTTACAGTGTCTTAGATACCTGACCATAGGAAATATGGGCTTCTCAGTCTCAAGCTATCCCTCTTGAAACAGTCATCACATATAAGGGGTGTCAGACTCATCCACCCCACAGACCATATTGGGACCAGATCTGAATGGACATGGTGGCAAGGTGAGTGGCAGCTGCAAGGGTTAAGGCAGCCAGCACTCACCCTTGCCACCAACACTCCCCTCCCCGCTCCCCCCCCCACCCGGACCTAGGATTTGGCGGGGGGAGGGCTGTCCCCAAATTCCCAGCCCTCCAGGGTCATGTGACATGCATGGCTCTGTGGGCTGACTCTGGTCTATGGGCCATAGGTTTTATACCCCTGTTCTAAATAATTATTGTTTAAATAAAAAGGCAACAGTGTAAATGCTAACGAGCATCCCCACTAAGGTATGACTAGAGACTAAAGCAACCTCTATTACACGTGAATAGGAAACTTGGTAGGAGCAAGTTATCCGAAGACTGATAACTGTACCTTCCTCTGTGTCACCTGGTACTGGGCACTGTTGGAGACAACGCTATACATGGATTTGATGGACTGCTGAGACTCAGCAGCGCAAATCCTAGAGAAAGAAGATTTCAGATCTGGATTTCAAACACCCCAAAGTTTGGACCCAGAGAAAAGGTCTGAATCAAGTACAAAGTTATTTTGTGAGGGTCATACCATCAGAAATGTTCAAGGTAAACACTATTCCATTCAGAAGAATACTCAAACTGCCTTCTATAACATACAATCAGAGACATGGGAAACCCATTCTGTTTACGAATTATCCACCTTGAATCCTCAATTCCAGTTGCTTGGTAACTAATTGTCAACAAGCAGAGTACATCAAGTTGTGACTGGCCAAGATGGAAAACTTGTAAAGAGGGATGTTATATCTTTGTGACTCCACAGTGGTCGGGGAGACCAACACAAGTATCAGTAATGGTGGCTTTGTTCTGAGCAAGGGCTCAAACTGGAACCAAATGTGGTGCCTGGGGAGGCACACAAAATTATACATTTAAAGAAAGAGTACTAAATACAGTAGCTAATGAACTATATCTCAGAAGGGAAACAAGCACCAGTGCTACCTTTATAGTAGAGAGTTACATAGTATTCAAAGTAAAGCTAACACCCAAAGCCAACAATCTAGAGATTTAGGATCCTGAGATACCCCTAGCCCCAAACTTTGTGTGCTTGATATTCACCACTATGAGTAATCACTCATGGAGAGAGATGGGGTAGAGTTCTGGATAAAAGAAGCACCACATAGTGTGGAGAGGAAGATGTATGGGATCAATTCTAACCCAAGCTGGGTCTCAACATTTTTTTTGCAAGATGGGGGGAAAGGGGAAGAAGGACAGGGAGGGGTACAAAGAATTTAATCAAAAAAGATAGCAATGATCTTAGTTGCAGGTAAACAAAAGGTCATAAAAAGGCAGCAAAAAATCCAGAGATAATAGTAAGATTGTTATGGTCCACTGTAAGTCATCCCAGTGTACAGGAAGTCCTCAACTTAGAACATTTCGAGTTACAGTGTTTCTCACTTACAACGTTTATAAATTGACACCCTGTTTCAACTGTATGACGTCAGTTTTGACTTACAACGCTTGATCCGATGTGACATAACGTCAGCAAACAAGTTCGCTGCATCGCTCATCTCCCTGGAGAACATCTGTCCAAACTTCCTTAGATACTTTCTTTAAGAAAGCAGACAAGACACCAGAAAAACCTGCTGACTCCTAAGAAGACTCCAGCCAAGAGCCCTTCAAAAAGTTCAGCAAAGTCACATTAAAGAAGTCCTTCCAAACCAATATGATTGCTATTTACAATATAAATACATTAATGTAGCTATATTACTCATCTATAATTGATCAAGTACAAAATTCTGGGGTATTTTTGGTGAAAATAGGGTATCAGGCCTCGGTTCAGAAACTAATCCCCCATTTATAACATTGTTTCTTATGAGAAAATTGGTTCTGATTTACAATGTTTTGACTTAAGACGCGGTTTTCAGGAACCAATTGTTTCGTAAGTCTGAGGACGGCCTGTATATAATTTCTATATACATTAATTTTTATATATTTATAACAACTCCATGCCCTTTTTCTATGAGCTCCATAAAATATTTTCATAAATCGTCAGATCATCTGTGTTCTCTTTTCAACAGTGAGGCTTCTTTTTAAGATGTTAATTACCAATACAAATGCCACAGGATCACCGTTTCTGTAGGAGCCTCTACTCATTTTCACAAACAATGCTACTTATTTTTTCCATCAGTAATGCAAGTGGCAGTTGAGTCCATGAGATAGTTATAATCTCCCAGTTTTGTGAGGAAATACCTTGCCTTTTCATTTGATTAATTTTTTTTTAACCCCCCCCCCCCCCATTTTTTCAAACCCCCCTTCAGGTTCCTGGACAACGACCCACATTTTTTCACGCAGGGGGCATGCTTGGGAGGGATGGGCTACATCTCTCCCCTAAAGGCAAATCGGGGGAGAGGGGAAGGTGCATGCACCAATATGAGGCCTTAAATGCCTCTACACTAATGCTCATAGCATGGGGAATAAGAAGGAGGAACTCGCCCTCTGGATAGCTAGTACAAACCCAGACATAGTAGGGCTCACAGAAACCTGGTGGGATTCATCCCACGACTGGGTGATAAACATTAGGGGCTACAGACTATACAGGCGGGATAGAACAGGGAGGAAAGACGGGGGTGTGGCGCTATACGTCAAAGAGCAATACACATCCTCAACTAACAGGATGGGATCAGAGGAGGGGCAGACTGAAGTGCTATGGGTCAGAATACAGGGGGGGAATGGGGAAAGGGACTTAACGGCGGGGGTCTGCTACAGACCACCCAATCAAGGGGACGAGTTGGACCGCAAATTCTCGGGTCAGCTTGCAGAGGCAGTTAAGGCAAGGGATGTAGTTATCATGAGTGATCTAAATCACCCAGACATCTGCTGGGAGGAGCAGTCAGTCAGCCAGGTCTGATAGCTCATGAAGATTTCTTGCTGAGATACAGGACCTTCACCTAACCCAGGAGGTACACAGTCCCACCAGGGGGAATGCCCTGCTGGACCTGGTCGTGGCAACAGGAGATGACCTGGTGAGGGGACTCCAGGGTCTTGACCACTTGGGCAATAGCGATCATCGCCTGCTGGAATTAACCATCCAGCACAGGGAATCAAGGACCAGCAGCAAGGCAGTAGCCCTTGACTTCAAGAGGGCCAGCTTCAATGAGTTGGGGAAATACGTAGGAGGGGCACGGGGTACTGGAGGGTAGGGGAACTAGGTGTCCAAGATGAGTGATTGTTCCTTAAGGAGACGATCCTCCGAGTCCAAGGGGTGAGAGTCCCAATGAGAATCAAAGAGGGCAAGAGTGCTTAAAAGCCCCCCTAGCTCACCAAAGGCATT
>NW_005842133.1:1413968-1424032 GCF_000455745.1 Alligator sinensis | reverse complement strand
GTACACCCAGTGGAAGGGAGGGGCTATCACCAAAGAGGAGTATACCTCCATTGCTTGGGTTTGTAGGGGGGCTGTTAAGAAAGCTAAGGCAGATATGGAAATAGGGCTTGCCTCAAGGAGCAAGGACAACAAAAAGTCCTTTTTTAAATGCATAGGGAGTATGAAGAAGGCACCAGGTAATGTGGGGCCCCTGCAGGACACACTTGGCAATCTGATGTTTGCACCAGAGGAAAAGGCAGACCTTTTTAACAAATTCTTTGCCTCCATTCTTTTGTGCAGGGACCGGGACATCTCCCCCACCAGAATTCAGGACGGACCCAGGACAGACTCCACCAGGCCTAAGGTCAGGGAGGACCGAATTAGGGAACTTCTGGAGGGGCTGGACGTGTTCAAATCAGCAGGTCCAGATGCTCTCCACCCCAGGGTGCTGAGGGAATTGGCAGGGGTTATCACGGGGCCCCTAGCATGGCTTTACAAGCACTCATGGTGCTTTCGCCAGGTGCCGGATGACTGGAAGAAGGCCAATGTGGTCCCCATTTTCAAAAAAGGGAGAAGGGAGGACCAGGGCAACTATAGGCCTGCTAGTCTTACATTGATCCTGGGGAAGCTATTTGAGAAAATTATCCAGGAGCACATCTGTGAAGGACCAGAATGGGGGATGATGCTCAGGGGCAACCAGCATGGCTTCATTAGGGGCAGGTCCTGTCAGACCAACCTGATTGCCTTCTACAATCAGGTCACAAAATCATTGGATGCAGGTGTCATGGTGGATGTAGTCTTTCTGGGCTTCAGGAAGGCCTTTGACACTGTCTCCCACCCCATTCTCATTAAAAAGCTAGGTGACTGTGGCATTGATGCCTGCACAGTCAGAAGGATAGCAAATTGGCTGAGGGGCCACACCCAGAGAGTAGTGGTGGACGGATCATATTTGACCTGGAGGGATGTGGGCCCCAGTGGAGTTCCTCAGGGCTCGATCCTCGGGCCTGTACTGCTCAATTTTTCAGGGGTGGGCGGATGTGAACAACATGGGATTCATTACTGACAAGTGCAGGGCACCTAGGGAGAAAGAACCAGCAGCATACCTAGAGGCTGGGGAACTCCCTTCTCATCAGCACAGTGACAGAAAGGGATCTTGGAGTCATTATCGATTCCAAAATGAACATGGGCCGCCAATGTGAGGATATGGTCAGGAAGGCCAACCGCACCTTGTCATGCATCCACAGATGCATCACGAGCAGGACCAAGGAGGTGATCCTCCCCCTCTATGTGACACTGGTTAGGCCGCAGCTGGAGTACTGCATCCAGTTCTGGGTGCCACACTTTAGGAGGGATGTGGACAGCATTGAGAGGGTCCAGAGGAGGGCCACTCGCATGATCCGGGGACAGTAGGGCAGACCCTACAAGGAGAGGCTACAGGACCTGAACCTGTTCAGCCTCCACAAGAGAAGGCTGAGAGGGGACCTGGTGGCCATCTACAAACTCACCGGGGGGGGACCAGCGGGGAATGGGAGAGACCTTCTTCCCCTGAGCACCTCCTGAGTAACAAGGAATAACAGCCATAAGTTGTTTGAGAGTAGGTTCAAGCTGGACATTAGAAGGCACTACTTCACAGTCAGGGCGGCTAGGATCTGGAACCAACTTCCAAGGGAAGTGGTGCTCGCTCCTACCTTGGGGGTCTTTAAGAGGAGCCTTGATAATTACCTAGCTGGGGTCATATGAGCCCAGTATTCACTCCTGCCCAGGGCAGGGGGTCAGACTTGATGATCTACTTAGGTCCCTTCTGACCCTACCACTATGAAACACATCATCCCATGTCTTTCAAGGCATCCAATTAGTCTTCAAACTGACTTAACTGTCCTTCATTGCAGGTCATGTCTTTTTCCTGAGGCTTACATAAACATAATTCCACAACATCATCTATTAAATATGCATAACAACTATTCACAATAGAGCAAAATAAAACCATGGCAGAGCCTCAAAACCAGATCAGACCCAGGGAACAATATATGCTATCCATGTTACGTAGTGAGCACATACACTGGCAATTTAGCCAGCTTCCATTTATTCCCAAATAGCTGTTTGCCAGTTGTGATGAATGTAGATTACTGGGACCCATTCTGCCCCTACAAAAGCTCTCACCATTATTTTCCAGACAGTTGCTAGCTCAGAGCATCAAGGACCCTTCCTATACAATTAGCAACATGTGGACTCTGAGCCACTCACCATCTTGATTACTTTTCCAGTTTCCTCTAACACTTACCTTGCAGCTATTTGTAGTTATTTCCATGCCCTCCATAAAAAACATTATGGAACTAGGCAGCTGTTAGATTGTATGGATTAATAAATACCTAGCCTCATAGTACTATGGACTCAAAACCAACATACACTCCTGAGTCAGATGATCTCAGCTCACCCCCTAGTGGACAGAATTAGGTCATTATAAACAGTTATTACGCACATGAGCACTACAGACACAAGACCATGTGCTGGGCTGCTGCATTCACCCAGTTTCTGAAAGAATTGTGGAAGGTGCAGGCACCCAAAACTAACGGGTTAATGGAGAATAAATCCTAGTACCACCAAGCAAGCAGACATAATAGATCTACTTATTAACATACATATTCTTTATATTATATATTAGTTCTTACATGGCACTTTTCTTTTCTATAGCTCAAGCCTCTTTATAAAGATCATATTATTTCCATCTTACACAGGAAAACTGAAGCAGAGGGTGGGGAAGTGATTTGCCCAAAGTCAGATATCTATCCAGTGACAGCTGGACTTTCAATTCTCACTCCACTGTCCTACCCATAAGGCCATGCTTCTTTGCATGAGAGGTAACCACAAAATGCATATAGAGTTTGAAAAATACAGCAGCTTTAACACTTCTATGCTAAGTGCTCTAGAGTCACGCTGAAGGCTTTGTAGCACATTGGTCAACTTTTCTTTCTTTTTTTTTTTTTCCTGCAGTGCTTAGCTGCATAGACTCCAGTTCCTTGTGGTACAAGAGCACATGTTGTAGTCTTGTAAACCAATTTATTTAAGAATGATAAGTTTATTTGGGATATAAAAGACTGAAATTGAGGGCTTTGGTTGAGCACTGCCCATAAGAGAGGTAATCAAAAATTTCTCTGATTAAAGAAAAAAACTAACGCAAAAGGCTGCAAAAGATTACAGAGAATAATATAGGATTGGCTTCATTAACATGATAGTCCTGTTCTATATTCAAGTTCAGTGGAATTACAAAAGTAAAAAGCTTAAAAAGCAGTGGTGAATATGAAGCAAAACACTCAAATGTTTGGATGGCTGGGACTGTCTAAAGGAAAAAAGTAGTTGGCTTCTTATACTGATTACATTTTTATTTAGATCATTCAGAAGGTTTGGTTGTTTTTAGTCTGTTTATCAACATTTGAAACTAGGGAAAAATATTTTTAAAAACCATAAAAACTATACCACCTTTCATCACAGTTCACATCAAAGGTGATGACTGGACTGAATCTGCATTTAAAATGTTGATTCACAGACCAGTAAACTAAACTAAATGTAGGGGGAAACAAAAGCATCCTGCCTCAGGTTAGATGGAGTCTACTGTGTAACAGGAAAAAACCCCAAAATCAAAACAGAGAGACAAGTCCCTGCTTCCTGAACCACTACAAGAGTCCTTTCTGAAATGCAAGTACTTACTTTTATATAAATACTAAGGGTGAAATGTATGGACCTATTTTACATCATCAAAAACAAGTTTTCTAGCAAATTTAGAATTGTTCTAAATTTGCTAGAAAACTTGTTGCAACTCGTCAGATCTCATGTACAGCATTTATGATACCTATTTGGATGGACATACAAAACTTTTTCCAGTGCAGGTATGCCTACCTTCTAATATAAAATGCAGTTTCCATGAATGCTCACATGGTGTCCATCCAGGAAGAGCACACACCAACTGCTGACACTTCCTTAGCCTGATGAAGGGTTTTTGAACCTGAAAGCTTGCTTAATAACTTTTCTCCAACTATTTAGGTTGGTCTAATAAAAGATATCAAATTCACCCAAGAAACCTTGTCTGCCTATGTCCTTAGACCAACACGGCTACAACCTAAACCCCTGCCACATGGTTAGAGGACATTTAAGTTATTAAAACTCCATTGTATAAAATGCTGACGTGAACAAGAGGCAGAAGGAGATTAACAACTGATTAAAACTGAGCAACTATTCTCAGAAAAATGTTTGCAGTCTACCCAATGGAGAGCCTGCAATATTCAATTCCATACCAAATCAGCCAATTCAAAACCAAATCAGCAAATCTTAGCCTTTTAATCTGCAACTCTACCCATTCTCCTTCCTAACCAATTCACAGTAATAACTCATCTTCTCCGACTTTATGCAGTAATCCATCACGTTTGTACAGTACCCAGCCCAATCCAGGACCCTCAAGCCCGTCCACATGACTATTCAAAAAACAAACATGAAAATTTAGGGGGAAAATTTGACAACCCAAATAGATTAAATAGAACAACTGCTCGGTCTAGACCAAACATGGTTCCCAAATTAAATCATCAGATTGGTGTAACAGGATGTTTTACAAATCCAGGCTGACTCACTTGTCTTGAATGTACTCAGTTGCCTTGAATGTACATTTATGGACACTGTAGCAGTACATATATCATCTCCAAAAGCTTTCCTGCTACGGGATGACATACTAACATACATTTATTTTCTAAATGCTCTTTTCAGTTACTGGAAGTTAAAAACAGGACATATTTATCATCACTTTGTACTATGAGAATTAGTTAGAGAATTTGAAATGATTGCTTATCCATATTATAATGATATAAACCAGGCACAACCTAAACTATACGTACTGTGGCCCTAAATTAATGGCATTAGAGGGAGACTGAATTTACTTTTTAAAAGACATATAATTTTGTAGCAGAAATGAAGATATTGCAGGAAAATGGCTATCAAACCTGGTTAAAAAGAATACAGACCATAGTCATGACAATATGCCAGTCAATTGTCAGCCATAGCATAGAAGGTTTTTTTCTTCCAGACACTGAAAAAAAATCAACAGCACATTTTACATTTTTGCTTTAAGAAAATTACACCTTCCAAAGATGGGTATGCCAGTAAGTGGTAGACAACTTTCAAAACCAGCTCCTTCGTCGCTTTGGCTTGAACCATCGCTTTGGCCATTTCTCAATAGAAGTTGGCAATAATCCTATATCGCACTAACTCAACTCTAAAGCCTTGATTGAAGAGTGTGGAACAGGCAAGATCAAATGTGACCTTCAATTTCATTTCCCTTGTTTGTCTCTTTCTTCCTGCATATGAAGGAGGGAAGAAATCTCCTGGATTTTGTATAGTGCACTTTCTTGATGGCAGGTCAGAAAGTCAATCGTAACTTCAGTCGGTGGTGGAAGTTCACCTTCCCACTAGCTGAAGGCTATCAGTAAGAGTAACTGAGTGGGAAAATAAGTAAGGGTAAGGATATAAAAGAAGAAGGAGAGAAAGGACTCAAGCAAATAGTTATAGCCAAATCTCAACCTTAATTTATGGGTGGAAGTGCAGAGATCCACATCAAATGGAAACAGAAGTGGGAATTTTTGTGGGCAGATATGTACCCAAAGTGAAGTCTGCCAGGACAAGCCACGGAGTCTCGGATGAGCACTCAGAGTGTAGCTGATCTCTCCTCTGACAGGCGGTTCATGCAGTGGCACCTAGTAAATACCCAGTTGGTAGCATTCATTAATTACTTCAGCTTGGAAAAAGCTACCTACTGACTTACCAGCATTAATCCTTGCAGCAACCTGGGTTTCATCTGGACCTGTGTGGCTGTAAAGCTCTAATTCACTATACATGTGTCCCTGAAATGTGGCAAGATCATATTAATGGAACACGCATATACTTTAAAACCTTATTGATAGTTCATTTGCTGTGACTGACATGTAAAAAGAAGAGAGAGCCCTTGGCCCTACTTATAAACAAACATGAAAGAGTTATTGGGAGAAGGAAGAGTCCTTCGGTGAACCACAGGACTCATTTGTCTTGTCATGCGAATCAGAAGTGAACTAGAGGGTTGTTAGTCATGATCATTCCCATCAGTTTTGGGCTTTCTGCTGTAGTAATAACTGGATAATCTATCCAAAAGTGAAGCTGAACTGAGATACAATTAGAGTCAGCTCACCATCACACACGTTTCTGTTTGCAACATCATCCTATGTTAATTTTGAGTTTGTCAGTCTTTGCTATTTTTTCTCTCTCAACTTTAAAGAAAACTGGCTGCAGAAGACTGATATTTAAGTAAGCTGTCCCAAAACTGAGGTGGAACAAGTTCTTTCAACTGCATTTAAAAAAAACAACTCTGCAGCCAGTCCATGCAGAGTTAATCTCTAAGTGCTTAACTGATCCCAGAGACTACAGGTGGGATAGAAAGCCATCAACAGCACTTTAGCTAATATAAGCTTTGCTTTTGTATTCCTGTCCCTATCTCTCTGTTCTCTTACTTCAAGTACAATCAATGTCATTTGTCACACATTTATTTAAAAAAATTGTAAAACATGATGAAAATTGTCCTCGTTATACAGATAACCATAAACACGTTTAAATTTATGGAGGATATAAATTACTATACAAGTATCGCTTTAACCTAGGCATTGTTAGGTTAAAATGTAGGGCACCCACAACTGAAAGATAAAGATATTGGTTTGAACACATTCTCTTTTTGAATTCCTGAGACATGGAATCCTTCAACTACCAGTTATGAAAGGATTGAATATCCTCCTGTCAGTGTGATGACAAATCTTTGATAGAAGAGAAGCCCACCACCTTCCACTAGATGGAGCTCTAGGACATCATTATAATTTATCTATCAGAGACTAGTCAAAAAAATCCCATTAACTTCAGCAGTGCAAGAGAGAGATCTATAGATTAAGTTAATTTTTCCCTTCCCTTCCTATCCCCATCTTTTCTTCTAGGCATAGATTTCTTTCACCTTGTGGCAGTGATTCAAAACAAAGTATAAAAAGAAAGGTACATTATGTGCTTCAGGAAGAAGTCATTATTTAGCTAGAACCACTTAACATGGCTTGATTTTTATTTTGATCTTTGTAATAAGGCAGTGAAATAGAAATGTGATCACAAACAACTGGGAGGAGCATCAATTCACTCTGAAAAGGATGTTGGAGAGGCAGATAAAATAAGTTCCAAAAAAGGTTTCACGGAGCACTGGAAGCTATTACACTGAGCAGCCAGGGGTGTATCCTCTGACATCCCTAAACCATTGATGGGATGTGCCAGGGAGGTTATGACAGGAGATGGATCAATCTAGATAGGCCCTGCTCATACATTAATCCCCTCAAGAGCATCTACTACTTGCAACTATCAGAGACTGGATACTGAGCTAAATGGATCATTGGTCTGACTCAGTATGGCACTTCATGTTCCTGTTAAATTATAAAGCCATTTGGAAGTTGTTGATTACACTACATATGGAGCCATAGCCATGATAAGCTCCCAGCATTGCCAACTCAAATGATAAATAATTTGACACACAATTTTTATGCCTGTTTCTTCTTATTTACATTGTCTTATGATTACTCCCTTTCCCCTAACTAAAAGTCTACCCACTTACCATTTTTTTTCTTAACTCTGCAAAAAATCTTCAGCAAGGCAGATAACAGACACAGCCTACCCGCAATCAATTCATCCACTACCGAGGAGTGACGATTTTTGGAGCGATTTGAAGAAGTTACAAAGCAGAATGGCAGCAATTTAACAATTTCATACTACATGTGTAAATCTGTTCAACTATCGGGGGGAATTACTCAGCAAAAATTTGAGGAAATAGGGCCATCTGGAGTGGAGAGAAGAGGCAGAACTTGCTAAATAGCTTTAAACTTAGCTAGGTTCCATATTATTCCATCTTCACTCTTAATAGGACATACAGTGCCTGAATATTAATTAATTCAACAGAAAAGCAGAGCATGGGAGATTATCAATTCAATTGTATATCAGCTATAGAAATCCAGTACAACATGTACATGAGCAGGCAGGACTACTGCTATCAGACTTTTATATAAATATATACCTTCCATGCTCCAAAACATTGCGCAGCTAAATAAGTGCTTGGTATGATGGATTGTAGCAGATTGCTATCGAATTAGTCATTAGTGATCTAGTTCATGACTGGCAAGCTGAAGCAGGACATAATTAGGTGTTGGGTCATGTTAAAGAAGAGAAAAAACATGATCTTTGCACCTGTGCTATCATTCTCTCATGTAAAAAGACCTCAAGGCATTATCTGCGGATGCAAACAGTTAGGGGTTATAAGGATTCATGCAGCAACAGGATATTCCTTACAGTTGTTTAGTCTTGTGTTGGCTGAAATGGAAAAGGATACACCCTATTAGAGAAGGAATGCATGGTAAGGTTATGGGCTTCAGAATTTCTCTTGCTATAATTGCAAACAATGGAAAGTTTCTGTTTGTTTGATCAACATAAATAGCCAGACTACAATGATAAATCACCGTTCGAACATTATCAACTCTCAGTGCACTTCTTCCAAATCACTAGAGGAATGGGAAGGGACACTAGTCATTCAATACCTACCTGTACTTAGACCAGACATTTAATGCCTATGACATCATTTGACCAAAAAAATTGCAATATTCACAGAAACCATGCTTGGACTATAGACCACATCTAAATTGTGAAGGTAAAAATCTCTGTGTTATTTACATTACGGCATTGCTCACATTACTCAACTGGGAACCCACCGTCAGCCCAAATAGATGCATAATGGCTTCTACCATAAAGAGGTTTAAGGACAGAGCCCCACAAAAGACTGTTTACATGGCTAATGGCCAACACCTTGCTTTTATCACAAGTTTTCCATCTCCCACACTAAATGGAAAGGCACTTCTCTTTGACCTTACTTTCTTTAATACCAATGTGTGTGTGTGTATTATTATTTTTTTAATTGCAAACAAAACACACCTCTGCACACCAGTAGAGGGAGGATGGGATGAAAGAATGAAAGTTTTGGTAGATGATAGTTGTCATGACCCAAAGGGTATGATTTTGTGTGTGCTTCGGCACTGCAGAATTATTTCCCACCACAAGGAGCTTTCTTTGCACGGTGCAATTCTCAGTTGCATAGAGAAAACCCCGGTGAAAAGGAGTTCCCACCACCCGTACGTAAATTTGTGCCCCACTATTGGCTGTTTCTAAATTATTCCCACGTGGCGGCTAGCGATTGGCTTGCTAGCCGTATAAGAGGCTTGAGCGGTTTCCGCCCAAGTTGGAGGAGGAGAAGGAGGACTTCATATCTCGTGAAGAACTCTAAGCGCGCTGTGGAGCCTAACAAACTCCGCGTGTGCCTTAAGAAGGATATAGGGGCCTGATCAACCTCTAGCCCCTCCCCGTCACCGCCTGATCCCTCGACGTACCCTTCCCTGCGCGCTCGTGGAAAGTCACCTTTCGGACTCTCATCGTGGTATCCAGAGCTCTTCTCGGGTTATTTCATCCGGTTGATTCGACGGGCTCGCGGTTCTAGAGCTCTCAGCCAGCCTTGGACGAGAGTTCGCGGTTAGAACTCTTGTCCGCTCTTCTTTTCTATCTGTAACTACAACTCAAGCAAGTTTTCCTGCCTGCACCGTAACCATCTACAGTGTAAGTAAAATAATCTTTAATCAACCTCTACGCGTCCGTGCCTAATTCTAGTCTGCCGTGCCGAATTCCCCGACCCACGTGCCAGGGCTGCTGGCCACAGCCCGCTGCGCACCCCCGAAAGCCTCGGACCGCTCCCAGCCCGCACATGGCGACAAGGATGGGATCCGGGGAAAGCACGATGGAGCTAGAATTAGTTAAGAACTGCCCTTGGCGCAGTGGAAAACGCCAAGTAGAGAACTTCATGGAACTGGAGGTGCATATCACTTACCACCAGGCGGGCGGAACAGGTGAGAGATTTATCAGCGGACACTTTTCGCTGAAGGGAGAAGAGGGAGCTTCCAAAGACGGAGCCCCAAGAGAGAGGGAAGTGTATCTTCACCCCGCGGCATTCGGGTGTA
>NW_005842133.1:1386962-1412087 GCF_000455745.1 Alligator sinensis | reverse complement strand
TAGCCATATAAGAGGCTTGAGCGGTTTCCGCCCAAGTTGGAGGAGGAGAAGGAGGACTTCACATCTCGTGAAGAACTCTAAGCGCGCTGTGGAGCCTAACAAACTCCGCGTGTGCCTTAAGAAGGATATAGGGGCCTGATCAACCTCTAGCCCCTCCCCGTCGCCGCCTGATCCCTCGACGTATCCTTCCCTGCGTGCTCGTGGAGAGTCACCTGTCGGACTCTCATCATGGTATCCAGAGCTCTTTTCGGGTTATTTCGTCCGGTTGATTCGACGGGCTCGCGGTTCTAGAGCTCTCAGCCGGCCTTGAACCAGAGTTTGCGGTTAGAACTCTTGTCCGCTCTTCTTCTTTCCTATCCGTAACTGCAACGCAAGCAAGTTTTCCTGCCTGCACCGCAACCATCTACGGTGTAAGTAAAATAATCTTTAATCAACCTCTACGCGTCCGTGCCTAATTCTAGTCCGCCGTGCCGAATTCCCCGACCCACGTGCCAGGGCTGCTGGCCACAGCCCGCTGCGCGCCCCCGAAAGCCTTGGACCGCTCCCGGCCCGCACAATAGTCACTTAGTTTAATGCCGCACTGGAAAACATTCAGATGCTACAGCAACAAACATGATACAAAAGTCTGTATAGAACAGGCCACATTGTGAACCATGTCCCCTTCCCAATCACAGCCAGCCAATATTGTACACATTAAAGAATAAATATTATGAAGGTCCTGAATACATTACAACTGGTTTCTCTTCTAATTTAGCATCTAGAACAAGGCCATCATGTAACTGCATAGTCAAGTGTACACCATCAGTGGTCTGTGCACCACCATTCAGGAACCTCTACTGTCAGCAAATTGTAAACTGCGACTGTGTTTCTGAAACTGGTGGCATATAATAAAATGAAAAGAAGTGGGGAAAAAATAATGTACAAGTGGATGACTAGCATCATAACGTGCCATATGTGAGCAGACAAAGTTAAGAAACCGTATCTGCAGAATGCAAGTACTAGACTTTGTTCCCTTTCGCTGTTTATCTTGGATTCTGTTGTAGCATGTGGGAAATGAAAAAAAATGAAGTGGCTTTGGCTTACTGGCAGTGGAAATAAGTGCATCAAGAAATGGGTTGAGACAGACACGACACATTCCAAAGTAAAACATCTTACACAAGGTAAAATGAATGACACCAGAGAAGAAAATATTGTAGAATTATTTTAATAACACTAGGAAAAAAGATCATAGTATTAAAAATTCTGCATGGATTCTGAAGAGAAGGTTATTCAGTTTTGGGGGTTTCCTGTTTACAAGCCATTGTTCCAACTATTTGTTGTTTTTTTTTTAATTTAAAAACCAACAATCCTATTACAAAGGTATTTCCAGTTAAAGTAACAGCTAATCTATAAATACCTGAATACCACAGCACACATTGTGTGCATGGGTTTTCTTTACATCTTAGTTGAAATAGTGATAAACCTATCATGCATAGGAAAACAAAGGTTGATTTTTTTAAGCAGCAGCAGATGTAAAAGCCAGAAAAGAATATATTGCATACATAAAATACAAAAGGAAAATTATCATTTGCAGTATGTGACATAACATGGGTTTTGCATCTTAAACCTATTGAAAAGTAATTTTTGGCCAATACTAATCCACTGAACAAGCAGAATGTTGGGCAAAAGTCTAATGTTTCCTGTACCAGCACAGAGATAATGGTGGCAGTCCATTGGTGTTAAAAGAACATGAAATCCAGCTCATGTTTCTAGTTAAGGGTCAATTTCTTCAGGAACCACTGTTACCATAATATCTTCATTGCCTCTGCGTACAACCATGTTCAAAGTACTGTCCTTTTTAATAATGTCACTGACATCATTGGCTGAGATTATTGCCTGCCCATTGATACTTATAATCACATCATTTTCTTTCAGGCCACCACTAAAATATAAAAGAGGGATATGTTATTGAAGTTTCCATTTTCTCCTCCTTGTAATGCAACTGAAAGAGAACTGAAGTGCCATAAGCCACCAGGAATGGCAGTCAAAGGATTAGATTCAATTGACATACAGAGAAATATAGCAGACACACAATAGCAGGCTGGACAAGTTATGTGGTGATACATTATTAGACTATGGTGCTAAATCTCAGGTGGTAAGCATAACATTATTGAAACCCCTACAGTAATATTTGCAAGTGTATTTATGCATTTTTCATTAGGATCCTAGATACCAAATCAGCATAGAAGACTGAGGCAAATCTGTAAGGTTTGGGGGTTTTTTAAAGGTAGTTAAGGGGGTTTTGTTTCAATTTTTTTGTTTTGATCATAAATGGTAAAAGCAATTCAAGCTGCACACTGCATTTACACGTATTTCAAGCTGTGGACAGATATAGATATATAGATCAAATATCCCACACTGCTCTCAATGATACAGTACAATCTCATTATAACAACCCTTGATAATAACCCTGCTCTTCCCTTTTTAACGTTTCCAACAGCAGGAACTGATTTTTCTTATTGGTATGATGCAGCAAATTGATCAATCCTATCATAGCAAACACCTTCTGTTAATGAACTTTTCTCCTAGTCCCACGAGGGTTTGTTATAATAGGTTATATCCGAGTTGGAGCACCCGTATGATTTAAAACTAAACTCGAATAACATTCGCAGGCATTTAATACATAGATTTACCACACAAATGCAGGTTGTTCCACCCGTTATTTTCTTGCAGTAGTTTTCTGAAGCCTCAGTTATGTATCAGATTCTTTTGTGCCATGTGCTATAAGAACAGGCCAAAAGAGATCCCTTGCCAAACAGCATACCAAAGTAAACAAAGGACAATAGCAGAAAACAGTATAGAACATATTCCTTCCACTAAAGGTCTTTCATGCTCTGCACTGGGTTCCTCTTGTATTTGTTATATAAAAGCTAGCCAAGACTGCTGCTAGTCCTGAGGGATGGGGTAGGAGCAGGGAAGCGGAGACCCTGTACATACCTTCTGGGCTTGCCCTGTCTTGCATGAAACTCTGGCTCCGAGTCATGGAAATACTAACCCAAGTAACCAGATGAGACATGATTCAGCCCTTGAGCAGAATCCTTTTACACAGCCACAAAATATTCATAGGCCTTTTCCACCCACAGATAAATGCTTTACAAAAGCTTTGGTCAACATTTTCAAACAACTAGAGATCTCCAGTCCCTTACATGAAGGGCCTTAAATGAGCACGCGTTTCAGAGGTCGGTCAGGTGATCTGTATTTTAGGAAAACAGATCCCTTTAGAGAGCCAAAAGTTGGACAGTCCAGCTCAGTCCATCTGGAATTGTTGGTCCCTCTATATAGATAACAGAACCTGCCTCTCTTCCTCTAGCTCTCAAGGGGTTCATCTACAAATGCTATTAATTTGTAGTAGACTTACTGCACAGTAAAAATACTGCGCAGTAAGCCTGCCCAGGAGCTTATTTACACATGTTCCCTCTTCGGAGCAGATCTGCTCCCAATGGGAGCAACCTGGTACAGGGCTGCAGCAGCCAGGGGGAGCTCCAGGCTCCCTCTGGGTGCCAGCCGCGGGGCTGGCATGGAGCACAGGGCCAGTCCCCATGCGCACAGGGCCAGGAAAGCCCTGTCGGCTGCAGCAGCAGCCATCTCCCGACCCGGTACGCATCGGGAAGGATCCTGATGCGCATGGGGCCAGGAGAGAGCTGCTGCTGCAGAGCTCTCTTGTCCCGTGTACATGGGGACAAACCCTGTGCCCAGCAGGGCTTCCCCACACAACTTGGGGTTGGTGAGGACCTGTCCTGGTCTGGGGTTGGCCGGGGCCTGGTCTGGGGCAGGTCCCAGTCAACCCCAGGCTGCATGGACTGCTCTGCACAGACCAGGGCTGGCCAGGTCCTGTCCTGGTTTAGGCAAGGTCCCAGCCAGCTCCAGGCTGCACAGAGACTGCTCTACACAGCCTGAGGCTGGCTGGGACCTACCCCTTCCCATGCAGCTCTTTCACAGCCCCATGCCCTGATCTGGCAATCAAGGCACGGGGCTGGGAAAGAGCTGTGAGAGAGGGACAGGTCCCAGCCCCCTGCATTGATCTGCTGCTGAGGCAACTAGCAGCAAGCCCCCGGCTAGGTGGGGATCCAGGGGCTCGCTGCTAGCTGCCCCGCCGGTGGGACAACTCCCTGCCTCCCTCGGCTGAGTGAGGATTCCCCATCCAGCCAGGGGCTCACTGCTAGCTGCCCCACCGCTAGCTCCCCAGTCCCAGTGCTGCTCAGTTCCCTGCTCCTGTGGGGAGCCTGGATCCCCACAGTGCCAGGATGGGGGGGTGGGGGGGGAGAGGGCAGAGAGGGACCCCTCCCCATGCCAATTGGCTCCTAGTTTCTGCAGGGAGCCAGGAGCTGAGCAGCACCAAGACTGGGCCCCCTGCTTGTGTGGCGGACTGGGAGCAAATCTGCTCCCAGTCAGCATCTACATAAGCCCTACTGTGCAGTATCTGCTGTGGGGCATTTAGCAGTATCTACTGTGCAGTTAGTGTAATACATGTATTTACAGGTTAGTCTACTGTGCAGTAAAGCATCTTGTACAGACATACCCCAAGAGTGGTATAAGCCTTACGGCAGCAAGAACTCTTAGAACAACCTGTCCTGGTGAAAAAAGCAACCTTAATCATCTGATTTTCTGTGCAGTATACAAGGATGAATAATATTTAATTTCAGGGTAATCTTTTACTTATCAAATATTCAGATTCTGAGCTTGTCTTCATGACCTAAGATTTATTCAGTCTCAGATTTCTTCTTTTCTGCTTCTGCTTCTCTCTTTGCTACTATTTCCATTTTCACAGTCTAGGACTTCTGCATTCCTTAAAATGTAGTCTCACCCCAAGTTAAATCCAGTGTTATCCCCATGTCAAACAGGCACATTTAGAAATAGCACATTGAAGAACTAAATTCATCTTGCACTAAGTGACTGTTATATTGTGGCTATTTATTAGCTAGATATTAGTGCTAGATACTTTGCACACAGGCCATCAAAAAAATGCCAACGAGTATTAGTTCAAATTTGTTTTATGCCTACATGCCTCTAATACTAACCACGCTGCTTTGTCACAATGATAACTTTTGCTCTTGTCCTATAATAGCTCCAGTTTCATGATCTTGATAAGTTTTTTCCTCTTCTACCCAAAATACCAAGTAATTAATTGATTCATAAGAATTAAAATGCTCATGAAAAATAACAGAAATATTCCGATGATTGGAGATTTCTGCCGATAAAGAGCACAGAACATGGGCAATAGTGGCATATCTCCCACACTTCCAGACCAACATGCCTAAACCAATGTAAGCATTAAATGGTTGTGATAGTTAAATTTATCCTTTCACACTAAGTAAAAGGATACATTTAGCTATCACAACCATTTAATGTTTAAATCTTAAACTCTAGGCTGAGATTTGGGACAAGAGTTTCACTGCAATATTCATGTTGTAATATTGGTGGCTGCCAGTGAAATACTTAACTGAAATCACCATTTTAATCTAACAGTTATCAGATTGTAATCTGGTTACTTTAGAAACTTAATTTAGATGTGAAAGCTTCTTATTACTAATTCCTTAAACAGGTGGTGTTGGCTGTGTTGAAAGAAAATCTTTTAACTTACGCTTCAGCTGGTGTATCTGGTATTATTTCTATAATATAGGCTCCAGAAATAACATCAGGAAAGTCTTTATGGTGATCCTTCAGCTCTTTAGCTTTGCTGAAAAAAGTAACAGCGACATTAATATATTTTGACAAAGGGTCATGTAATTTCTGTTTGCTAATGTATGATATAAAAACTGAAGTGACATATATTGCAATTCAGTTCAATTTCTAAGGCTCAACAGTGTTTTAAGAACTATTAAACATTTTGAGGCATAAAGATTTCTTGGTACAAGGGTTTGTTTGCTTTGTTTCATTTTTACTAGCAGTCATTTCAATACTTGCAAGAAAACAAAAACTTAAAACACCGACCCATTACTTTAAATTTTCAGGATTAACTCCTTGCAAAGCACATTACAATAAAGCACTTACTGGGTAACAAAGGCAAAACAGTAATGACATCCAGATTCAAGAGAAAACCCACAAAGATTTATACCCATCACAGATAACACAGTTTTGGCTGCTCTTAACTAGACATCCAGAAACAGCTGCAAACTTTAAGGCTTCCTCTACATATTAAAGGTACAGGAAACCCTCACTATTTGCGGGTTCGGCATTCACCGTTTCAAATATTCGCGAATGCTGAACCCGCTTCTTAAATACACTTAAAGGAGCACCTCAGGAGCTCCACACTTGCTGCCATCAGGCTCCTGCTGCCGCCGCCAGGCTCCAGTAGTCACCAGAGCAGCCGTGCTCACCTCCCCATCGCCCCAGCTGCCAGGGGCACTGAATTCATGAACACAGACGGTGTTCATGAATGCAGTGCCTTATTCACGGATTTTGTCATTTGCGGGGGATACGAGAACGTATCCCCCATAAATGGCGAGGGTCGCCTGTATTGTGCAATGAACTAGTTAACTGTGCAATTACCTTGGCTAAGTACAGACAATCAAAAAGCCAAAGGTTTAATCAATTCAACTGTCACAGATTAGTCTAAGCTGTGTAGACAGAACTAATAAGCAAGTTAACAGACATTCACTTTGGTTCCAGAAATGCAGCCATGTGCCTACAGTGGCCCAGGCCAGATGCTAGAGAAACCTAGAGCACGCCTCCCTGCCCTGCTGGAGCAGACAGCTTGGGCCAAGGGTAGCCCACCCACCCTGCAAGGAGGAGCTTATGGGGGAAGTGCAAAGCATCCTGAGGGGCTGGGGGACCATGAGTTAACTTAAATCTGGAGGGAATCTGGGACAGAAGTTCAATAAACTGATGTAACCTAAATCAGTTAAGTCTGATACTACATCCATCTAGGTTTATCTTAAACCGGTTTTGGCCATTTTGAAAGCAGTTTATGTGCACTGAACTTACGCTGTGTTACAGATTCAAACCAGTTTCCAATCACTTATACCAGTTTATGTGTAATTTTTGTACTGAGCCCTTGAGACTAGCTAGCATGCTATAAAAAGCTCCAAACAGCTATAAAATTAGATCTCAAAAATGTGTACTAACCTTATAGCTGGTTGCTATTGAGCTTTAATTTACATGTGTAGCTGGGAGCCCTGTCAGCCAATGGGGATCCCAGCTGCAGGGTGCACCATGCCTGGCCAGAGCTGGGAGTTCCACAACTGACAGGACTTTCAACCCCAGCAGCTGCCGCAATCACAGCCTTGAGGGTGTGTGAAACAGGCAGCCCTGACCCTGGGTTCCCCCTGCACTAGCAATAAGGCATGATGGGATCTAAGGCACAATCCCACAATCATGCCTCTTGCCATGCATGTGTGGCATGGCAGAAGAAGCAATTGGGCAGATCACACATTAGATCCCACCGCACTTTTACCTGTACATGTAAAGGGGCCCTAAGAAACACGGCTTGTGTTTTGGCAAGACCACATGTGTTACTCAAGTCTTGCTAGGGCAACTTTTATCTGAATGGAGTGAACTAACAGGACCTGACAGAACCACCAGTTTCAGTGATCTGGTCCCATTAGTCAGGTATACTGTAATCTTACAATACCTTTTTGGTCCCTCCAAAGAGCCATAAAAATTGCACTTAACTTCCAAGCAAGGCTGACCTACATTCACACCCACTACATCCTGACTTCTGTATTTGCCATGCTTTTGCCCATGCATTATAAATACCAGGGCAACATCTTTTTCAGTGCAGTTTTTATTTTAGTGTTTTTATTTAATTTACCCCTTTCAGTCCTTTCCTGGGTTATTTGTTTTCCCTGCAAGATTTTACAAAGACAATAGCAGCTTGCAGTGTTTATCTATAGTTACTGATTTATACTCATGGGAAAAAAAGCTGTATTTTGTTACTGAACCTGAAAACCTGCAGTTGATTTATATGTGGGGTTACCTTATAACTGGATCAGAATGGTATATATGCAGTTAGGTGCTATGATTCATAAAGATACCATAGCCCCTGCTTCCCCCACCTAAACCTCACAATAGATCCATGTGGATCATCATATGTAGCATTCCCCCAGGGCCGAACAGCAGTTGTTTAATACTCTTCTTGTGGCCTTTTTGGAGAAAGCAGTGTTGTTATTAAAAATGGCTTCCATGAAGATCCATTGAAGGTTTCATGGCACTTTATAGGCACAAGCATAAAAAAGACAGCCAAGTACTGGCAGAAATATCAGCAGAGTCTACAGAAGGCCAAATTCTGAAAACTTATCTATGAAGGTCTCCTACTGTTACTGTGGAGATTAGTTTGCTCACAATACACGAATAGCCATATTCAACTAAATATATGGATAAATGGAAAACTGACCATCTCTACTTACCTAGGAGTGAGCGACATCATCCGTATGCCAATGTATTTCTTCTTAGTTACAGCTTTCCCTGGTACCAAGAAAAAAAGAAAACAGCCTTGACAGGAAGCACTGTGGGTCTCGAAGATAAAAAAACATTTTTATTTTGGTTCTCTAACACATTACATATACATTTTTCAAACAGATAGTACAATACCTTTTGATTGTCTGTCATGGGATTCAGTTAAAAACTTTTTAATTTTATCAGATGGAATTGCAAAGGAGATTCCAGCTGTCACTTTTAACGTGTTAATCCCAATCACCTCACCATCCTGGAGAAATAAAAAAAACGATATTTTAGGAAGCATGACAAGCCATAGAGAAATAACGTAAGGGAAGAGTTCTTACATGTAGTAACAAAAAATGTACCTGCAAAAAATTACTGTAGACTATTTCTAAACTGTATTTCTCCATTAAGTTTCAAGCGTTCGTTTTACTTTAATTTTCAAGTTTAAACTAAAAAAAAAAACAAACAAACCAAAAAAGCTATTCCCTGAACTCACAACCAGCAGGATCTTATTGTATAGTTGTTTCCATTGTTTGCAATTCATTCCAGGGGTGTTCACTGGGGGATACTCTACTAGTCAGCATTTAAGATGATGAGGAATTACTTTGCGACTCAGTATTTCTGATGAACAACAGTTAATCAACACCAGAAGCTTTTCCTAGGTATGAAAGTTGTGAGGAGGAGTTCATGGAGAAGGAGTTATCAGGTCCCAGATGGAATTTCTAGAAAGAGACACATCCCGCCATGGCCAAGAACCTGATGGTCAGTGGTAGCACTCAGCTGAGACGTAGGAACCCCAGAATCAAATTGATGGTCAGGCTCAGGCAGACCTTCATCACTGATTTAGAGTCAGTCTCTTTGATCTCTCCTGTTGGAACAGTTTCAGCTTGTGAAAATAATTAAATCTTCACTGGGCCAGAGAGATGGATTAATTCTACAGCCAACTGTCAGGACAAGGCCCTTGGATGCAAAACTATGACAGCACAAGGACCTGAATATGCACATCCCAGATGACTGCTCTAAATCTGTGGGGGGCCAGCTGTTTTGGAAAGCATGCTATACATTAGCCCTGCCACCTCCCCACATGCTACTCCTGTCCCTTTCTTGTACCTGATCTGCTGCTCTGCCTTCTGCTCTCTGCCCTGTGCTCCCTGCATGATCATGTGCTCTGCTCCTTGCCCTATCTGCCACCGTGCCGTCTATCCCCTCCCCAGTCCACTACATGCCACACACAGACGCTGCCTGTGCCACTTGCTGAATTCATGCTGATTTAGAGCAGGGTGGCCATCCCTGCTCTAAATCACCTGGCTGCGCAAGACCCCTTGTGCTATGTTATCTAGTAGCATTCACATTTGGATTTGTGAGAAGATGATGTCCATCTGTAGGGCACAGTCTGGCAGTCAGTACAATGTCAGTAAGAAGGATGAGATTTATTAAAACAAATAAGATAACATTCAATCCAAGGCAAGCCTGCTCCCCAGCACTGCTTGTTGCTAAGGCTATAGCAAAAGAAGTTTTAGCTGGAAAAAGCGGTTTCCACACACCCAAATTTTTGTTTTGGAATTTCAAGGAAGTTTCTCAATGGAAACAAAATAATCTGAAAGCCAGTGTTTCCTATGAAGCAGAATTTCTGCTCCCAAAGTCCATCTGTCCCTAGATACCTAGTTGAAGGCTGCCAAGCTAATACTTGTTCCTTTGTTTTCAACCAAACCTTGCTCACTCGCTCGCTCTCAGCAACCCAGCTCTAAAACGCAGCTTTTTCTTGAGTTTGCTAGCAACTGTTTTCGAAGAGGGTCAGATAAATTTCAAATTGTAGGCCAGGCCATGAACATCCACTGCCCTGATCCACATTAGGATTCTTCCAGGCTCTCAGAGTGTAGAACTGCAAGGAAGAACCAATCCCACTACCACTGACCTCAACTTCAGGATTCAGTGAGCTTGCCAACAACACAGATTGTAATTAGGGCAATTATCTCACTTATTTTATAAAAATAAAAATATTTTATCATCTTTTACATGTCATATCAGGCATTACACTCATTTTAAAAACAAATGGCAAACACTTTGACTACTGAAATCCAAATACATCCTGTGACTTGCCAAAGCAAACTGAGATGAGTGATTAGTAAGAACCCTGTGATGTTTGTACAGTCACAGCCAGTTAGCAACATCACTGAGCCCCTTTCCTTTGACAAATTTATCTAATAAAAAAAGAATCAAGTTTATGTCAAGCACACACATGTAAAAAGGAATTCTTACCAAGTTCACTAGCGGTCCGCCAGAATTTCCATACTAAAAATAAATAAATAGAAAGGATATATTTTAATATCACTGCATGACTTTACTATAAGCAGAAATTAAAGGCACTTTTGAAATAATCTCCCGCTTTCTAGCAGCCATTTAGGATCTTTAAATGTACCCCTTTTTAGTTCAGTTTTCCCAAAGAGCTGGCCTTCCCTTGTCCTGCCACTGAAACTTAAGAAAACAACTGTGGTTTCTTAGCAGTCCTGCACCAATGATCCAGAGCAGGGCTGTCCAACTTCTAAGCAGCCAGGGGCTGCACACTACACAGGCTGCAATGCTGCAAGCCATGGGGGCCTCCCACCTGCACCATTTACACAGGTGCCCCCCCCCCCCCCCCCCCCACTGCTACACCCTGTGCACAGACAGCTCAGGGAACAAGTGTTCTGATTTAAAAGCTCATACAGGGATAACAGTAAGAGAACAAAAAGTATCATTTCATCTTGGTGTAAAAGCAAACTTGGATCCTCAAATTCAAACTTGCTTCTTTAAAAAAACAAAAAAAGATGGATTTTTAAAAGGTGTTTGGCAGCCAGAGACTACTTTCACCCTTTCAGTTTATAATAATTTCCAACTGAGGTCAGAAGTTATACATGATACTGTTCAAGACTTTAAAAAAAAAATAAAATTAAATACCGCTGCATGGCTGCTTTCCATATTCAGACTGATAAAAATCCTTTTTTTTTTTCCAAGAAAATTCATCAACACCCTCTTTCCTTAGGAAAAAATTGTTCATGGACGTGTAGCTAACAGCTGGATCCAGAAATCTAAATTCAATGGAATAAGAATTACACAATTCTATGAAAAAGTGACCTACATTGATAATTGCATCTGTCTGGATGTAGTCCATATCGGAGTTCCGAAGTCCCAATTCTTTGCCTCCGCGTTGAGTGGTACTAACTATCCCAGTAGTCACTGTGTTTTGAAGAGAAAATGGACTTCCAATCGCAACCACAAATTCTCCAGGCCTCAGATCTGCAGATCGGCCAAGCAGCAAAACTGGTAATTTGCCCTACACATTAATGATATTAAAAAGAAGAAAAAAAAAATTCTGACACAGAGAAAAACAAAACCATTGAAACATGCATACATTGATTTAAACAAGGAAAAAATATACGCAAGCAATATTTCTGTGAACTTTTGAATCTGAGGAGCGTGGCTCTTCAGACTGCAACACTTCTTTTTCAACAAAAAGTACCCATTACATCAAAATCAATTATGGAACAAAAGAATCTCTACGCGCTGTTCTCCAAAACAAATATCTGAAGACACTGGGGTCAGAAGAATTTCTGACAGCTTCTTAAAATAATCAGCAAACAATTACAGATGTAAAAATGATGTAGTGTGTGATACTGAATACTAAAAAAGGAAAAATGCAGAAAAAGCTTGAATTAACTAAACGTAGACATGGCTAAAACCAATTCCTACGCTGAGAAGTGACCTGTAAATTCTCCAACCTATAGGTTTTTCTACTGAAAAAGTATAAAAGAAATTAAATCTATCCCTACCCCCTTTAAAGGCAAACTCTTCTTCTGAGGGTCATTGCTAATTAAGGTTTTAAAGTTTTTAATAAGGTTTTATTATAGGCTTTATAGCTCTGGCTTCTCTTCAGATCGCAAAAATCTTTCGCCTTTTATGGTTTATATTATAGTAGTACAGTAGTAGATAGGATCCCCCAGTATACAACCTCCTATTATTTTGGTACCCCATCTCTAACCCAGAATATTTATCCTGAACCAAAGAACTAATCCACAAACATCCATGAAAATCAGCAATTGCAATGAGTATTTCATTTTTGAAGACTTGATTTTATTCTTCACTGCTTTGAGTGAACCAAGTCCCAGATAGTGCCTCTGGTGAATCAGCTGCATCTTGGCATCACTAGCCTCTCACACCTCACTCACCCTGTAACTTAAAGCCATAACTCTATCTGCTTCAACCTACATATGTGGGAGTTGGGTTGTAGAGAAAAAAGGCAGGAAAGACAAGTGCAGTGCATTTCCAGTGTACTGGACAGAAGGATAGGAGTATGTTCCTCCCAGAGTAACAAGTGGGAAGGGACTGAGCTGGCTAGTTCCAGTCCAGAGGGAGCAGAGAGGGACACAGATGATCTCCACAGACAGCAGTCTGAGAAAGTGGCAGAGACCGGGGACTCCTTAGTGTCTCGGGCGGCCGGAGCCGACCAGAGGATCGCTAATTTAATCGGACGTCAGGCGGGCCGGCGATGGAGAGGCGAGACAGCTTATTGGTTTTAAAAGATTGCTTTTACTTATGCCGTGTGGAATGGCAGCGCAGGCCTCGAGGTAGCTTGCTTGCGTTGTCACGGATAGCAAAACGAGTTACGAGTTAACGAGTTTACAAATGAAAAGGAACCTGCAGGAAATGTGGGGGGGTACGTCAAGGACCCGGTGACGGGGAGATATCGGTGGGTGATCGGTCTGCCAAGTTTCCTCGATCGCACTACAGAGTTCTCCGTAGTTACTCTGCCGCGCGCTCAGAGGTCTCCGACTTGGGTGGAAGCTGCATGAACTTTTATATGTCTGGAGTGGCCAATAACGGACTGCTAGGTAGGAATAACTAATGAGGCGGAACGTGACCAAATTTGAAAGTAACTGCAGTTATTCAGGGCAGTTCTATTGTGACAGGGGCACTCAACTCATTTGGTTATGACACTTAGCACCCCACAACTCTCACATAAAAAAGAAGCTTGAAATGGCCGTTCAATGTTCATTCTCTTTATTTACCTTCTTATGTCAGTAAAGGTTGTTTGGAAGCCCCCAACACCATGCATTATACACAGTACAAAAAAACTACTAACCTCACCAACTCAAAAAAGACCTAGGTCACACTCTTAAGTTCCATTTTGATGCTTTTGATAATGTTACTTAGTCTTTAGTTTTCCCAAAAGACATTTTGTATGTGTGGTCCCAATTATATGACCTTTACAAATGTTTAATTCAGGAAGGGTTATCTGATTGCGCTCACTGACATCACTGAAATGCTCACATGCATGAAGTTAGCTGCAGGCATAAGTGCTTGCAGGTCAGGGACCCGGAATTTGGAAATGTGGGCTAAGCTTCACTGATTCCTATAAGAGAGTTTAAAAGTGATACTATTAGATGTCAGGATAAGAAAAAGAAAGGCGATGGCCACAGCCAAGTATTAATTAAATAGGTAGGAATAACTAACTAGTCAGGAACACATGGGTAACTTGATTTAAGCTTCTCATTCTGTGATAAGTCATCATCCCCACCAATGCACGCTATGTGGCTCTAAATGTTCAGAACAGGGAAGTGACACTGATTATTTTGTGAGACTCAGCTTTCGATCCCATGAGTGCCTGACTTTCAGATGATGCTTGCCCTGAAATTCTGAGTGTTGAGCCCCTAAAACTTGAGGCATCCAAACAGATCTGACTTCTATTTCTGTGAGTAGCAGAATTTGTTTAGAAATATATTCTATTAGACCAAATATATAGTTAGAAGAGATGTTAGATGGGTTTAGGGGCAAAATATGTCCTTGCTCTGACATTTTTGGAAATTTAGCAACAGCTTCTTTGGAACAAGAGGATGCACAAATTGTCTAATTTAATTATTTTAGATTATGGGAGTGGCTCTTTTGATTCAAGAGCACCAAAATACATGTGCCTAATTTGAAAGGAGTAATAAATGTATATGAAGTTTTAGTATAACCAAATATACTTAATATCAAGCATGCATTGGTTACTATTACGTAACTTAATAACTTTCAACTTAGTGATAATATTACCTTTGGAAAGTAATAACAGTGATCTATTAACTATGATACAAAACAAAAATTTTAAATGAGTTTAAATTGGGGGGAGGGGGATGAAAAATCAGGAACCAGAACCTTAATAGTTTTTTTTTTATTGGCGACTTTAAAAATTAGACAATCTAAACTATTAAGTGGTGTTTAGAGACTGGAAGTCACTGCAGTGATCCAAACAAAATACACAGAACTCAAAATATATTACTTGGCGTTGTATTACTCAAAAATATTTCAACTGGGGATGTATTTTATAGAACATGTTCTGGAATGCATCAAATATTTGTCGCATGAAAATAGCACCAATTATGTTAGTCAATATATGGTACGACAAACCACAGTAAAGGTGGTGGTGTCTCAGCTGCCTATGTACTGGAGCGGGACAATCCAAGGAACTAATGAAGAAGTGGGGCTGTATCATTGTTCAGCCACCTGTGACCGCAGCATGGACCCGCAGACTATGCAATACCTGCTGTTGTGCCCGCTGCTTGAAAGCACCTGTAAAATGAAAGATCTCGCAAAGTACAATAAAGGAGCATAAGGATGTGTAACAAAATGCTCAAGTGTAGTGTAGAGAAACAAGAAGAGGAATACATAGTACAACATAGATACAAATCACAGACCTCAGTTAATAAGCCAGCTATATCCTTTTATCCAACATCATTTCAATTCTACCAAAAATCTTACTGAGATGAACATACTGTTTTAATAAAACTGATTGCCAAACCCTTAAGACAGGACAAGATGCTCTATGGAAACTTCATCTTCTAGTCTCAAGACAGCAAGAAAATAATTAACCAGCTACTGACTAAACTGAAACAACTGGATAAGCAACAAAGCAAGAGAGAAACTTCCCCTCGTATTTCATAAAATTTCAAGAAACACTTTCAGATGTTGCAGTGCAGTGTAGCTAAATGAACACTGCCTAAGGGCCAAACCAGGGCAGCAAATACAGAAAACCCTGGAATTCACAGAGAACTCCACCAACATAACATGCAGAAGTTACTTATAAATTTGATTTCTGGTTTCATTGGAAAGCCCAAGGTCACACCGAGCAGATAGCCCTGGACAGGACACTGTTCTGTTTCCTCTTTCTGTTACTGGTAGAAGTGCTAGCTACCTCTTTGGAAAATATAAAACAGTTATCATTATTCAGCACACTCCCCCAGATGCCTTATGGCTTAAATAGCATATATTTAAGACTGTTGCTTAGACAGCATAACCCTTCCAGCACAACTCTTCTTTTCAGAGGCACAAGTTTACCCTGGATGTCTCTTCCAAACTCCTGCAGATATAATCTTACTAAAATTTATACTGGTAACAATATACAGCCAAATACTTTGAGGACACGGTGACATTTAAAACTAATATATGCAAGAGATAACTGACAAAAAATATCATAGAGTAAGCAATATTTTCCTCAATCAATAATGGAAAAAAAAAGAACCTGATGTAACCCCAACAAAATGTATTTAGTGTTTGACTTACATAAACATTTGTGTTGCCAGAATTGCATTTGGCAGCAGAAAGAAAAGGCATGAACAAACTCTGACTAATACAATTATTTTTGATCGTGCTGAGTGTTCAAGCCTGGGCCTATATTAGTTAAATTTCAGTTCAAAGTCCAACACTGTATGGATTGGCTGCAGATCATTTATGTGATTCAGCATGCCTTCTGGAAAGAGTTAGGCTAACCTTTCATTTGCTTAAAACAAAAAATCAACTGTAAAAATGTCCTCTCTCTAATATATTATGAAACATCATTTTGAAAACCATGTGCTGTCTATACTGGATGTTTCTGTAAGAAACTAGTAGTATCTCAAGAAAAAGGTTTTTGAACTAATGTTCTGTAACTACAAAAGTAACCTATTCATTTATCATGGTCATTGAAGGAAGACTGAAGTTACATTTGTTTATGTCAATATTGAATTTTTAAAGTTAATGTGGAGTTGTGTGGGCCTCAAGGAACTCTCTGTAGGATCAGAAACAGGGAAAGGTACCCAGAGTAAAAATTTCAAGTGCGTCAGTGATTTAGGAAACTAGGTAGCAAATTAAAGTCAATGGGACGTGCATGCTTTCCTGGACCTTACTGCCCATATCTATTTTCTCAGTAAGCCATCTTTATATTTCTGGTGTTCAAGGAAAGCTTTACAAGCAGCCAAGTCAGACTCTTTTCAGTTTGCCCACTTCCTTCTTGACGTGTGGGGCCCACAACTGGATTTTACTGAATTTCATCTGGTTGATGCAGACTATTTTTGCAGTCTATCCAGGTCATTCTGGATCCTAGCTCTATTCACCAAAGCATCTGCAACTCCACCCAACTTGGTGTCATCTACAAATTTGCTAAGTGTACACTCAGTCTCATCACCCAAATGATTACAAGAATATATTAAACAGTACCAGACCCAAGACCTCTAGGGAACCCTACTTGATACTTGCTCCCAACTAGACACTGAGCCATTGATGCATCTACATTGGGTGCATCTACATCTTTATTAATGCACCCTAGTTACTACTAACTAAATGCACAGTAACTTGCGCTAGCATGCAGTAGCTCCAGCGCACATTTTTTTGGTGACACTTACTGCATAGTAGTTTAATAACACTGTGCTGTGTTATCAGGCTACCGCGCAGTAAACGTCTCGTGTAAATGCACCCACTGACTCTGATGATCCAACCTGTTTTGTATCCACCTTACAGTAATTTAATCTAGTCTTTATTTCCTTAGGCTGTTAATGAGATGCCATGGGAGCCAGTGTCAAAACATCTTAATCAAAGTATATCACATTCACTGTTCTCCTCCAATCCAGAGACAATATCATTTTATCAGAGAGCAAAATCAGGTTGGTCAGACATGACTTGCTCTTGGTGAATCCTTGCTGGCTGTCCCTGATCACCTTGTTCTCTTCTACATGCTTCACAATAGATTCCTGAAGGACTTGCTCCATGATCTTACCAGGTATCAAGGTGAGGCTGACTAGTCTGTAAATCCCAGGATTCCCTTTTTCTGTTCTTAAAAATGGGTCTTTTTTTACAATCATCTTAATAAATGGAGATTTTCCCTGAATTTTCCAATCATCCAGGGCCTCTTAACTAATACAGAGATTTTTCCTTAATTTTTACATAAGAACTATTATAGCACCAGGATGCTATAACAACAAACAGAACATCAAGCTAGCCTATCAGAGACTATAGATCTGCCATGATGATTAATTAAAAGCCTAAATGAACTAATATGCCTTGCAGCATAATGCAGTGCATAAAGCACAGGGCTAGAAGCCAGAAACTTCCAACCCCAGCTCTGCCAATGACTCACTGTGTGGCCTTCAGCAATTCATAAACTGTTCCTTCCATTTTTCCTCCTATTATCTCTCAGGGGTGTTATATATAAGGATCACAACATAAATTAAATCTGAAAGCAGGCAGGGCACAAACAAGAGAAATATGCCTAAACATGTACAACCATAATCAGAGCCTGATTCGCTGTTTACCCTTTGTCATGCAAAGAGCCAACAGTTGGCAATAGCACCATAGGCATTTTTCACTTCAAAGTCTTTACATTTTAAATATGGATTTGCCCTATAAACCCTTAAGCTAGGGACAGACATTCAAAAAGCCTAAGCCTGAATTGATTCAATCTTGCAGGTTAGTCTAACCTGGCTAGGTTAAATCAGTTTGTAACAGCACAGAGATCCCAGAAATGCAGGCACATGCCTGCAGTGGCTTAGGCTAGAAGCCGGGGGGTGCTACAGCAACCCTCCCTTCCCTTCTACAGCGCTGAGATGAGGGGAGCATGGCCGGGCCCCAGCAGGGAATTGATAACACAGTGTTTATCAGCCCATTAAGAAAACAACAGAGGGACATTACTAGCTATCTGTTGATTTTGCCTTTGTCCCATCTGCCACAGCACAGACCATAGCCAGCAGGTGGTCTGCTAGCTAATGCTGAAAGGTGTCTGTGTAAGGCAGAGGGAACAGGGAATCCCTGCTTAGCAGTGAGTGGGGAGAGGAGGGAGGGAGCAGGGGAAAGCCAGGCAGATGCCTGCAGTCTCTGCCAAGCTGCAGCCAGGGAGCAGAGGGGAAGGGCCAGCTCTGCTGTGCAGCAGAGAGCCCCACCCAGTCCAGAGAGCATGCCAGGATGCTGGGGAGTCTGGATTATTTTAAAGCAGCAAGGGGTCTGGGACAGAAATTGTATAAATCAGTTTGACCCAAATGAGTTAAGTCTGATACTACATTCAACCAGGTTTATCTCAAACCAGTTTCAGCCATTTTCAAACTGGTTTATGTGTACTGAACATGGGTTCTGTTACAGGTTTAAACCAGTTTCTGATCACTTAAACTGGTTTATGTGTAATGTCTGTCTAGCCTTAATGCACACAATTCCAAGCACTACCAACACAAGTTTAGGTGGAATTCATGAGCTATTCAGCTGCAGCAATGCTACAAAAGTCTAGACCAAGTATTAAAGAACTATGTACCAAACAGAGCCAGATACTCAGCTGGTGTGAGTTAGTAAATGCAGATATGGCAGCTGAGTCAACGGAGATTTGCCTATTTGCATCTGCTAAGGATTCTGGCCTGAAACTACAGAAACTATGTTCCTTTTCTGAAACTACAGAAAAGGGACTTAGCTAGACAAACTGCAACAACCACAATCAAAATCTGGCTTCTGCACTGAGATAACAGTATATTTCAGAACAAATTTACACTGAATTGCAAATCTCTGCAAACATTTCACATATTCTTAAAAAGAAATCCTCTATTAGACCAAGTCTGTGAACAATTTGTAAAAAGGACAAGTATTATAAAATATGCCACTGTGACCCATTAAAATATTGATATTTTCTTAAAACATAAGAGAATCAATACTGTAACAGGAGCACAACTACAACCAGCATACTACAAGAAAACTGACTGTTCAGTATCCAAGCTAGTCATATCAATACAAAATAAGAAAGAAAAAGGAAAGGTTAAGACCAGAGTCCTGAAGGAGAAAGGGGCATGAAATGGGTGAAGCTAAATGGAAGATAGAAATAAATTGGGAAGAAAAGATAAATACTGAGCTATACAGATTTTTTTCCCTGTTACTGTATTAAAAAAAGCTATCAGGAAAATTATAAAACATAAAAATGATTCCATTTGGATTTAAATTTAGCTTCTCATAAAAGGCTATTTTGCTTAATATTCTAAGTATTTCCAAGTACAGGCTCAAATATAACATCTTGCTTGTTCAGTACTTTCCCAAAGTAAGCCTTCAGCAAAGAAAGTACTTTGCCCATATTTAAGAAAGGGAAGAAGGGGGATGCAAGTAACTATAGACCAGTTAGCCTCACCTCAGTCCCTGGAAATATCATGGATCAGATCCTCAAGGAATCCATTTCTTAGCACAGGGGTTTTCAACCGGGGGGTACGCATACCCCTGGGAGTACTTGGGATGGCCTAAGGGGTACTCGGCAGCGGGCACCGCCACTTCTGCTGCCACGTCACCGATTGGCTGCAGGGGGGACCCCACCCCGGTCGGATGCTGGGGGACCCCCCTCATCAACTGGCTGCTGGGAGACTCCTGCCTTCTCTACCGGCCACCGAGTGTACACTCGCTCAAAAAGGTTGAAAATCCCAGGTCTAAGAATTCAACCAGAAAAGGAATTAAATATTCTAAGTACAGCTCAGGGCCTTAATAACAACGATACTAACAAAAGGTGGATCCCTCCAGTGGCAGTAAGCATACACTCTGCCAACCTATAAGGGCACTGTTTCCCGCATTTTTCTCCTTTGAAAGAGACAGTCTGGGTTCTTCTCCTTAAAATGAGTAGCCCAGACTTTACTGCATTTGTCTGTGGCAAATGGAAAACCCAGATCCCTGACCAGGAGTCAAATCCTGCCAATGAGACAAAGCCTAAGTAACTAGTGACAAGGAGGAATGAGAATCCTTAGCCCAGCTTGGGCATGTTTTCCTATGTTGCCATGTCATAGCTGCTAACATAGGATGGGGGTGAGTGGCCCATGTTAAGAGTCCATGCAGGAGTTCAGCTTTTCTGGAAAGATCATCTAATGATCTTCATCATTAGAACACAATTCTTGTTGCTCAGCTTTACTTTTCCTCTGTTGTGCTAACCGTGCTTCTCCTTATTAGACCACCATAAAAGCTTCTTTCCTTCCTTGGTGTTTGCAGTTTCCAAATACCAGGAGGCAGCTGGAATCAATCTGGTTTTTATTTAAGCAAGGTGTAAATATCTGACTTGCAACACATTTCCAAATACAATTCTTCTAACTCTTCAATAATTTTAGTCTTTGGAGCACTCTCCAATTTGATAACTTTCTCTTTGAGAGAGTTTTATTGTGGCTTTACTATCATCAGTGCACACGGGATGAACTACCACTTCACTGGTCTTTGAATTGATCTCTCTGACTTTGCAGCCCAGAGGATAATCACACTGTATCATTGGATCAAGACTGCCTCTTATAGCCCTTACATCTTTTCCAGCAGTACTATTTTCCAGGACTCCTTCCCAGAATAACCATTATCTGTGTTCAGAAATATCTTCTTAAATATTATATAATTATATGGTCAGGGGGGTTTCTGGGATTGTCTCTGACACTACTGCCTGCTTTCATACTTTCCCAATGTACTGCATTTAATCACAGAAATTCTTATGAAATGCAAGGGTTCTCGTCTCTAAACTGTAACAAATAAACGATTATGCTCCTCTCCCCCGCACCTGCTGCTTTTCATGGACTTAAAAGTTCTTTTCAGTGGTACAGGAGGGTGGGTCAGTGGAAACCAGTTCGTTCTACTGATGCCTACAATTTAGTCTCTTATTTAATTTCCAATTCCATTCAGAAAAGCCAAATTACTTCAAGCAGCCTGTCCTCAGCCAGTAGACCATAGCTGAGAGGAAAATAGTATGCATGCCCCTGCAAGAACTGCTTTAGGGACACTGAGGGGCAGTCTAGACTCATACTTCATAACTTCATGTCTTCCAGCACACAGGCATATTTGGGTCTTTTCAGATCTTCCCTTAAAATGCTTGCACCAAACATGAGAATTTGTTCTTT
Organism: Alligator sinensis; assembly: GCF_000455745.1. NCBI lineage: Eukaryota > Metazoa > Chordata > Crocodylia > Alligatoridae > Alligator > Alligator sinensis. The sequence goes on along the minus strand of NW_005842133.1, from coordinate 1,390,527 downwards.
GTCTTTAATGACATCTTCAAATAATTTCTCTAAAGGAAGTGAATTTGCTTCCTGCTTCAGAAATAAAACTGCTTGATAGCCCTTTCTTCCTTGCACCAGGATTTTAAAGGATTTTGTTCAATCACATCAAAGTTTTTAAACCAAGAACTCAGCTTAAATTTAAATAAAGTTGACTAAGCCAATTTGTATTTTAAATTGCTTTTATGGATCTAAAAGTCTATGTGGTATTTAAATATAAAAAGGATGTCTAAACAATCAAGCTGAAGGCATGTACAGTAAAATCAGCAGTGACTGTCCAAACAATAAACTGAATTTTCAGGAGACAGTATCCATTCTCTTTTTATTTCTACATGAATGCACATTGAAGCAGTTTCACATGAAGAATGATTTTTTTTAGCTGCAGTATTCACCAAATGCAAGTTTATTCCTACTTCTGGTAGAAATACTAGTGCCTTGAGGCCCCAAACACAATTAAGATACGGTAGAGACACAAGTTATACAAAGCAAAAAAGTACGGTAATTAAATCTAAGAGGGAAATGGGTTTCTGCAAAAATGTCAAAGTTCCAAATTTTCAAAGTTTTTCATGGAAAAATACAATCTCTCTCACTCACACACGGAATAATAAATCTCTGAGAACAGTAAATTGTCCTTTTTCAGACATTCAGCTGTAACATGAAAAACAGATTCAAATCCCTGTTCTCTCCAATTCAAAACCAGGAATTGATCCTGAGTCTCCTACATGAGATGAGAGCCCTTACCATGGGGCAACTGCATAATCTGAGAGTTGGGGATGAATCTCACTGCTTTCCAGGGAAAAATTAACATCTATCCTGGACTTTAGCAACCTCACCAATTAAACTGACCCCTTCCCAGAGGAAGTCTGAATTAAAAAGACAAAATGTTTTCCAAAGAAAGTCTGCTTTGTCAAAAATTTCCCTACCAGCTTTAAGCACAATTAGGCAAGGACAGTATAAAGAGCTGGCAGCTGAATATATGAATTTTAATCAGACTGCAAATCATGGAAGTTTGCCTGGTACTGGTTAGCTACATAAAACATGGAATCAATGCAGAACTCATATCATGCAAATGATGCAACTAAGCAGCATACTGTGAATGTTATATTGATTCACTAGGTAACAAGTTGCTAGGTATTAGTAGCATAGCCATATAACATTGTGCCTGATCTACAACGAATTTGGAATGGAAAAATGCAAACATTTGCAAAATGGCCAGCTAACTGACAACTGCTTGCTGAAGAAAATTGTAAATAATTTCAAGGCAATGAATGTGTTCGAACATTAAAGAAATGAAATTGGTGGAATAAATTGTTGACTAACAATTCTAGCCCATCTATAATAACCACAGCATGTGACCAGAATGATTGCGCTCCCCATTGTATAGGAACATTTTACACACTTCATTTTCTTTTTCCCTTTTCAAAAAGTCAATGTATAAAACCCCTCAAAGAACGCAGAAACTTAGCTGGCACATATACTTATCTGTCTGAATTTGCTGACACCAAGAAACAAAAACTCAAGAAACTTGTGCCAGAGGCTGCTGTTGCACAGTCAGTTAGATTGGCTCCCTCCTCCTCAATTCCAGCTGCTGCTACAGACCTCCATGCACTTCTCGCTCACAAGGAGCCTAGAGAAATGTGGGGGCAGCTGGAGATGAGAGCCAGCCAGCTAGTTCTCTGTGGGCCACCAACAAATGCTCTGCAGAAACAAATCTCAACACTCTCTAAACACTCTCAGGCGATTAGTCAAGGACGCACTGCAGAGTAGGAGTTTTGAAGTGATGGGAGCCCAAGAAGGGTGGCTGTGCCTTAAGGAAACGATCCTTTGGGCACAAAGCGAGACGATCCCCGTGCGAGGTAAAAGAGGGAAAGGGGCCAGGAGGCTTCCTTGGCTGACCACAGAAATCCAGGGCAGTCTAAGGGCCAAAAGGGGAGCACACAAAAAGTGGAAACAGGGAGAGATCACCAAAGACAAATATACCTCCTCTGCTCGTGCTTGTAGGGAGGCAGTTAGACGGGCCAAAGCTACCATGGAGCTGAGGATGGCATCCCAAGTAAAGGACAACAAGAAATTGTTTTTTAGATATATTGGGAGTAAAAGGAAGGCTCAGGGAGGAATAGGACCCCTGCTAAATGGGCAGAAACAACCGGTGATGGACAGGGGGGACAAGGCTGAACTCAACGAGTTCTTTGCCTCAGTGTTCCTAAGCGAGGGGCACGACAAGTCTCTCACTGGGGTTGTAGAGAGGCAGCAGCAGGGCGCCAGACTACCATGCGTAGACCCTGAGATGGTGCAGAGTCACTTGGAAGAACTGGATGCCTTTAAGTCGGCAGGCCCGAATGAGCTCCATCCGAGGGTGCTGAAGGCACTGGCCGACATCATTGCAGAGCCACTGGCGGGAATACTTTTACACGCGTGGGGCACGGGCCAAGTCCCGGAGGACTGGAAAAGGGCCAATGTGGTCCCCATTTTCAAGAAGGGGAGGAAGGAGGACCCGGGGAACTATAGGCCACTCAGTCTCACCTCCATCCTTGGCAAAGTCTTTGAAAAAATTATCAAGGCTCACATTTGCGAGAGCCCGGCAGGACAAATTATGCTGAGGGGAAACCAGCACGGGTTCGTGGCAGGCAGATCGTGCCTGACCAATCTAGTCTCTTTTTATGACCAGGTTACGAAACGTCTGGACACAGGAGGAGGGGTGGATGTCGTATACTTAGACTTCAGGAAGGCCTTCGATACAGTATCCCACTCCATACTGGTGAACAAGTTAAGAGGCTGTGACTTGGATGACTACACAGTCCGGTGGGTGGCGAATTGGCTAGAGGGTCGCACCCAGAGAGTCGTGGTGGATGGGTCGGTTTCGACCTGGAAGGTCGAAGTTATTGCCTGCCTGGTACTGGTTAGCTATATAAATCATCAAATCAATGCAGAACTCATACCATGCATATGACATAACAAGCAGTATCTGCAAGAATAAAGTAAAACCATGTCAACATTTTATATTACACAGTGAGATTATAGAATATAATACAGTTTCAGTAAGAGTCAGGGAAGACCTAGGGAAGAAAGTTTGGGATGAAATGAGGAATTTGCAGCTCTGTTGCTGGTAAGAAAAAAGAAAAAGAGGCCTTTAAATGATACGGATAGCAAAGACTGGTAGTTGTGCGGGCCGGAAGCGGTCTGAGGCCTTCGGGGGCGCGTGGCGGGCTGTGGCCAGCAGCCCTGGCACGTGGGTCAGGGAATGCAGGACAGCGGACTAGAATTAGGCATGGACGCGTAGCGGTTGATTAAAGATTATTTTACTTACACCGTAGATGGTCGCGGTGCAGGCAGGAGAAAACTTCACTTAAGTTGCAGTTACAAAACTCGTACGAACAAGACCCGTAGAAAACTCGAGCCTCTTGAAATAACTCGGGCAGAGCTCTGGATACACACACACACGAAGTTTGTTAGGCTCCGTGGACCGAGCGCGCAGGGAAGGGTAAGTCGAGGGATTAGGCGGCGATGGGGAGAGGCTAGAGGTTGATCAGGCCCCTGTATCCTCCTC
>NW_005842133.1:1379622-1386323 GCF_000455745.1 Alligator sinensis | reverse complement strand
ACTTGGGCGGAAACCGCTCAAGCCTCTTATACGGCTAGCAAGCCAATCGCTAGCCGCCACGTGGGAATAATTTAGAAACAGCCAATAGTGGGACACAAGTTTGCATGCGGGTGGCGGGAACTCCTTTGCACCGGGGTTTTCTCCATGCAACTGAGAATTGCACCGTGCAAAGAAAGCTCCTCGTGGCGGGAAATAATTCTGCAGTGCCGAAGCACACACAAAATCATACCCTTGGGTTATGACAGTAGTAACAGTGCACTACATGAGCAATACACGAGTTGAGATTTAACTGGTATCTTATTTATAAATGAAATCCCTTGACTAAAATAGATTTGAACTAAAATCCACAGGAAGATGTATACATTTTTATCCATGTTGTTTCAGATAAAGCCTGCTTACCTGTCTACCTGAACGTTTAAATTTCCTCCCCCTTCCCCCCCAACCCTGAACTGAGGTAAATGTTCTTATATTGACTCCATGGTGGTCACTTAGAAAGACCAAGCAAGTTAAACTAGTCTAAGAAGGATTGCAGGTAATTGCTTGCATCCAATAACACTTACATAACATAATGAAGTTCAATATAGGATAGGAAAGGGCCTCCCAAGACACTGAGTCTACCCCCTTGTATTTACAGGCCACCATTCATCAAAAAGGGTCCACAAGAATAAAAAAAAGGTAAACATAATGTAAAGGTTCCCAAGACCTAATGGAGGAGAAACAGGAGAGGACCCATTTTTGCAAAGACATTTTTGCAGTAACCACAAGACAAAACTTCATCTTACAGCTAGAGGGTTAAATTAGCCTGGACATTTTATATCCAGGATATACTTTTCCTTTGGGAAGTCTACACAAACCCCAAATGTACTTATTTTTATTAGTTGCAGAAAAAGTAATGTATGCAAATAATAACTTCCAATATTTATTACAACTTTAGCTTTTAAAAATGTACACAAATTTATCAGATTACATACATACCTTATGATCTATGCCAGTGGTGCTCAACCTTTTTGACCAGCGAGAGTCGAATGGGCAGGGCTGGAACCCTCTATGGGCCAGATCTGGCTAGTGGTCCCAATCCAGTGCCCAGAGGAGGCACTGCAGGGTCCCTCTGGCTCTGTGTGTGTGTGTGTGTGTGTGTGTGTGTGTGTGTGTGTGTGTGTGTGTGTGTGTGTGTTGGGGGGGACGGGGGACCACAATCAAGCCCCAATCCAGCTGCATGGGAGAAGGCGGCTAGGCTTGGCCCCAAACTGGCCTTGCAGGGAGGGGCAGAGCATGGCCCAGCCCCAATCCAACCTGGTGGGGGGAGGAGGTGTGACCAGCCCCCAAAAAACTGGGCAGAGTGGAATGGGGCATGGCCCAGCCCCATGGGGGGGAGGCGGCGTGGCCTAGCCATGAAGCAGATGCACAGGGGAAGGGGCCGTGGTCCATCCCCGCAGGAAGAAGGGGGGCCGGCCCAGCCCTGTGGGGAGAAGAGGGTATGGCCCAGCACCCATCAGGCCCTGCCAAGGGTGGTAGGGCTCTAATTGGCCATGAAGGGTTGAGGATTTTGGCAGCGGGGAACGGTGGCAGTATTAACTACCACCACTCCCCGCTGCCGAATTTCCCGATCCATGAGGAGCACTGGGCCCAAGGGCTGGGGGTTGAGCATCTCTGACCTATAAAATTAAGCGTCCTTTAAATATTACAATTAACAAGAACTTTACAAAGAACAGTTTAGCATGAGGAAAAAAAAATGCTTTGGTTCCCCAACTCACCTGAGCATCAATTTTAATGAGTGCAATATCTGCTTTTTCATCAACATCTTTAATTTTAGCTTCATATGTTGCACCATTCTTCAGCTCCACTTTTACTCTATGTTTATTGGTAACTACATGGGCATTTGTCACTATTAGTCCATCCTCTGAGACAACGAACCCTGAGCCACTGGCAACAGGAACTTCCCTCTTAGTAAAAGGAAGTCTAGAAGATATAGGAAAGAAACATTTAAGTTTGCAGAAAATGTAGACTGTTCAGAGATAACAAATTATGCGTTTCTTGTCCCCATTACCACAAAGCCAACAAGCATGCAACATATTTACATATTTTAGAAAATTTAGTATAATTTTTAAATAGCATCAATTTACATTTTATGTCATAAGATTAAGTATAAAAAATTGTGCCAGAACTAGACAAATTAATACATACTCATTTACTTAAGAGTGTCAGGGTGATAAATATTTACCAGCAGCTTTCTTATAACCTATACCAGTATATCTCATAACTTATTCTGGCAGACTTAAGCCATGTGATCTACAGGAATATAAAGTTGAATCTGGACATCTTTACTTGCGAAACAATTCGATGTGTACCACAGCAGGGGCTATCTTCTCTACCACATCTGCAATGAAGTTGTATTTGTGCCTCAGACTGTTGGGGTCTTCCTGGCCTGAAAAGGAAAACAGAAAACTTTCCAGATCTTCAAATGACAAGACAAGGATCACTGTAAAACACTTGCATTAAAAAAAACAAAACAACATTTTGAAGTAGATCCCGTTTTCCAGAAAGTACCTGTATGAGCAGAAGTCCAGTACAACAGCTAGAGCATGAGACTAGGGCTCAGGAAATGTGGGTTTAGTTTCATTTCAGTCACTTCCCTGCTGCATTTCTTTAGGCAATGTATTTTATATTTATGAGTTTTTGTTTGTCCTCACTTACCTTTATGCCGTGTACATTTTGTGTAAAAAAAACAAACCACCCACATATACACACAATATTTCTCCACTAGAATAAAAGGCAGACCCATGTAAGAGAGTTATTCCAATTTTTAAAGGTCAGGCATATCTGACCTTCCATGAGCTGGGAGCATGGTTGTTGAGAGGACTAATATAATGCCTCATGTTTAATACCTGTACCAACCACACAGAGCCACAATGGTTTCAGGCATGCTAATTTGAAAGTTTTCTACTTTTTGCATAAAAAAATTAACTTTCCAGGACTTTTTCTTCACGCTGTTATCATTTGTCTCATCACACAATAAAAGTGTGGTTTTATGGTACTTAAGTATCTGTGACAGTATGTGTCCTATGTGCTGTAGGATCATATAGATAGATACAGAGGTAGTGTTCTGACTCATTTCAGGAATTTTATCACATCTTTCTCTTTAAAATTCAGGACTAAAAACAGAGAATCTCTGAGAAAAATAATGCAAAAATATTGCCAGTCTGGGAATATCACAGTGTGATCCCAAAAAGCAGGCTGAATTTTTTATCATCCACAATCTAATCTGCAGTGCATTGCAAGGGTGTTAGTCCTTTGACAGCATCGTGGCCAATTATTCACATAACTCTAATTACCCCTCTTTTTCACCACCATAATATTTGAAGCCTCCCAAGTGCTTTTAAAAGCAAATTATTGACTGAACACATACAGAAGCAGTAACTAGGTACTCAACTGCAGTTACAGCACGCAACAAGTTTGACAATCTGAGTCTTTTTTACTGAATGAGTATATTGGCATGGAAACTAGTTAACACCTTCTTTGCTACTCAAGTGCACCAGGTTCTTTAACTTTATTTTGGATTATCATTAGAGTTGGGCAAAAACGATGCGTAACTAATTTATCATATGAAGATTTATGTCTTGCTTATTCGACATATTCAGTGCTCACAGAACCACAAATCTGCTATACGTAAAGCTCTTCTAATGGCCATATTAGAGCTGTTTTGGAGACTCAGTATGAGAACTGAGATGTTATTTGCCCAATAAACGTCACACGCTGAATGTGCAGTCTGGCTGGCATAATCATGAGGCCAAAACTAAGTTCATATTGTGCCTGAAAAATGTTAGGTAATAAAAGTGATTCATGGCATACTAACCTAAATAACACTGCTACACAACCCTGCCTTTCCTCTTATGTATTAGAAATTCTTGTGTTGTATAACATGGTTTTGCAATAGCAATTGAACTACTGCATGTTTAATGGAAAACATACCTGTGTTTTCTTTTTTTTTCTTTTTTTTCAAAAAACAACCAGAGTACTGCCTATAGAAAGATTTCACTGACGACTGTTTACAGTAAATCCTCAAACAACAGGACTTGACACCCCATTAAAAAGATTTTAAAGCAGTAAAAGATTAGGAGAAAGAGGAACAAAAATTTGTTTGTACTGAAAGAAAAACTATTAAGAAACACAGACCAGTAAGTGGTAAATAGGGTCCCTCTTGCATATATATTCAGTGCTTCTCAGTGCCACTGGTCTTTTTGAAGACTGTTATACAACTGCAGAAGCATTACATAGCAACGATCAACATTTTCGGTGTATATTGCTTCTGTGGTCCTACCCCAAAAATAGCTGTACTAGCAACATTTTAGGGGAAAACCCATACATTTGAGATTGCGTCTCATGTGAATGCGTATGTATCTATCATTTCCTATAACAGTAGCATTGACCCCAAGTACAACTTCTGCATAAACAGTAAATACAGGCTAAACCTAGTGTGGTGTCTCAAAGACCTATATGTAGAATTCAGATTGCCTCATCTCTTATAATACAAATCCTACATAAGTGGTTGTTCATGACCAGGGATCCTGGTCATGTTTTCTCTGTTTAAAAATGGCAAATTCTCTGATTAAAACAAACTCTTAGATTAAAAAACCCAAAATCTGTGATTAAAATGAAATGCCACAATTGAACACAATGTTTTATTGATATATTTACTATTTTAAAGCAATTTGGAAGCCTACCAGTGCTTCAAGTACTATAATAAAACAAATGGTAAATACCTATATATTTTGGTATTTGACTTTGGGTTTATCACAAACAATCAGAGATCCCCTTGCCCCCTTCACTCACCAGGACACAGGTTCAGGTCCCTCACTCCCAAGCCACAGCCCCCCAGTCCTGAAGGTGCCCCTCGCCCCCCAACCATAGCCCCCCTACAGGTGTCCTTCACTCCCTACCCACACCCGCCCCGCCCCAGAGCCTGGTGGTGCCCCTCACTCCCCATCCACAGTCCTGCCGGAGGGGGCCCCCAGCTGCCAGGGCTACGGGACCAGGAACTCAGATCTGCAGGCCCCTGCAGCACCCGTGCCCCCTGCATGCCCCCACCAGGAGTGCACATAGCAGCAGGGACCCAGGCCCTACCCCAGACGAGCCGCCCATGGCTCCATCCCCGGGCCCCAAGTTGTACACACCTCCTGGCTGAGCAGTAGCCCCAGTCCTGCCCAACTCACTCCCTAACTATGGGGACCTCAATACCCGCCCCCCTGCCCCAACTTACCTACAGGAGCTGCTCTCCAGGCTGCCTGGTGGCCATGTGCATGTGTGAGCACGCACATGCACATGGCACCCCCTGCCTAACCATCCTCCTCCTGCTCCCCCCGGCCCCTTGCAGCCTGGAACTCTGCCAGCCTGCAGAGAACTCTTTGCAAAAGTGGAAAATCTACATGTTTCTCCATTATGATGAGAAATCTGTATTTTTCCCCAATTAGAAAGGGAAATCCATGTTTTTTCTGTTTTTCCGTGGGAAATGGAAAACCTGGATTCCTGTTCACAACTAAGTGTTTAAAAGGTAGTTTCCAGTCAGTTCTAACTATTGCAGAAAATGGGGGTGTGTATGTAAATAATAACGAGGGCAAAATTTCATGTTTCATTTTTCTCCAAGTTTCAAACACTAGTTCTAGTGCCCACTAGAAATTCTTAGGTTAGGAGTTAATTGCAAGTACAATGTGCTTTGTGCAAGATCTCTTTTTTAGAAGCATGACCATTATCCATATTCAAATAAAAGGTGCTGCTGTAAGCTACACAATTTTAGCATATTTTGTCAGTTTACGGGACTATCCTAAGACTATTAAAGCAAAACTAAAGTTTTGACTAAGGATAACATCTCCAAATGTGGAGGAAGGCACACAATACTTGTACCTTATCTATTTTTTCTCACTACTTCCAACCTACCAAAGCAGAAGGCAACACAGAAAGGCCTTAAATGGTAGTTTTCACTGTACTTAGGTCCTTTTCCTGAAATGTATCCATCTTTAAGCTCAAACCTCTTCCTGCCTTTTAAGGAACCCAACATGAAATTGAGGTGTGAGTAAAATCATATAAATAGCTATTCAATTTCCATCTCTGTCCATCTCTCTTCATTGTTAAAATTAAAATGTACTGGTTCCATGTTGATAAACTTTCTCTTTGTCTATATTTCTTCACTGTTGTACCTCAATTGTTTTTTTCATCCTTGTCAATATTTTTATGAGAATGTCCTAAATTGGGACCTGGGCCTAAACAAGACCACTGTCCCAGAGGAGGTTTCAGGTCTATACAGATCATGCTTTTCACTGAGTATAACAAAAACTGATTATTTGTGTTTCATAGTACTGCTACTGAAACGTGCTCCACACTGCCCAATGTTCCTGTGGGAGTGTTTTGTGAGAATTTATTAACAATGAAGTTCCTGATGATCATCCTTGTAAGTTAATTATGATGATTAATGACCAACTAATAAAACCATTAATGAGTCACAACATAAGTTTCCTGAGGCAATCAAAGAATTTCAAAGATGTGCATCAAACATCATCACGAGTTAAAAGAAAGTCTCTAACAGCTGTCAGGAGCATGGCTATGTTCAGTCATTAGAGGACAAGGTACTTCACTAAAAGTATAGGAAGACATGGGAAAATCTAGATCTAGATGAGTTACAGTGGACAAGGACGTCAATGGCAGCCTGC
>NW_005842133.1:1375263-1379612 GCF_000455745.1 Alligator sinensis | reverse complement strand
CCCCCCCCCCCCCCCCCCCCCCCACCAAAACAAATACAGATCTAGATCTGACTTAAGTTTAGGCATAAATTAGAGCAATATCAGGGTCTTAAAGGCTTTGCTGTTTTTGTTAGCCAAAATAGAAGAGAAACTTTGGAAATTATTCACTCCAATTGTACTGAGTGATGAAAATCTTTTTTTGGCTGCTTTTGTGGGCTCTCAGCCTGGACCAAAATCTCATGAGAAAACTTGTGCTCATATATTTTCAGGCACATTTTAACTGGAAAATAAACTCCATCCCCACACTGCAGGAGAGGTTTAAATGTAGGAATTCTGATTCCATCTGGTGCTAGCTATGCAGGTGGCAAACTCATACCTGCAATCACTACTCCTGATCTTCTACCTACACTTTCAAATGTATGTCAGACTTCATGTTATGCTACAACATCCCTGCTAGAGATGCATCGATACATCGGTCCGATATCGGATTGGCACTGATATAAAGAAAATTGACCGTATTGGAAATCAGCCCGATGTGGCTGATAATTTGGCTGATAAATGCCTGTGCATGCACGCAACCACAGCGCAGCACGTAGGTGGTGAGAAGCACAGCCTGGCAGCTTGGAAAGCTGTGTGCAGCTGGTAAGTCTGTTGTGGTGGAAGGGGAGGAGGGAGGAAAGGACTGTAGGGGGGCAAATCAAGGCCCCTGCGGTGAGGGAGGAGTGGCGCTGCGCCTCGGGCAAGCATTGCTCAGCTGGGACACAGCAGGGCATGAGACAGAGCTGCAGCTCATCTGGGGGGCACAGTTCCTGTCACTGTGTACACCCCAAGGGGGCACAGGGGGCGGTGTGTGCCCCTGGATCTATGCGCAGGGCAGGATGGCTACTGCTGCAGGTTGGGGCTGGGGCTGCACCAGACTCTTCCCAATGGGGGCTGGGCAAGGCTGTGCTCAGGGTGGGTGACAGTGGCACTGGGAAGGGGTTACAGCCACCCCAAAATTCACCATAGCCCCATCCCAGCATCGGCACCCCAAGCACAACCCAGCACAGCCCCTGCCAGGAAGAGCCCAGGCCCCAGCCCCAAGTTCACATTAGTGCAGTCCCTGGTAGTGCAGTTCTCGGCCACTTAGGAGCTGGGAAGTTCTGAATTGGATTCAAGGTTCGACTCACCTTCAAGTTTTGCGTTTTGCAGCACAGAGTAACAACAGTGTGCTGATATTAAATGTGGAAAGTATGGATTCTAATCCAGGAAACACAAAGAAGAGTCTAGCCAACATTACTGGTAGACAAGGTTCCCTCTAAGCTGCGCACGTGCGCAGCCGCACACAATAAAAAAATCTTTCCAGGCACTAACTTTTTAATGCCATGCACCTTCCCAGAGAGCAGCAGGGCTGAGGCTTCCTGGAAGCTTTAGACACCGTCCCCAGAGTGTGGCTCAGGGTGGAGGCATTGGGGCTGGCACAGGACACTTCCCGGTGGTAAGTTACCTCTGCTGCATGGGGGCCACTCCGCTCAACTCCAGTCCTCACCACACTGGCATCCCCATGGGGAGGGAGAGCAGCGCGGGGCAGGCAGCGGCTCCTCCCCGAGGCAAGGTGGCGGCAGGGACTGGGACTCGGGCAGAGCCGGGCACCGCGTGGGCTCCACCGGCTCAGGGGAACTGCTCCACTCCCCAGCCCCTTTGCACCAGCTTCGCCCCGAGGCCCGATGCCATGTGCCTCTTCACTGCCTGGTCTGCCCAGCAGTGGGACACACATGGCACCACGCCACTTTCAAAGGCTGCAGCAAGGGAATGTAGAAGTATGTGCAGAGACTGTTGGGGTTGGGCAGTTGAACACGGGAGACTGCATGGTTGCACTGTTTGTATGACTGAGGGGCATTGGACTTTACAGTAGGGCTTTCAGGAGACCCTCACATACCCAAGATGCATGGAGATGGTGGGGGGTCACAACAGGAGTGCAGCAGAGGGCAGAGGTGCAGTGTGTACATTTAAGGCAAGGTTTCTGTGGCAAGCCTGCAAGGACGGGGACAGGTGTAACCCTGAATTTCTCAAGCACATGTTTGAGGCCTATCCTTCCTCCAGGATTTCAGGGAGAGCTGGGCATGAAGATAAACATTTTTCCCAAAGGGCAATAACTTGAAGTTTAACAAGACAGCTCATTTATCTTCCCGTCAGGGCCACCCACGTGCCCTCACTTGGCTGTCTGGCGCACATCGGGAGGGGACTAGGCTCTTCCTGGGGATAACTTCCGGTTATTAGCCTTACAGTTGAATCCAAGTGTAATAATTGGTTTTTAGTTTATTTCTTTAAGTTAAAGAAATAATCATCTTTTGATGTTATATCGTGTTACACTGTGGGGTGGTCCGAAGCGGAGCACGCCAAAAGGGGGACGTGGGACCAATTCGGGAATGGACTGAAGCAGCGTGCTCACAGACTGAAGCAGATCGCTACACCTTAGAGGGAACATTGCTGGTAGAGTGGATTAAAACCTCTGAATCTGAAGGCTTTCTGGTTATTTCTGTTGGGAGAATGGGAGAGATTCATCAGTTCTAGAAGGATGGCGGTTATGGCACTGGATGAAAAACTGAACAAAGAGAAGTTTCAAAATCTCGGAAGTTACTGTGAAAGAGAACTGGTATTCTCTGGAATGCTTTAGCTATCAGTGTCCAAAAAAAATAAAGGATAAAAGGCAGCACACAGCCATATACACAGGCTATATTGTTTGAAGGGGTCTTTTTAATTATTTCTTTCTTAAGTGCTGTTTTATATACACAAAGGACATCCTCTCCCACAAACACCCTGGTGCTTTCAATGAAACTGATTATTTTTTAAACTTTGCTTAGGCATCATTGTTCACCATTATCATGTCCATGAAAGGGCTGAGTTGAAAGGTTCTGCTTTTTCATTCATCAAAACCATTGTTACCACCCAAGATCTGTGCGTTCAGCAGCAGATCCCGTGGTCAGCTAACACCAAGCTAGTGCCTGGTGGTCATCTCAGCAAATGGGGCTCAGTTTCAAAGATCTAATGTTAATCTGTCTTTCCCTGTTAACTCTGCAGTTATCAGAATATCTTCCATGAGTTCTTTACAAAGAATACAAAATAAAATCACAAGCATCCTGCTGGAGTGTCTGACTGCAAGCTACAAGTCTAACCAGTTTTGCGCTAGCAGCCTTACACTTTTCATGACAACGTATTAATTCCTTCACATCTGGAGTATTAAACATAGAGAGATTTCACAGGCCATATCTGACCCGTTAAGCAACTGGAAGTTGTGGGGGGCATGGCCTGCCACAGAATTTGGGGGCCTTTGACACTGCTGGCCACAACTGTCACCACAGCTGGACCCACTGATGCTGCCAGATCACTGGCCATCAGACCCCGGCTGGTGTCATGACAGTAGCCATGGTGGCTACCCCACAGTCTATATCCAGCCCAGGGCCCCAGATGAGTTTGACACCCCTGCTTTACATTATATACACATCCTTAACAGATATACCTAATATATTCTTTAGCAAATATACTGCAGTGCCAACTGAATTTAAATGCAGGCTTAAGTCTCACTGACATCAATATACTCCCCATAAAACTGAATCATTAGGACATGAGCACATACTTTAGTACTTGCTTGAATAAAAGGATGGATTGTTGATTCAGAGCCACAGAACCTTAAAAACAATATACCCATAGTACAGGGATTTCCCAGTCTCTGGAATAAATTGCACTCAATGAGTTGGCATCTGAACAAATTTCCATTCATGCGAGACAGGTAGATTTTAAAGCCCTGACCCTACTGGGGGGAAAATAAAAAGACATAGTAAATATATGCAGCTTCCAGTGAAACGGGTGAAGGGAACGTAATGCTCTGGAAATCAGCAGGGAAAAAATGACGTTTGAAGCTCTTTTACCCTCTTCTATTTAAAATGACATCAAACAGTAAGCCTAAATATTCCACTTACTATTAATGGATATATTGTGTAATGCACTAAAAAAAAAATAAAAAAAGAGAGAATGAAAAAGGCAGTGCCAGCATTAAAAAAAAAAGGAACAAACCAACCAAAGAGCAGCAAGAGGCAGACAACCCGCTTTCCAACAGAGCAAAACCCAGGGAGGAAATACTGAGATGGTTGTCTGTGAACAGTGCCAGCTTGACTATGCTAATAAGTTCCTTACACCAACTGCTATTTCTCTACCACCTGCAGACAAACAAGGGAGATTTCACTGAGGACATATCTGTAGGAAGATATATTTCACCGTATTGCATAATAACCATAAAATGGGACATATTTTTGTGGCAGTAAATACTGGGGAAATTTCAAACGTCCTGTTGAAGTGAATAAGTCAAGCAAACCCAATGTTCATTTAATAAA
>NW_005842133.1:1363812-1375232 GCF_000455745.1 Alligator sinensis | reverse complement strand
ACAGGATTAAAGGAAGATTTAAAGTCAAGCTTCTTGTTTGGCATAAACACAATCTGTAGCAGAGTATACTGCCTATTCTCATCCTCATAATATTTACACAAGGATCAATTCCTTCTTGGCAAATTCCTGGGTTCATTACTGCAAGGAATAAGTCACATGGGTGATCGTGCTTCTGCAAATATTAACAGAGGATCTACCGAACTCAAGGAGGTAACCAGCTGATTTTACAGGCAGATCCTGGGACTGGACACCATTTTCATGGGCTGAGCATGGCAGGGCCCCCCCACACCTCTGATTAGCTATGGGGCCTTAATCAGGGTAATTAAGCCACAGTTTCAGGCCATTCCCAAGTAGGCTCCACGATTTTGGCGGGTTTGCTGAAAAAAAAGGGGGGCAGGGGGAGACAGGGAGAAGGATGCGGGGTGGGAAGGGGCCGGAAGGAGGGATGGGTAGAGTGGGGCTGCTTGCAGTGGTAGCACAGGGGGCTGCAGGTTGCAGCTGCCTGCAGCCTCTGCACCTCTTGCTGTGAGCAGCCCTGCCCTACCCTGTCCCCTCTCTCCCTCCCCCCTGTGCTCCAAGACTCTCTGCTTCCTGATAAGGTGGAAATTGTGGGGGGTTTGTTGAAATTGAAGGGGGGTTTGTTGCAGCTTGAGGAGGGGGGTTGCAGCAAGTCTGCCAAAATTATGGAGCCTGCCATTTTTTGTAGAGCCTGCCCACTTCACAGTTTCTGTGAAAATTGCACTATCGCAGTAGATCCCTAAATATTAGGCTCCAAACTCTTGCATACCCAGCATACAAACACCCTGGCATCTTTAACTGTAGCCTGCTTAATAGTTTGATGGCAATAGAAAAAAGAGAATTCATATAAAAATGGATAAATAGCTCTCGCATCAAATTCTGAATACTCAGGCAGAAGTCTCTAGAGGCAAGGTTTAGATCAGGGGTGAGCAATTATTTTGGATGGAGAGCTGCTTAACAAGTTTTGGTGAGCTGTCGAGGGCCACATGAGTAGCCCCATGAGGGCTGCATGGGTAGCCCCACCCCTTAATGGCTGCCCCACCTCCTGGTCTCCATCTTGGGACTGGAAGTCCCGCCCCTAACCCCTGACCTTTGCCACTAGATGGCTCTCCCCTTGTCCCCTGGAAATACTCCTTTTGAGACGGGGTTGCCATTCTAGGACCAGGAAAAAAAATCGTAAACTAAAAGTCAAACACCTACTAGGGCATATTTTAATTTTATTACAAAAAATATTTTTGTCATGATTTGTGTATACAGAGGCAGCACTGGGGTTATTATTGCATAATAACTCAGAAATAAATTCTTATTCTTGTATATTTTTGTGTGCTTATGCATCTCTGTGTGTGTGTGTGTGTGTGTGTGTGTGTGGTGAGGTACGGTTGTTGGGGGGGTGTAGGTGTGAGGGGTGTGGGTGGGTGAGTGTATGGTAGGGTATGGGTGTGGGGGGTTGGTGGGAGCAAGGTGCATTAGAATATGTTTGGCCTTGCTCTCACCCTTCTGGGTGGAAGGGCTGGGAGGGGTACAATTTGCTGGTAGGTGCCATGGGCTGGACAGAATTGCCTGGTGAGCTGGATCTGGCCCGCAGGCTGTATTTTGCCAGGTTTAGATGTTACTGTAAAATGAGAAACCTTGAAACCAAAAATTTAAGGTAGCTTAATTATATATTAACTCAGTTAATGCCTTTAAGAAGTTAAGATGATTAGTTTCTGGGAGGCTGATGAAATAAGAAACATGTTTGTGGTTACAAAATTCTGTGTTCTAACCCTAGTTTTCCACAGATCTGCTGATGGGTGCTAAAGAGCTGACTTGACTACTCTGTGCTTCAAAGCTCCCTGGCCCAAGCTCTAAAATAGAAAATAACGCCCACCTACATCTCAAATGGATCTTAAAAGGATTAGAAGAATGAAGATGTAAATTCTTAAGGAGCAATCCTGGGTAATGAGAATTTAAAAATAATCAGTTAACACAGGGGTGTCAATCCCATCTGGCCCTGTAGGCTGGATTAGTGACACAAGGCTGGGTTCCAGATCAGATCAGGCCAACATCCCCATGGATCTCAGACCCCTCACTGCCCCACGCTGAATCTCCGTGCCAATGCTTGCAGTGTGCATCAGAGAATGCCCAGGATGTGCTATGTGTGATGCAGTTCCTTTGTGTGCAACATGCGCCCAGGCCCTGCTCTTGGGAGAAGCCCAGATTAATTCAGACCTAGGGGTAACACTGGAGGCCAGATAACAAGGCTCCATGGATCATATCCAGTTTGTAGGCCATATGCTTGACACCCCTTACCATAAAGAAAACAACGTGGGAAATGCTCTTATGTATTTATAAAACCAAAATCAAAATGTGCAAACATCCAGAGGGAATTAAATCAACCACAGAAGTCTTTGAAGAATTTATTTGGTTAGTCCCAAGACTTACTCTAAGTTCTTAGTGAGGATAAAATAAATTTGCACGTGTATGTGCCAAATTCTAATGTCACGACCAGCAAATATTCAAACCTATAACATATAAAATGATGTTAAGTCCAAGGATAAAATACCTTCAGCATTCATATTGAGCATTATTTAAAAAAGCAAAAAAAAGTATTTGCTTCTGACTAAAATTTTAATGTACTTTCAAACAGGAGTTCCCAATACTGATCTGCAAGCTACAATCAATGGTGTATGAATCAGGCAAACATCCTCCTGACTGACTTATCCTGAAAATTAAGCAAAGGATTGCTAGATAAAGGTCAAATAGTTGCAACATCCAGAGATGAAGGCAGTAGGTTCTGAGTTTACAATAAGTGGCTATAAAAGTCCAGACCTCAGGCTACTAATTCCAGCTGTGCCACTGATTCACTGAGCAACTGTAGAAAAGTCATTTAATTTCTCAATGCTTAAAGGCATGTGTGCATGACACTTTAAAGTGGGCTAAATGTTTTTGCACTGTTTTAATGGTGTTGGTGTTTGCACACCTCAGCGGCGTATTATGCATTAATTCCAGCCGCTGTAGGAAATTCAGTGGTGTAATGTGCCTTACATGACTTGGGGTGCAGCAAACTAAAACTCCTTCAGCCGTGGAGCGAAGCACTGGGCTCCATGTAGCTCCACAGCACTGCAGGAAGCCCTGCCGGCAGCCTGGCAGCAGCCCGGGAAAGCAGGCTCTGCCCAAGAAAAGCAGCGAGCCTGATCTTTCCCACCCTCCCCACCCCGAAGCCTGCCTGCCTGAGCTGCACGGGTGCCTGGTGCTTCCCTCCGTGGCTGCGGTGCCTCCCAGGACCATTTGAGCCAGGTGCCTGCGGGCAGGGGCTGCAGCTGCTGTGGAGGGAAGCACTAGCCCCCCGCACAGCTCAGGGACTGCTCTGCCCACCGGCAGCTCGCTCTCCCCTCTGCCAAAGAGGCAGGTAAGTCAGCAGGGTGGGTGCAAGACATGGGGGTTTAATCAGCCCTGAACTGAAGTGGTGTTTTTTAAAACCCACCACTTCAATTTAGGGCTCCCGTTTCGTCTACACACACCCTAAGTTGATAATACTTAACCTCAGGGACAGGGGTGGATCCAGAGGGGGTGCAGTGGTGTGACCACATCCCTCCTTTTTGACCATGCCACCAGAGCAGCAGCATCCAGGGATTTAAGTCTCAAAGAGGGTAAGTATATCTCTACTCTCTTGCCCACCTCTAAGAAAGCATGGCAGGGCTGGGGAAACTCCTGCCCACTCCAGTTGGGCTGCTCAGGGACACAACTCAGGCCAGGACTGCACCAGCGGTAGCAGCGAGCAGCAGGTGCTAGCATTCCCCCTCCCTGGCTGCTCCTCTGGGGTGTTGTCTGTCAGCCCAGGAGCAGACACCAGATGGGGAACATGCCCATTCCTGGCCAGTGCTGCTGCTGCTGCGGCCACAGTGCCTGGTGAGTGCAGCCCACCTGAAGAAGTCCCTGCAACTGCAGACCCCTTCTTAAAATCCTGCATCCATTTCTGATCAGGAACTATTTTCAGGCTAAAGTAATGTTTAGGGTACTTGATACAAAGTATCATATATATTAAGATTTTCTGGTTTTTTATATAAAAGTGTAGTTTATTAGTGTGCCCTCAAAACCAAAGGTTATCTCAGTGGAAACATCCCTATTATACCTGTTAATTTATGAATCAATGAAAGTAAAAAAGGATGGCCTGGGAAAAGAAAAGTAACTACAGAGTAGTGACTTCAAACAGCTAAAACAGAGCAGGAAAATAAAAGATTCTTACTGTAACCATAAAGAGCAGGAAAGGGCAACTGGACTTTTGTAAAAACAAATACTAGAAATTATCTTAAATGTGCAAAGGTTCACCCTCTTCCTTACTGAAAAAGTTAGGTTCAGAGGAAGATCTGATGTAAGACAGAAAAAGTCCACAGAGCTGCTATTCAGAACAAAGGCAAAGTACATGGCACAGGAAAGTGTTATACTGACAGAATCCTGTCTGTATCGGAAACCTTAAGAGATGTAATTCAGGTAGCTATGGAAAAGGGTCTGTCTTAGATCCTGTAGACAGAAGTTATGAGTACTTTAGCTAGCAGGATCCAAAGCAGGCATGTTATTTTCTTCCCTGAGAAATTCTGAGACTATGATGGATGAGTCAGGAATTGTGTTCTCCAGCACTTTTTCCACCCCTACTCAGTTTACATCCCCTTCAAGTTTCCAGGTCAGGTCATCATCCTGTTTGGTTTCCCAGTTGTGTCTGTCTCACACAGAGAATAAATAAAATGTCCGTTAAAATGTCAATTTGGTAACAATGATGTGGGAGTTCATATCTTCCATGTGTAACCAAGAATAGTTCTCTCATGATTGTCTCTTTTTAGTCATATACAGTTTTTAAGGGCACATTATAAAGTTTCATTTAATATCAGTCCGTTTTGGACAGGCTTATTTTCTTCAAATTTTAGGTAAAAAGAACCAGAAGTCAAGGAAATAACAAAAACTGGAAGGTAACAAACATAACCCATAATGTACATGGTGTAGGTCCTTAACTAAGCTAAGATTTATAGTTGTGGTATAAATTGTTGTAATATTATAAACTACCTCTTATATAGCCCTTTTCATCCATAGATCTAAGTTACTTTACTTTGTTCAGAGCTTACATTGCACTTTCTCCATTTTAATTTTAGACTGATCCTCCCTGCCTGCCTCTAGCAAAAATAATGGGAAAAAATATAAAAGCAGTTTCTAGGGGTGTGCAAAACAAGCCATATCCGGCTAGAATTGGGGGACAGTTATTCAATTTGTTGATTTGGATCACTGTCCCAATTCAATTCAGCCGAATCTGAATCTGAAGATTCAATGCTGATTCGACCATAGACACAACTTTAAATGGTTTTTCTACACACCTCGAGGTACCAGTCATGGCTCATGAATGGTGTGATGGTAGGGGGGATGGAGTGTCCCACAGGAGCAGGGGGGTGCTCCCTGCATGCTCGGTGGCAAAACCAGAAGTGGACTGGAAGTACTTCCGGTCTACTTCCAGGTCCGCCGAGGAGTGCACGGGAGAGCACAGGGCCCCCCCCCCACCTCCTGGCTTGGCCAACAGCCATGGGGTGGGTGTTGGCAATCAGCCATGGGGTGACCCCAGGTGCCCCCGCAGACCCAGGAGGCACCAGTCGCCAAGCTGGGGGGCAGGCAGGGGTCCCTGCTGCGCACTTCCCAGTGGACCTGGAAGTGGACCAGAAGCACTTCCAGGTCTGCTGCCAAGCGCACTGGGGAGCCGCCCGTGCTCCTGTGGGATGCTCCATCCACCCCAGCATCTCAATGTTGACGAGTTGCCTGCTACATTTAAAGCTGTATCTATGTCTGAATCACCAAATCTTTCTGAATTGATTCAGAAGGTTCCGATTCGGAGAGACTAAAGGGTCTCCTGATTCGATTCAGATTCGATTCAGATTTGGAGAACCGCCGAATCAGGCTGAATCTCCAACAAATCAAATCAGCAACCACAGCTTCACACAGCCCTAGTAAATTCAGTCTGAACTTTACTGCAGTAGCAGTTCAGGGACATGCACAAAACTGAAAGGTAAGTAAGGAATATAGGAGACACGCAACTAAACCCATTTCACAGAAATGTCATACACTGTATGTTCTTAGTCATCCCTTCAATAGCACAAATGCCCAACAATATCAGGTTATTGATGACGATTGTTTATTACTTAACAGTGCCCTCTACAAATCACATCCTTTCCCATGTCTAGCACTGCTTGCTGCAAAAATTAATGGATCATGAATTCTGTCTGCAGAAATTCTCAGCCAAAACTCTAGCAAATTTAACAAATAAAGTAATGGAAAGCAGAGAGGCAGCTGGCCAATCCAGGCACCAGTAGGGAAACACAAGGCCTGGGTTCTCATCCCAGCTCTACTACTGAGTAGTAGAAGCAGGTACCAGGTAATGTAGGGCCCCCGTTAGACTCAAACGGTAATCTTGTGGCTACGCCAGACGAGAAAGCCAAAATCTTTAACAAGTTCTTTGCCTCTGTTTTCTTGGACAGGGAACAGGACAGCTCTCCTACCACAGGTATGAGCTATCTTGCGGCTAGCACTGCCAGGCCTCGGGTCTGCACAGAAGTAGTTAGGGATCTTCTGGAAGGGCTGGATGTTTTTAAATCTGCGGGCCCCGATTCCCTCCACGCAAGGGTGTTGAGGGAGCTGGCGGGGGTCACTGCTGTGCCCCTGGCCCGGCTGTACGAGCGATTGTGGTCCACAGGCCAGGTGCCCGGAGATTGGAAACTAGCTAATGTGGTCCCCACCTATAAGAAAGGGAGAAAGGAGGACCCAGGAAACTATAGGCCCATAAGCCTCACATTGGTCTTGGGGAAAATCCTTGAAAAAATTATCAAGGAGCACATCTGTGAGGGGCCAGCGGGAGAAATCATGCCCAGGGGAAATCAACATGGGTTCATCAAAGGCAGGTCCTGCCAGACCAACCTGATGGCCTTTTATGACCAGGTAACTAAATCTCTGGATGATGGTGTCACTGTGGACACAGTCTTTCTGGACTTTAAGAATGCCTTTGACACTGTCTCTCACCCCATTCTCATTAATAAACTGAGCAACTGTGGCTTTGATGCCTACACAGTTGGATGGGTCAAAAATTGGCTGATGGGGCGCACCCAGAGAGTGGTGGTGGACAGGTCGTACTCGACCTGGCGGAATGTGAACAGTGGGGTCCCCCAGGGTTCAGTCCTGGGGCCTACACTGTTCAACATCTTCATCAGCAACTTGGACAAGGGGGTGGAAAACACGTTGTCCAAGTTTGCCGATGACACCAAGATGTGGGGAGAAGTAGGCATGCTCGATGTGGGGAGCGGCTGCAATCAGACTTAGACTACAGAAGTGGGCGGACGGTAATGGGATGGGCTTCAATGTAGATAAATACAGGGTGCTGCACCTGGGGAGAAGGAATCCACAGCATACATGCAAGCTGGGGAGCTCCCCCCTTGTGAGCAGAGGAGGAAAGGGAACTTGGAGTCATTATTGACTCCAAGATGAACATGAGCCGCCAATGCCAGACTGCAGCCAGCAAAGCCAACCGCATCTTGTCGTGCATCCAAAGATGCATCTCAAGCCAGTCCAGAAAGGTGATACTCCCCCTCTATGCAACATTGGTCTGGCCTCAACTGGAGCACTGCATCCTGTTCTGGGCACCGCACTTTAAGAAGGATGTGGCCTGCCTTGAGAGGGTTCAGAGGAGGGCCACCCGCTTGGTTGGAGGGCAACAGCGCAGGCCCTATGAGGAGAGGCTGAGGAACCTGAACCTGTTCAGCTTCAGCAAGCAGAGGCTGAGGGGGGATTTGGTGGCTGCCTACAAACTCATTAGGGGAGATCAGCAGCAAATAGGAAGAGGCCCAGCAACACCTAGGGTTATGAGGAACAATGGCCAGTAGCTGCTGGAGAATAGGTTCAGGTTAGAGATTAGGAGGCACTATTTCACTGTCCAGGTAGCTAGGATCTGGAACCAACTTCCTAGGGAAGTGGTCCTCGCTCCTACCTTGGGTAAATTCAAGAGGAGGTTGGATGAACACCTGTCTGGGGTCGTGTGATCCCAGCGTGTGCTCCAACCAGTGGCGGGGGGGTTTACTAGATGATCTATTGAGGTCCCTTCTGACCCCTAACTACTATGAAACTACTAGCCTGCTGGGTGAGCTTAAAAAATTAACTTCCCCTCATATTTCTCCAAACTGGGATGGTGATGTTGACCTTGAAAATGCTTTGAACTCAACAACAACTGAAAAATAAGTCTCAAACTGTCAAATGACTCTAGACATGGATGCCTTGCATGATATTTTATCCTTTACATGAGTGATTTGGAAACCTCTTACAAATATTTAATTGTAGAAACATTTTGCAAGCCCATAGAGCTGGATTTCAACCTCTGCTACCAAATGCCTAGTGAGATGAAATAAGACCAATAAAATGTTTCAAAAGTTCTCAACATCTAATAAAAAAGGGTGCCATAAAATGGCTTTAGAACTTCTGTACATAACTAGAACTTGATGTCTGTGACAAATCCCTACCAATATTCGGTAAGGCACCAATCACGCAAACTTGTATGCTCATATCTTTACTACCACAAATAGGTCCATTAATGTCAAATATGCATGGTACAGTTAAGCCTGTGAATATTTGCAGGATAGGGCCCCAATGCATAGGTCTGACTGTTCTGTTTACAAGTTATATATTGCAGAAACAAAAATCTTGGCAGATGATTCATAATGAGTTGCACAACCAAACACAGTGGACTCCATTTAAGTACATAGCCTCACAACCTGAAAAAGACTATTCCTTTCCTGGGGTATGGTCTTATCCAAACATAAGTACACAGTGCTGTTAGTGCTGTGGTATTAGCAGCTGGGAAAATGACTAGGTGCCTTCATTCTCAGCCTTTCTAGCAGCAGCCCTGTGACAGCTGCTTCCTCTTCACCATTTTTTGGAGTACAATTTGTAACTATTTATAACAGTTAGTATGAAGTTAATTGGAATACAGTTAAATTGCAAAGCACAGTGGAGCTGAAAGACTCTATGCACTTAACCTGTTCATGAAGATAACCAGAATTTGTTACAAGGTAGAGGGGGAATGGTCCTACAGTTAAATGAATTATACACTTATCTGATGTGCACAGAAGTGGAGCAAGCTGGAGTCAGTGGCTTTGACTTATAAGCAAGTTGTGCTATAACCACGCAGAAATGCAAGGCACCCCTTGCCTGGCTGTCTAATTCATCTGCTGCAATTGGGACACTAGCTGTTGGGAACAAAAAAATCTTTATGCTTCACTGATTCTCGTCATACCTCCCTTTTTTTTGTTATTTGTAAATGTTATAGACCAGCTCCTCAACTGGCATAAGTCAATATAATATATCATTATGCTCCTATATTACAAAGAAAGTCAGGATTTTTGGATCCAAATTAGGAATTGTGTGTGCCTGAATGTAGATAAAAAAGCTCCTCTCTTTTGCAACGTTCTGAACAAAATCACAAAAATAAAATACAGATAAAATCTATTCACTTTTTTCTTGGACCCAAATACATATAAAAAAACCCTGGTACTTGTACTATCACCAAGCCAAGCCAGAGATCCTAGAGGCCCTATCAACTTGTGGGAGGGAATAGTGGCTCAAACTTTATCTTCAACAAAAAATTCAGAGATTTTGAATGCCTTCCATACTTTTTATTTCTCTTTCACTCCAAGCACACACAAGTTATTTGTAAAATTATTTTCCAAGTTCTCCAATTTCTTGGACAGCAAAACATTTTCCTTAACCACTGAAGGTGTAAACTGCCTTACCACATTCAAATTTAACTTAAAATCCTTGCTGCTTGCTCCTGTTTTTCACATACATATTGTCCTATAAATTCCCAGGTGCTCTTAATTTTCTAGATCTAAGAGAAAAGAGGTCTAACCTTGGTTCCCAAGCTTTACTTGTTGATAATGACTGTAGTGTTTGAAGGAAAGCCTAGAGAGACTCCAGCACTGCTCCTGACCGTCAGAGATGAAAAACCAGAATGGGAAGGAATCACAAAATGACCAAATTCAAATGAGACGCTTCTCATAGCTCATTCTCTCTTTCTCTGAAAAACACCTTGTGACACACTGGGTGAGCAGCAGTACTTGGTATATCTCTTCAAAGAAGACACCACATTTTTTTTGCCACCGTAGCTCCACTCACCTGGCAGGTCAGTGCCTGGTGAAAACAGGCTACGTGGCAAGATAGACCTCACTGAGCAGGGGGAGGACAACCCTACCCCAACTCAGTGTGAAGGACAGAAGAGAGGAACAGAGCTTCCCACCCAGTGCACCCCTGCTTCTGCTGGGGCTACTGGCATGAGGGAGGCAAACTTTCCTCCAATCCACCCAACCCATTCAGGAGAAATTTCAGTTCCTACTGCTACAACTGAACCCCAGGAGCAGAAAAAACCTGCCCCAGCTAGCTCAAAATCACTCCAGGACTTCCCTCTCAACCTGGAGGCAGCTGAGCCAGTGAGCTAAACTCCCCCAACCCAGCCCCGAGAGGTACAGAATGGAAGCAAGACTGAGAGCCAGAAGTGTCAACCCAAGAAAATAAGGCCCCCCAGAGAGCTGGGTTTAACAGAAACCTCAATAATCCCCCTGCGGAAAAAAAACCCCAACACTCGGGGGAGGATGCTGACAGTCCCAATAGGGAGGTGACTCCCCTTCAAGACTCAGCCCCTACCTGCTCCCGCCCTGAACTGGATACCGATTCAGGGTCCAAGGACAAAAGGAAAGAAGGGGAACACAAAGGCTCTGGTGACCCCAATATGTTCAAGAGCCCATACTTCAGAGGCTAATGATCCTCCCTTGGTAGATGTGCTCCCTTGCAAAAGAACCACGAATTCTCTGATACTTCCTCGGGGGTTACATTCAGGGAAGGTTCCTCCCTTGAAAACATTATTAGGTTCCTCAATGAAACCAAGGGATCCTGGAAGGATTGAGAGCCAATTGCCTGAATGGTTCCCTAACTGCAAGCTTTTCCTAGCATTGGCTTATAGTGCAACAAAGAAACTACAAGCCACAGAAGCAACCAAACTGTATGATTTTAGACTAAAAAAAGTTAACATGATGCACTGAAGGGGATATGAAAAAGAAAACCAAGAGGGCAGTTTAATAAAGAGGAAACTCCTTGACTGTCAAGGGCAACTTTCGGAGCTCTTTTCCGACTCACAGCTCTTCTTTCCTTCTCCATCTTCCCCTTTTGCCTTTGCTGTCACCTTCTCAAACCTCTCACAATGCTGACCTTTACCCCTAGCTCATTCAACGCAAATGGATGCAGAAACCCCAAAAAGTGAGCGACTTCCTGAACCAAATACAATTGGACTTTACCTTATCACAAGAAACACACACAGACAGGACCAGTGAAGCAGACTGGCACGCTGCCTGGAGGGA
>NW_005842133.1:1359019-1363736 GCF_000455745.1 Alligator sinensis | reverse complement strand
CCTGAGTCACGGCACAAGCTCCACCACCAGCAGCGCCATCTTTCTTGAACTGAAACTGGCTGCAGTGGTTGCCCAAGAAATCATCCCCAGTCACCTGCTAATGTTCTGGGCCACTTGGAGAAGTGACACCTCATCCTAATTAATGCCTATGTACCTAACAAAGGGTGCGAGATGGTGCATATTTTCAGAATGCTGACTGATCTCTTACACGCTGCAGCTGATGAAAGTGACCTCCTAATCCTGGGGGGTGATTTTAATTGCACCCTGCAGGCAAGGTTGACAGGAATGGCCCAGAGCCCCATCCACCCTCTGCCCAACAGCTGCAGACCACTGTACAGGCAGCAACCCTATCCAATGTATAGCAAAACCTCTGTGCTAACACAAGGCAATATACATGGGTGAAGACAAGCACCTATGGGTTCTCAGTGGCTTCTCTGCATCATCTCTATCTACCTCACTGAACACCACCCACCTCTGCTGCACTGCATCCGTCTTGTGCTATCAGGACTCTCAGATCACCACCTGGCCTGGTGTGAACTGGGTTTTCCTGACTTAACTTGCAGATAAGCACCCTGCTAGTGTCTGGATGTTAGCCACCTTCAGGATGCCCACTTTTGAGACGGCTTCATGGACATATGCCAGGCCTGTGTAGCCTTGAGAAGTGACTTCTCCTGGAAACAGTGTGAGAAAGGGGGAAAGCACAAATCAAAGCTTTCTGTCAACAAAATACAAAGCAGGTAATCTAAGACTGCCGCTGCAACATGCAAGAACTAAATGAAGACATAGTGGAGCTTGTGGCTTCCCTGAGGCATGCCAGTAAAGACCGTGGGGCTGTACGAGAGCCACAAGGACCAGAGAAAGCACTTAAGAGAACTGGTAGAGGGTACAGCCAGGGCCTGCTTCCAAAAAAGTCACAGGTGCTGATGCCCCTACCCAATTCTTTTTCAATCCAAAGAAAAAGTGCACAGATCCACACAAAAAAAAGAAAAAAAAATCATCAGCCATGCTACAACCCAATTGGAGCAGGTGCTCACAGACCCTGCCGAGACCCAAGAATATGACATTAGTTTCTACGTGGAGCTGTTTGCAGCTGAGCCTGCTCACCGAGAGGCCACTCCACACCTGCAGGAGGGCATCCCAAACCCTCCACATCTGAGACTGACAAGCTCAAACAGGAACTATCCCTGGCAGAACTGACTGCTGCTGTTGAAGGCCTAACCATGCGGAAAATGCCAGGCCCTGACAGAATACCCATCGATCTCTACAAGACCTTTGGGCCCCTCCTCAGGTTGGACCTCTTGGGCATCTTCCAAGAGAGGCCTGAAGAGGGGATACCTCTGAGAGTCCTCAAACTGCTGGCAAAGAAAGGAGATCCCAAGAATATTAAGAA
This sequence comes from Alligator sinensis, assembly GCF_000455745.1. Taxonomy (NCBI): domain Eukaryota; kingdom Metazoa; phylum Chordata; order Crocodylia; family Alligatoridae; genus Alligator; species Alligator sinensis. The sequence continues at coordinate 1,362,346 of NW_005842133.1, read as the reverse complement.
CTGGTAATGGGCATCGCTCCAACGTATCAATCACAAAATCCTGAACAAAGCCCTGGTCAACCAGCTCAAAATGATACTGGCTTCTGTCAAAAGCCCCAAACAGAGCTACCATGTACCGGGCAGAACCATTCAGAACCACCCGTTTCTGCTACATGACCTACTGACATCTACACTGAGTAACCTGTAGCATTCCCATAAAAAACTCTTCAGAAATGCTAAGACACGGCTATTATTATCTTCAGAGAAACAGCTGAAAGCTCAGTTCACAAAAACAATATCAGCTTTCCCCTTGATAAATATCTGGCTAAGTTCCTGACCTTCCCAGATTTCTGAGCTGAGTTTCTCTTCCTGTCCTGACCATTGGTTTGTGCAATGTTTTCCACTCCCAAAACCATCTTGCTCCTTCAGTCCTATATGCTAAGGAATCTAACCAGCTCTATCGACTGTTCTTTCCCATCATTTGTTGCATGGTTCTCATGCTTCTGTTGTTTTCAAAGTTTTCAGAACTAATGACATATGGTTTACTGACCATTTAAGTCTTATTTTTTTCTGACAGATTATTATAGTGAGTTATTTGGACAAAATTTGTAACTGGTACACTTCCAAATGTCAAGTCAGTCAGCATGAACAAATCTAGTTTGAGTAGTGGATAAATGTCTTCCATTTCCAGTGTTATAGGGGTGTAGGTTATAGCCGTGTTGGTCTAAGGACATAGGCAGACAAGGGTCTTTGGGTGACCCTGATATCTTTTATTAGATCAACTTAAATTTAAGTTGGTCTAATAAAAGATATCAGGGTCACCCAAAGAACCTTGTCTCCCATTTCCAATTTCCCATGAATGATTATGTGTTGAAAAGTTTTATAAAACTTAGAAAACCACATGGGACAAAGCCTGTGTGTGTGTGAAGGAAAAAGAGCTTTTTTGAGGAGGTTAGTTCAAAGCTTATGAAACTAACTGAAACCTCATCATCTTTTGCTCTATAAACCAGGGACACTTCTACACTCCAGAATGAGAATAAAAGAACCCCCAATGACAGATGTTAACGGCACTACACAAAGCACTATGGCAGGGCATGGGTGTAGTGGTAAGTGTGGTGTTAAGTGTGGTTAAGAACCAGTAAAGAATATGAAGTATTAATGTCCCCATGTAAGGAGTACCAAAGGAATGCTGATATTTTACAAGCCTCATAAGGAAATTCCTGCATGGTTTAAATGTTAAATCGAAACCCCAGTTTGTCCATACTACATACAATATTCTCAAGGACTGCCACGGGAATATTAGAAAAGGAAATGAAATTGTAGGCACACTGGCCTAAATATCTGCTAATGCCTGCTAGGAGAAGCAAAGTGGGGAAAAACGGGTTATTTAAGCTATCTCCAAAAGTCTACAATTTTCTTCCCTATGATCCACAGCCTGCTATGAGAACCAGTAAGAACCAGAAAAATATTTGTGCTGGAAAGAGTAGCAGTGAGAGGCAAACTTTCCGGTACATCAGGGTGAGTGTTTTAGGCATTTTAATGCACCATCTCTGCAGTATCTAGATAACAGCCACAGGATATTGAGATTTCATTGCATTCACCATGTTATTTTTTATTGTATTGTATATTAATGGATAGGTTCTTTAGAACAAGGACCTACAACCAGCAGTATTGTATTTCTTGCACACTAACCAATCCAATGGCATCCTAGTCAAAATTGGGCCTTGGAGCTTGACTTCAGTGTAAGAGCTCCCTCCTTAGTGACCCTGGGCATGTCTACACAAGACACTTCAAGTGCAGTAGACTAATTCTACTGCACATTAGCGTGGTGGGCAAAATCTATACCAATATGCTAATACACAATAAAATTACTGTGCATTAACGTCACCGAAAAAGCGTGCGGTAGCACTGATTACAGCACATTAAGGTAGTATCTGTAATTACAGGTACTAAACTTAATTAGGGAACATTAATGAACGTGTAGACATGCCCCCTGTAAGTATGACAGAGAAGATTTAAATAATCATCTTTATTCGGTGGGGTATGGTGCCACAAGGCAAGCCTTGCACCCTTCTTGAGAGCCACTCCAGTCCCCTTCCTTTGCCTGATCAGTTGCTCTGCTTTCTGCCCTATGCCACACACAAAAGCTACCTATGCCACCTGCGGCACTCATGTTGTGAGTTGGCCACCCCTGTGTTTTCTGATGCTTATAACTATCTAAACTCTCTGCTGATATTTCTCATGCTTATACAAAAGTGAGGATTTCTCTTTGTTAAAATGTCACATGAGTAAGTCAATGTAGCTTATTAAAAACTACCATGTAGTAAATAGCATGTACTCCACTTATATGTACACCGTAAGTGCATACAGTTTATGTACGTGTATGTATGTACACTAGGGAAGGTCATACATACTGCAGATGCTTTTCAGAGGTGCTTTATAGGAAACAGAGTGTTTGTACCTATAGTGCTAGCTGTGCTAATTAGTCAGATGCAGGTAGCCTTCCCATCCTGCTCCTAACAAGTACTTCCAATGAACATAATTCAATCATACTTCTTTCCAGGGGTTTCCTTTAACTGTAACTTCAACAAACAAGACTCAGTCAGAGCTCTTGCTCTTGCTCTATAGCTTGGCTTTTCCTAAGATTTCTTTTGGCATGCCTTCTTTTATTCTGGCTCCTAGTTCCCTTTGTCCTTAAAAATTTCCAAACCTTACTCTTCTGAATTAGACTAGCTTCCAGGCTTTACTTTAGAACAGGAGTTCTCAATCCCCAGGCCGCAGCAGGTCAGCTGCCGGTCTGCAACATGGTCGGCTGCTGGACCAGAAGCGGCCACAGACCGACATACCATGGCTTCCCAGAGCCGGGCAGCAGGGGACGTGTAGGAGGTGCATGGGGTGCCCCCTGAGAGTGCCAGTGCACCACCTGTCAAGCCATGCTCCCAGCATAGCCAGTGGGCAGCGGGGCAGGCAGGAACACCAGTACCCACCTCCGAATGCCGGCCAGTGAACGCGGCTGCCAGCAAAAGTGGCTGCGCTGCTTCTGGAAATGGCTGCTGGACATTCGGAAGCAGCACGACCACTTTACTGAGAGTGAGATTGGTCCTCCCCCGCCCAGCAGGATTGGCCACGGGGACCCACCCAAGTGCTGACTGGTGTCAGTGGGGGGCATGTGCCCCCCCACAACTCAAGAGGCGCCAGACACCCGTGCCGGGTGGAGAGGCCACGGCTTCTTCGTCAGAGCCTGCAGCAGCGCAGGGTTTGGCCCACCGCTCCGCCTGGGGGGCGGGGGTATCCTTACTTGTCTTGCGGCCGGAAATTCCAACCACGGTCGGCTGTGACTGCTGAGCT